>NC_079195.1:100709807-101042307 GCF_029499605.1 Hyla sarda | reverse complement strand
GTCAGTCTGAAAGAACGATGTCCTGAGAATAGAAGCAGGGGGAGGGGAAACACTGAGCCTGCTGTTAGGAAAGTGATCAGTGTCTAGGTCAGTGTATCCCAACCAGGGTGCCTTCAGCTGTTGCAAAACTAAAACTCCCAGGCATGCTGGGAGTTGTAGTTTCACAACAGCTGGAGGCACCCTGGTTAGGAAATACTGGTCTAGGCTGGGCTACTTCTGTGATGAACTGAAAGGCATTATGGGAGACAGGAAGTCAGGGACCTCCATGGACCAGGAAGTATCGATCTTTCAGAGGGGATTGCAGGAGAAGGGAGAGGGTGAGATACATGAGGAGCAGATTGTCAGAATGGTGAGCTGATGCACTTTCACATGATAGAAAAAAAATTTGTGACTTGGTCCATGATACTTCTTCTTTAACAGCCCCCCATGTGAGCTGGCAGGACCTATGGAATTTTTAATAATTACAACACAACACCTTGTAGTATAAATGGACCTTCCCCCTATCCCTTGTTGAGTTTTTTTCATCTTGTGAGCTGGACAGTGTGTTACCTTCCTCCTAGCATTTTAGCTCCGTTCTCAGTGTCACAGCTTCAGTGTATATCATCTCTGATGTATTCTCTGGCAGCCACGGGCATTATCAAGGCACGGACTCCCTTGCTGCTGGAGGGATGGTCGGTTGCTGCTTGCGCAGCTTCAGTGTATATCATCTAAACAGCGCATGCAGGATGCCACTGATGTCAGAGGGGGCGTGGCCACAGTCCAGTCGGCGTCTTGCAAATATCCTTTTTCACAGTGTTTCCTTCTTCTACTGCTTGCTGTCGGTAAGTCATCAGCAGTAGATAGGAACCTTATCATGTACTTACTGTTTCGTTTTTTTTCTCAACATGAAAATACTAAGAGGGAGGCGGTTTGGGGCGTGGCCTCCATCTCTTTGGCGCCAATTAGGGTATTTAAGCTGAGCAGTGTCAGTCAGCAAGTGTCTTTGAACCTGCTTCAATCAATTTGATTGCTGCTACAGGGATTTCTTTCTGTGTTCAGAAATTACTACTTCTTACTACTTCTAACTTCTTACTACTACTACCTTAAGAGGTATGCCCTCCTTTTTATTCCTTCTTGTGTTATCTGCTATAAATTAGGTTTATAGTGTACACAATTTTTTTTTCCTGTCTTAGATGTCATCAACGGATTCAGGCAGAGATTCTGCAGGAAAATCCACACAAAAAAGAAAACATATTGCATGTAAAAATTGTCAGACACCCCTGCCTGACGGTTATGATTATTCCACATGCCAATCCTGCCGTCCTCATCTTATAAATTTAGCAGTTGACTATCTTTGTGATTCTGCAAATCAACAGTTACGTTTTTCCTCTAAGGCTATGGCCTTATCTACTGCGGGGAGCAGAGCATTATGGTTGCGCCCCTGGTCTGGTGACAACCCGTCTAAGTATCACTTTTGTAACTTGCTCTTCTCACCTGGTAGACTCTTTTGCCGTTAACTAGACACTTTAATGTTAGAATTATCAGACAAGAAGAGGAAGTCGTTACCTCAAGTCCCCAGACCATACCGTAGATTCTTCCCTAATAGAGATAGATGTTCTCCTAGATGCAGATTTTCTCATTCCTCTAATAGAGGTAGGGGAGCTGGTTCCTCTAGAAGAGATGGTGCTAGAGGAACCAGACCTAACAAGAAGCAGCAGTTTTGACAATCAAGATACTTCAGTTGTCTAACTTTGTTTCTTTCTGTATGGGTACAAAAAATAAAAGACCCTTTGGTTATAAGCACTATCCAGTCTGGTTACGCACTTTCTTTCCTCTTGTGCCCCCCCCCCCCCCCCCAGACAGGTTCATCTCATCGCAGATTCTTCAAGAACCAAAGAAAACATTGTTAGAGAAATCTATTTTAGACCTTCTTTCGTTAGCCGCCCTCAAGCCAGTATCATCATCTCAGGAGGGGGAAGGAGTGTACTCTCCAGTTTTCCTCGCCCCTAAATCTTTGGGAAATTCATGACTTTTTATAGATCTAAGCTATCTGAACAGATTTTTAGTAAAAAACACATTTCAAATGGAAACAATCAAGTCCGTCAGGCCTTTCATATTTCAAGAGGATTTTATGGCGTCTCTAGACCTAAAGGATGCCCACTTTTACATTCCTATTTTTCCCGCCCACAGATGATATCTACGGATATCGGTAAGCATCGGTGGAACATTGAGACACTTTCCATTCAAGGTACTCCCCTTCGGGATAACCTCAGCTCCGTTCACATTCACCAAGGTGATATCTGCAGTAGTTGCTGTCCTCAGACTCCAAGGAATGAAGATAATTCCTTATCTAGACGATTGGCTAATCATAGCCAGTACTTCCCTTCTGCTCGAGGAGCAGGTAAGGATTACACTCTCTCTCCTGATAGAGTTGGGGTGGATTATCAACAAGAAGAAATCAAATCTTATGCCAGCCACCATAAAGCAGTTCCTAGGTTTTATAATAAACTCTCAGGAAATGAAGATTTATCTATCCGACGCAAGAAGGGAACGTATACTGAAGGGGTAACAGTTTCTCAGGATTCCTCGAGCTATCACCTTAAGGACATTGATGAGTTTTCTGGGTCTGCTATCCTCAGCAGCAGACACAGTTCCATGGGCTCTCTGGCATCTCAGACCCCTTCAGACAGAGATCCTTCAGAAATGGAACAGAACCTCTTCAGACCTAGAGACTCTCCACATGCTTTCTCCCAGAGCCAGGAACTCACTTCATTAGTGGAGCCGGCTCAGGGAGGGTATGTCTCTACTAGAGCCAACATGGCAAGTACTAACAACAAACACCTCAGGATCCGGATGGGGAGCCCATCTTGCAGAGCACACAGTGACCAGAGACTGGAATCCAACAGAGAGACTGTCATCAAAGGTAAGAGAACTAAGAGACATTTTTACGCTCTAAAACATTTTGAACCTTTTCTTATTGGAAAAGCAGTCCGAGTAAAGACAGACAACATGTCTGCAGTCTTCTATATAAACAATACATAAACAGTAGGGAAGATCTTGTCATGGGCAGAGGTAAGGATAACCAGGTTATCTGCTGTTCACATCAGAGACACATTGAATGCTCTTGCAGACCGCTTAAGCCGCTAGATGACTATTCCAGGTGAATGGTCCCTGAATCAGGATATATTCCTAAAGATTGTGAGTCTCTGGGGAATGCCGATTATAGACCTTATGGCTACCAGACTGAATGCCAAACTAACAACGTTTTGCTCCCTTTTTGCAGAAGATCAGCCCTTTGCAAGAGATGCAATGTCAATTCATGGAATTTCATTCTAGCAAACATTTTTCCTCCCACAGCGATGATTCCCAGAGTACTCACCAAAATAAGACAGGCAGGGGCTGTGGTCATAACAATAATACCTTTCTGGCCAAAAAGAGCCTGGTTTCCTCTCCTCATGACCATGAGTTAGGGGATGTTCTCGGAACTTACCCTACAGAACAACCTAGTGTCTCAGGGGTCTCAGTTATTTTACAACCTGAAATCCCTTCCTCTCACAGCCTGGAGGTTAATAGGCCCATTTTAGAGTCTAGAGGTTTTTCTCATCGTGTCTACGATATACTGTGTCTCACTCTAGGATTGTTTCAACTAACAAGATGTATTCCAGATTTAAAACTATTTTTTGTCCTTGGTGTGAAGAAAGATGTTGTAATCCTTCTTCCCCATCTAGACCTCAGATTCTTAAATTTCTTCGAGACGGTTATGGAAAGGGCTTATCCACCAGTACCATTTGTGTTCAGGTGGCCGCACTATGTAACTTCCAGGAAGTTGAAGATTTTCTAAGAGCCTTAAAGGGGTACTCCGCCCCTAGACATATTATCCCCTATCCAAAGGATAGGGGATAAGATGTCAGGTCGATGGGGTCCTGCTGCTGGGGACCCCCAGGATCGCCGCTGCAGAACCGCGCTATCATTACTGCACAGAGCGAGCCCCTCCTGACATCGCCACTTAAGCCCTTTGCTGAATAAACTGCCATATATTTCATATTTTTACTTGTCAGTCGACAGCACCTGCTGCCATTTTTCTACACCCCTGTTCCTAAGTTTTGTGCTTAGTTAAATCACTTGGCCTTGTTTCCTTGTCTAAGGTAAGGCTTTTTGGCTGCAATTCTTCCATGAAGACTATTTTTGGCCAGACTTCCTTGAACAATAGTTGGATGTACCTAGGGTCTTACTGCTTTCTGCCAGTTCTTAGTTGATGGCACTGCTGAACATTTTCCAATTTCGTAGAAAAGTAAGCCTGAAGTGTCTTTGATCTGCTGCACAAAGTTTCCTTGCTTTATGTCCTCAAAGTTGCCTATTTCTTTGTGCTTTGCTTTGGACTTGATAAAGGGAGAAATCCCGAAAGCTTGTCTCTACAAAATTCTGTTAGTCCAATAAGAAAGGTATTACAACTTACTGCAACATTTTTTGATTTGCATCTGCTTCTTCAAAAGAATTTAAAGGGAATATCCAACATAATGTACTTTAGTACATTGTAACTTTAGTACTTACCTGCTATATAGCAATGGACATGCTTAGTTGTGAGTTCATCCTATCTGTTGTGCATTAATAACTAAATGATAAATTATGAATTATGGTCATAAAAATTATTAATTATGAAAAATTATTAAAATTATTAAAAATATCACAATTATGACCTGGTGAATTGTAGACAAAGCCAATCAATACATTTCACATCTGAGTCCAACTATTTCCTCAGATATCAACAAGTTCTTTCACTTTCAATAGTTTTTATCAAATTTTTCAAAAAAAAGGAAAAGAATAAGCATTTAGAAAATGTGTTGTCGCAGCTACTACAATAAACGGAGATAAGTGGTAAATATGAAATGGAGACCAGCATACAGTAAATTGCTATAATACTTTGCAGTAGAAGGCATTTCCAGTTAGTTATCCTGTAGGTAATGAACATAATAGCAATGTCATAAAAAGAAAAACAAACTACAGGTGCCAACAGGCATCCTAAACAGGTAGAACAGAAGGTTAGCTAAAATCAAACAAATAAGAAAACAGTGTGTCACACTAGTTCTGTGTGCAAATTATCTCAAGTATATCGGTTCGAGTAGTCAAGGATTCTGATGTCATCCTAAGAAGAGAGATGAGATATGACAATACAATGTAGGTATCAAGGTGGAAGTTATCTGAACTATGTGGCTTAATCCCTAGGCATGTATAACCATTAGTGTAAGTAGAGGTGAAGGTAGCAGTCTAAACGACGAGACTAAATGAGAGCTTGTACGTCTTGGAGACAGGAGGTGAGTTGAGTTAGTTACTGGAATAGGTTATGAGCCATGGCATGTATGTGTAAAATGTGGGGATTCTTCCCAAAGCCTCCATCTGTTGGAGAACTTTAACATATAACCAGATCCCCTTGCAATGATACGTTCAAATATGTATGTGTTCTGGATTCTGCTAATGACTGAGTCAATGGAGGGTAACGTTGAGGATTTCCAGTGTCTGGTTAACATTATTTTGGCTATGATACAAACTATACAGAATAAATCTCTGTGTGTAGGATGAATTTGAGACAATTCGAGGAATAGAATGATTGATTGAGGCGGCCAAGCTATTGTGGTCCAAAGCAAAGAATTAAGTAATGTCTTTACTGAGGTCCAATAGGAGGCTATAAGTGGGCAGTGCCACAAAACGTGAGCCAGTGTGCCCCTTTCTCCACATCCACACCAGCATATGTCTGAAGACCCAGGATACATTCAAGATAATCTGTCTGGAGTGAGGTACCATCGGAGGAAAGATTTATAAGCCGATTCTAAATGGGTCATGCATTGGAAAGCTTTGAGAACGTTTCTAAACGCTTTTTGCCATGTTGTCGGATCTGCTGTGAAATTAAGTTCCCTCTCCCAGGTTCTAAGTGGGTAGGATTTCTTACAAGTATCTGAATCAGTGATTGCGACATTAACCGGTCTAAGTCCTGTCCGAGGTGATGATAGGTAATGGGATGTAAATCTGTCAATTCCTATTGGTGATGGCAATAGGGCCTGTAGAAAATGCCAAACTTGTAGATATATGTAAAAATCTCCGTTAGGAAGAGAATATTCAGCTTTGAGCTCTGAGAAGGGTCTGACACCATGCACATCAAGGATATGTTTGGAGAGTGTGATACCACTATTTCTCCAACCCTTGAGGTCTAGATTGGGTATCTGTGTCTGTAAGATAGAAAGAGGCAGGTCAGCTGGGACCAGATGGCCCCTAGGTTCATGAGTAGATAAATAAGATTTCCACGCATGGTATGAGGCCCTGACCAGAGGGTGAGACAGATGTGGTTCAGGTAAGTTCCATAGTGGCCAGAGCATAAGCTCTCTAAGTGTCATCGGTAGCAGTAGTAGTAGTAGTTTCAAGTTGTACCCAGGGGGAGTCAGCCTGTGGAGTCCACCAGAGCTTCAGGGATGATATAAGAGTTGCTCCATAATAACTTTTGATGTCAGGGTTGTTGAGACCTCAATTGAGTTTATTAAGATTGAGTTGGAAAGTCTAGGGGGTTTATTAGACCAGACAAAGTCGGAAAGAATCTTTTGGGCTGAGCGAAAGAAGGAATCAGGGAGGGAGATCGGGAGGGAATGGAAAAGAAAGAGTAATTTCGGAAGCAGAAACATCTTGAAGGTGGCAATGCGGCCTACCCAAGCTTTCTCCGTTCTAGAGAATTGTGCTGTATCTTTTCTAAGTTGGTTAAATAGAGGTTCATAATTACTACTGAAAAGGGAGGAATGAGGGTAAGAATGCCTAGGTAAGTAACGTCACTGTCTCTCCAGTCAAATGCGTACTGCTGTTTGAGGGTATCTACTGTGGTAGGGGGTAGGTTCAATGGCAACGCCTGGGTTTTGGATGTGTTCAGGGAGTAATATGATAAGTGACCAAACTCATCAATAAGACACATGACTTTTTTTAGGGAGGACTTTTTTTAGGTATAGCGATATGACATGAGTCTTAGCACCTATCAGTATACCCCTAATCTCCGCATCCATCCTAATTGCTTGTGCGAGTGGCTCGATGGATAGGATGTATATCAAGGGGGAAAGGGGGCAGACCTGTCTAGATCCATTAGTAATTTGGAATTCAGTAGAGATTGCTCCATTTGCTAAGACTCTAGCCGTTGGGCATGAGTATAAAGCTATTAGAGCTGACAGAATACCCCCAGAGAAACCCATGGTGCGGAGGACCGAGAAGGCATATGACCAGCAAAGCCGGTCAAACGCCTTCTCGGCGTCCAGGGCCAACACTAAAGCTTGAGCATGTGTGTCTTCTATATGGTGTAAAACGCTCAAAAGGCATCGTGTGTTGTCTGCTGTCTGCCGTTTCGCAATAAAGCCCGACTGGTCAGAGCTAATCAAGTCAGGAAGAACCGGGGCCAGTCTGAGAGCGATAATTTTAGAATATATCTTTAGGTCTTGATTCAATAATGAAATAGGGCGGAAATTTTGTGGGATGTCTGTGGGCTTCCCTGGCTTGAGGATGGTTGTAATCAGCGCTTCTAAGATCTCTTTAGGGAAAAGGCCGGTGTCCATCGCTTCATTGAAGAAGGCCAACAGATGAGGAGACAGTATAGAGGAAAAAGATTTCTAGTAAATGCTCGTGAACCCATCAGGTCCTAGTGCTTTATTAGCTGGGAGAGAGGATATGACTCTTTGTATTTCCTGTAGGCTAATCGGGGCGCTAAGGTCAGAATTTTGTGGCTCCTTAAGAGCGGGCAGTTTAAGACATTCTAAATATTGTCTCACTAAATCTGAGTGGTTAGGGGGAGAAACTATTGTGGTTTCTAAATTATATTGGGCAGTATAAAAGGCACCAAAGTCATTGGCTATATCCAGGGGAGTAACTAATGTAGTACCTGATGTCGGGTGGACAAGGGTCGGAATGCTTGTTTTTAACTGATGGGTATTTAGCCTATATGCCAGGAGTTTACCTGCCTTGTTGTCTTGTGCGTAGTATCTCGCCTGGGTCCTCCTATATGCTTTCTCATATGAGAACAGCATGTGCTGGCGTAGATCTGAGCGAAGTGCACAAAGTGTGGCAGCACGTTGCATGGATGGATCTTGTCTATGCAACTCCTCCGCCTCCTGTAGCTGAGTAAGAAGAGTCTTTAGTGTATGGTCTCTTAACTTTTTCAAGATAGAGCTATATTTAATACAAAGGCCTCGAATGACAGCTTTATGACAGTTCCATAATGATGTGGAACTAGAAACCGAACCTGCATTACGAGTGAAATATTCAGATATCTCAGACTTAAGTTTTTGGACCATGTAATGGTTTCAATTGATGTATCTACAATGGATGTAAGCAAGCTGTTGTCTACCAGTATCATGTCCAGCCTGGAGTACGTGTTATGTATCGGGGAGAAAAAAGGAGTCATAAACTTCATTTTTCCATGCCCAATCCGACAAGGACATTGACTGTGACCTAAGTGGAGTAGTTGAATCGATCACGGGGTCCATCACCAAATTGAAATCACCCCCTAGTAATAAAGAACCCCATTTACATTTTCTTGCTTTAGAAATAACCTTGTTGAGGAAGCAGTGTTGATTACGGTTCGGGGCGTATACCGAAACTATCATGAGGGGGAGAGAATTCAGTGTACAACATAGTATTAGAAAACGACCGTTGGGGTCAGTAATAATCTCGCGGGGAGAAAAGGACACTGAGTTATTAATAGCTACCATCGTACCCCTAGACTTGGATGAATAATGAGCATGAAATATGTGAGGATAAGCGGGATGTCTGATTCTGTGTGCGTCTGTAGATAGAAGATGTGTTTCTTGTACAAACAATACATCACACATAAGTGAGCGAGCTTCTGTCCACAAATGTGATCTTTTGTGGGGAGAGTTTAAACCGTTGGCATTAATACTTGCTAACTTAATCACCATGACATATATGCACAAAAAATGAGAAGACAGTAGGTAGTAATAAAAACAAAGTGGGAAAGCGAGCTCCCCCAGCCAACATGCGCCGTCCCTAGACATAGAGGAAATGACATCAGGGGTATACGAGATAAGAGAAATGAGTGACAGAGAGGAAAAACAATAAGGAGAAGTTCAGGGAGTAAACAAAATATAGCTCTAAACAAGTACATAAACAAAAACCTGAGGCTCCTGTAAAAGGAGCTTGTAGAAATTTGTGGGGATTGAGTCC
This sequence comes from Hyla sarda, assembly GCF_029499605.1. Taxonomy (NCBI): domain Eukaryota; kingdom Metazoa; phylum Chordata; class Amphibia; order Anura; family Hylidae; genus Hyla; species Hyla sarda. The sequence continues at coordinate 101,033,127 of NC_079195.1, read as the reverse complement.
ACACTGTGGCCGAGGGACCTAGAGCAAAAACAGGAGATCAGGTCCTTAAAGGCTAAGAGAAGACTAGGTCACACTAGTCTGGTGCTGCCATAACCTGTGACAGCATTCAAGCAGTGATCCAGTCTCTTGGAGGTTTAGGGATTGGTGTTCCCGATGCAGGACTGCGTGTAGTTGCAGAGGGTATCTTCCATTCCGAGAGCAGGACAGTGCCCTCTTTCACCTATCTGATCACATGAACGTTGTTGTCCTTGCGGATCAGCAATCGCAGAGGGAAGCCCCATCTGTATGTAACATTGGCGGATCTTAGGGCTTTTGTTATTGGCTGCAGGGTTCTGCGGGCCTGCAGGGTGGCGGCAGAGAGATCAGCATAAATTGTGACGTGGTGGTAGGGAGCAGGCAGACCCCCGTTCTTGCGGGTGTATTCCATAACTTTTTCTTTTACTGTGAAGAAATGTATTCTCGCCAGGACATCCCTGGGGACAGAGTCATCCAAGTGCCGGGGGCGAGGGACTCTGTGTGCTCTGTCCACCTCTAGTTCCTGTACAGAGCAGGTTGGGAGCAATAGTTGTAATAGAGAACGAACATATTGCGGGATGTCTCTAGGTTGGACTGTTTCAGGAATACCAAGGAATTTGAGGTTATTCCTCCTGCTCCTGTCTTCTAAATCTGCAATTTTGGCTCTCATGGCATCTACCTCCTCTTCTAGAGCATTATTGGAGTCTATGAGGGTGTTGTGAGAGTCTGAGAATTCTTCAAACTTGTGCTCAATGTGGTTCACTCGATTGCCCAGCTGATCCCCTGTAGCATTCACTGGGGCTATTAAAGCGTTAATGTACCCTAAAAAGGTCTGTCTAAGTGCCACCAACATATCTTTAAGTGTGACATCAGTAATCATCTTTCCCGACACAGAAATGTCCTCCAGGGACGTACTCACTTGAGATGGCGGTGCCACACTATCTCCCCATGCGGGGGTGGTGGGATCAGCAGCAGGAAGAGTGAGTCTGGGACTTTGCTTTGCCGGGCTGGAGGACGGAGAGAATGGCGGCGTAGCAGAGGCAGGGGCAGGAGTGTCTGCCTGGGAGCCCTCTCCCAGCGTCCGGAGATCTTCCGTACTGCGGGCGGGAGGCGAAGTGCGGGCGGAGAAGGCAGCTGGAGACAGGGGACCGGAGGTAGGTCAGAACAATGCCAGGTCAGAGTTGGATCTCCTGGGACTAGAGGCAGCAGGTGAGGGCGCATCGCTCTGCAAGCAGGGAAAGGATGCCAGCAGGCTCCGTTCGGCGCCATCTTGGTTCCCGCGCTCCGCCCGAGTGAAGTTGAATCTTTGCAGCGTCCCTTGTCTGGTGACCCGTTTTCTGCGGCCAGGCATGTTCGGCATGAGGAGGGCAAACGGTGGTGACAATTGGGTAGCAGTACCAGCTGGGTATTGTTGCTAAATAAGATCTCCTGCATGGAGCTCACTCTCTATGCGTCCAGCTTCCTCAGCAGCCAGGCCCCTCAACAAGTTCTTTTAATGACGGGATGACATTAACACTTAAGGATGTAGTTTTGCAAAATATACAATAATACACAGGAATTATAACAGTATGCAGATTTATTGTTTATAAGGTTATAAACATACATGAGTAACAAAAACAATGATATATGCAAATGAATATCAATTAGATATATTAGTAAACATTACAAGCTTGTTAATTGACTGCATATAGTAGAATAATACATGTGAGTAGTAAGTAACTTGTTACAATAAAACAAAAGCTACTAGATTAGGAATATCATATAAGAAAAAGGTTATATATCACTCTATCCAGAGGAACCTCATGATATTAAGATGGACAATATCTAATCATAGACATCTCAATATGTAATGCTAAATACACTCCCTGCCCCCTTCTAACCAACTACAAATCACATGATTCCATGAATGGGCAAATCCATTTAAGTATATATACATGGAAGAACTATGATATACTTCCACCCCATTCTGGACCATTTTCTGTACATGATCTTGGTAAGAAATTTAGACAAATAGCAAAGTTTTATGATCTCACTTGACTATATTTTAGGAGGAAGAACTTGAAGCAAGTTTCCTGGGTGGGAAATATACTTATAACACTTAGTTTGGCGAGTAGGAATCCTATCAATGTCTAAGCAATTATGTAATGCTTTGATAGATTATGAGTCCTGATTCTTCTGCAGGTAGAATGAAGTCTCACAATATCCTAAAACTATAATCTCAATATGGAGATAATTAATTATTAAATTTTATTAATTTATTCACCAATCTAAATGGTATAATTCCATCCATATTATCCAAATTGATCGTAATTAAATGGAACACCATTTTTGTGTCTCTTACCAAGTCTATGTAAGAACCTCGCTTCTGCTCTGAGGAACACTGAACGATCTGTCTCATCGTCATGGATAGCCATTGATCTGATACTGTGTGATCAGTCCGTCTGCTGGAATCTCACTTGGTTTTTCCACCTGGTTTGACCTCTTTCCTGTGTCTTTGTGTGTTCTCTACAGCCTACACCACTGTTCAGTACCGTCCACAGTACAGTTCCATCTAGCTAACATCTGGTTTACCAGTTTTTTTAATTAGTTTGACACACCCTCCTAAATTAGAATTCCCCAATGAATGTAGGTTGGGCGTGTACCTATGGTAATGGCTATGACATCACTTTAATACCCAGAATGCATTGAGCATATAACCGATAATGCCTTTCCTGTGGGTGTAATGTCAACTACTCATACGCTAGGGGGTTAAGGGTTAACTGTCAATAACTGATCTTAAACCCACATTCCACATGTTACGCCGAGCGCTCCGGGTCCCCGCTCCTCCCCGGAGCGCTCGCTACACTCTCCTCACTGCAGCGCTCCGGTCAGATCCACTGACCCGGGGCGCTGCGATACCGCCTCCAGCCGGGATGCGATTCGCGATGCGCGCCGGGTCTTTGCGATTTAAAGGGCCACTGCGCCGCTGATTGGCGCAGTGGTTCCAATTAGTGTTATCACCTGTGCACTTCCCTATATCACCTCACTTCCCCTTCACTCCCTCGCCGGATCTTGTTGCCATCGTGCCAGTGAAAGCGTTTCCTTGTGTGTTCCTAGCCTGTGTTCCAGACCTCCTGCCGTTGCCCCTGACTACGATCCTTGCTGCCTGCCCCGACCTTCTGCTACGTCCGACCTTGCTTCTGTCTACTCCCTTGTACCGCGCCTATCTTCAGCAGCCAGAGAGGTTGAGCCGTTGCTAGTGGATACGACCTGGTCACTACCGCCGCAGCAAGACCATCCCGCTTTGCGGCGGGCTCTGGTGAAAACCAGTAGTGACTTAGAACCGATCCACTAGCACGGTCCACGCCAATCCCTCTCTGGCACAGAGGATCCACTACCTGCCAGCCGGCATCGTGACAGTAGATCCGGCCATGGATCCCGCTGAAGTTCCTCTGCCAGTTGTCGCTGACCTCACCACGGTGGTCGCCCAGCAGTCACAACAGATAGCGCAACAAGGCCAACAGCTGTCTCAACTGACCGTTATGCTACAGCAGTTACTACCACAGCTTCAGCAATCATCTCCTCCGCCAGCTCCTGCACCTCCTCCGCAGCGAGTGGCCGCTTCTGGACTACGACTATCCTTGCCGGATAAATTTGATGGGGACTCTAAGTTTTGCCGTGGCTTTCTTTCCCAATGTTCATTGCACTTGGAGATGATGTCGGACCAGTTCCCCACTGAAAGGTCTAAGGTGGCTTTGGTAGTCAGCCTTCTGTCTGGAAAAGCCCTGTCTTGGGCCACACCGCTCTGGGACCGCAATGACCCCGTCACTGCCTCTGTACACTCCTTCTTCTCGGAAATTCGAAGTGTCTTTGAGGAACCTGCCCGAGCCTCTTCTGCTGAGACTGCCCTGTTGAACCTGGTCCAGGGTAATTCTTCCGTTGGCGAGTATGCCGTACAATTCCGTACTCTTGCTTCAGAATTATCCTGGAATAATGAGGCACTCTGCGCGACCTTTAAAAAAGGCCTATCCAGCAACATTAAAGATGTTCTGGCCGCACGAGAAATCCCTGCTAATCTACATGAACTCATTCACCTAGCCACTCGCATTGACATGCGTTTTTCCGAAAGGCGTCAGGAGCTCCGCCAGGATATGGACTCTGTTCGCACGAGGCGTTTCTTCTCCCCGGCTCCTCTCTCCTCTGGTCCCCTGCAATCTGTTCCTGTGCCTCCCGCCGTGGAGGCTATGCAGGTCGACCGGTCTCGCCTGACACCTCAAGAGAGGACACGACGCCGCATGGAGAATCTCTGCCTGTACTGTGCTAGTACCGAACACTTCCTGAAGGATTGTCCTATCCGTCCTCCCCGCCTGGAAAGACGTACGCTGACTCCGCACAAAGGTGAGACAGTCCTTGATGTCTACTCTGCTTCTCCACGTCTTACTGTGCCTGTGCGGATGTCTGCCTCTGCCTTCTCCTTCTCTGCTGTGGCCTTCTTGGACTCCGGATCTGCAGGAAATTTTATTTTGGCCTCTCTCGTCAACAGGTTCAACATCCCGGTGACCAGTCTCGCCAGACCCCTCTACATCAATTGTGTAAACAATGAAAGATTGGACTGTACCATACGTTTCCGCACGGAGCCCCTTCTAATGTGCATCGGATCTCATCACGAGAGGATTGAACTTTTGGTCCTCCCCAATTGCACTTCTGAAATTCTCCTTGGACTTCCCTGGCTTCAACTTCATTCCCCAACCCTGGATTGGTCCACTGGGGAGATCAAGAGTTGGGGGCCCTCTTGTTCCAAGGACTGCCTAAAACCGGTTCCCAGTAACCCTTGCCGTGACTCTGTGGTTCCTCCTGTAACCGGTCTCCCTAAGGCCTATATGGACTTTGCGGACGTTTTTTGCAAAAAACAAGCTGAGACTCTACCTCCTCACAGGCCTTATGATTGCCCTATCGACCTCCTCCCGGGCACTACTCCACCCCGGGGCAGAATCTATCCTCTGTCCGTCCCAGAGACTCTTGCCATGTCTGAATACGTCCAGGAAAATTTAAAAAAGGGCTTTATCCGTAAATCCTCCTCTCCTGCCGGAGCCGGATTTTTCTTTGTGTCCAAAAAAGATGGCTCTCTACGTCCTTGCATTGACTACCGCGGTCTTAATAAAATCACGGTTAAGAACCGCTACCCCCTACCCCTCATCTCTGAACTCTTTGATCGCCTCCAAGGTGCCCACATTTTTACCAAACTGGACTTAAGAGGTGCTTATAATCTCATCCGCATCAGAGAGGGGGATGAATGGAAAACGGCATTTAACACCAGAGATGGACACTTTGAGTATCTGGTCATGCCCTTTGGCCTGTGCAACGCCCCTGCCGTCTTCCAAGACTTTGTTAATGAAATTTTTCGTGATCTCCTATACTCCTGTGTTGTTGTATATCTGGACGATATCCTGATTTTTTCTGCCAATCTAGAAGAACACCGCCAGCATGTCCGTATGGTTCTTCAGAGACTTCGTGACAATCAACTCTATGCCAAAATAGAGAAATGTCTGTTTGAATGCCAATCTCTTCCTTTCCTAGGATACTTGGTCTCTGGCCAGGGACTACAAATGGATCCAGACAAACTCTCTGCCGTCTTAGATTGGCCACGCCCCTCCGGACTCCGTGCCATCCAACGTTTTTTGGGGTTCGCCAATTATTACAGGCAATTTATTCCACATTTTTCTACCGTTGTGGCTCCTATTGTGGCTTTAACCAAAAAAAATGCCGATCCCAAGTCTTGGCCTCCTCAAGCGGAAGACGCCTTTAAACGGCTCAAGTCTGCCTTTTCTTCGGCTCCCGTGCTCTCCAGACCTGACCCATCTAAACCCTTCCTATTGGAGGTTGATGCCTCCTCAGTGGGAGCTGGAGCTGTCCTTCTACAAAAAAACTCTTCCGGGCATGCTGTTACTTGTGGTTTTTTTTCTAGGACCTTCTCTCCGGCGGAGAGGAACTACTCCATCGGGGATCGAGAGCTTCTAGCCATTAAATTAGCACTTGAGGAATGGAGGCATCTGCTGGAGGGATCAAGATTTCCAGTTATTATTTACACCGATCACAAGAACCTCTCCTACCTCCAGTCTGCCCAACGGCTGAATCCTCGCCAGGCCAGGTGGTCTCTGTTCTTTGCCCGATTTAATTTTGAAATTCACTTTCGGCCTGCCGATAAGAACATTAGGGCCGATGCTCTCTCTCGTTCCTCAGATGCTTCTGAAGTTGAACTCTCTCCTCAACACATCATTCCTCCTGACTGCCTGATTTCCACTTCTCCAGCCTCCATCAGGCAAACTCCTCCAGGAAAGACCTTTGTTTCTCCACGCCAACGCCTCGGAATCCTCAAATGGGGTCACTCCTCCCATCTCGCAGGTCATGCGGGCATCAAGAAATCTGTGCAACTCATCTCTCGCTTCTATTGGTGGCCGACTCTAGAGACTGATGTGGTGGACTTTGTGCGAGCCTGCACTATCTGTGCCCGGGATAAGACTCCTCGCCAGAAGCCCGCTGGTTTTCTTCATCCTCTGCCTGTCCCCGAACAGCCTTGGTCTCTGATTGGTATGGATTTTATTACTGACTTACCCCCATCCCATGGCAACACTGTTATTTGGGTGGTCGTTGATCGATTCTCCAAAATGGCACATTTCATCCCTCTTCCTGGTCTTCCTTCAGCGCCTCAGTTGGCTAAACAATTTTTTGTACACATTTTTCGTCTTCACGGGTTGCCTACGCAGATCGTCTCGGATAGAGGCGTCCAATTCGTGTCTAAATTCTGGAGGGCTCTCTGTAAACAACTCAAGATTAAATTAAATTTTTCTTCTGCATATCATCCTCAATCCAATGGACAAGTAGAAAGAATTAACCAGGTCTTGGGTGATTATTTACGACATTTTGTTTCCTCCCGCCAGGATGACTGGGCAGATCTTCTACCTTGGGCCGAATTCTCGTATAATTTCAGAGTCTCTGAATCTTCCTCCAAATCCCCATTTTTCGTGGTGTACGGCCGTCACCCTCTTCCCCCCCTCCCTACCCCCTTGCCCTCTGGTCTGCCCGCTGTGGATGAAATTTCTCGTGATCTTTCCATCATATGGAGAGAGACCCAAAATTCTCTCTTACAGGCTTCTTCACGCATGAAGAAATTCGCGGATAAGAAAAGAAGAGCTCCTCCTATTTTTTCCCCTGAAGACAAGGTATGGCTCTCCGCTAAATATGTCCGCTTCCGTGTCCCTAGCTATAAGTTGGGACCACGCTATCTTGGTCCTTTCAAAATTTTGTGCCAGATTAATCCTGTCTCTTACAAACTTCTTCTTCCTCCTTCTCTTCGTATTCCTAATGCCTTTCACGTTTCTCTTCTTAAACCACTTATCATTAACCGTTTCTCTCCCAAATCTGTTCCTCCCACTCCTGTCTCCGGCTCCTCGGACATCTTCTCCGTCAAAGAGATTTTAGCATCAAAAAAGGTCAGAGGGAAAACCTTCTTTTTAGTGGATTGGGAGGGTTGTGGTCCAGAAGAGAGGTCCTGGGAACCTGAGGACAATATCCTGGACAAAAGTCTGGTCCTCAGGTTCTCAGGCTCCAAGAAGAGGGGGAGACCCAAGGGGGGGGGGTACTGTTACGCCGAGCGCTCCGGGTCCCCGCTCCTCCCCGGAGCGCTCGCTACACTCTCCTCACTGCAGCGCTCCGGTCAGATCCACTGACCCGGGGCGCTGCGATACCGCCTCCAGCCGGGATGCGATTCGCGATGCGGGTAGCGCCCGCTCGCGATGCGCACCCCGGCTCCCGTACCTGACTCGCTCTCCGTCAGTCCTGTCCCGGCGCGCGCGGCCCCGCTCCCTAGGGCGCGCGCGCGCCGGGTCTTTGCGATTTAAAGGGCCACTGCGCCGCTGATTGGCGCAGTGGTTCCAATTAGTGTTATCACCTGTGCACTTCCCTATATCACCTCACTTCCCCTTCACTCCCTCGCCGGATCTTGTTGCCATCGTGCCAGTGAAAGCGTTTCCTTGTGTGTTCCTAGCCTGTGTTCCAGACCTCCTGCCGTTGCCCCTGACTACGATCCTTGCTGCCTGCCCCGACCTTCTGCTACGTCCGACCTTGCTTCTGTCTACTCCCTTGTACCGCGCCTATCTTCAGCAGCCAGAGAGGTTGAGCCGTTGCTAGTGGATACGACCTGGTCACTACCGCCGCAGCAAGACCATCCCGCTTTGCGGCGGGCTCTGGTGAAAACCAGTAGTGACTTAGAACCGATCCACTAGCACGGTCCACGCCAATCCCTCTCTGGCACAGAGGATCCACTACCTGCCAGCCGGCATCGTGACACCACACTTGACGGATGGAACAATTCATTATAAGTTCAGGGATTATTTTTGACATATAAGTAATTAAAACCTTGATTCTCATAGACATAGAGTCACCAACTAGACATCCAAATTTATTGGAAAGATAACAATACAATGGATGATTCTCTAACACTGATGTGTGAATGTCTAGAGAATGTAACTGGTCCCCCTTATCTTGTTTTATCCAAACAGCTATAAATATCTAAGAAGACAAGAAGCATTCTCTCAGGCTGGCAGTTTTTGCAGAGATGAAACTTCAGAATTGTGGCCTACTTAGACTATACACAAAATGGCTGACATGATGCTATTACACTATGAAACATATTAAACATAATGATTCATTTTGGGGCGTATAATTAGCATGACATATCGCTGCTGCTTTCTTTTTGTAAAATGTCTATTTCCTGTTAGAGCTCCCTCCATCTAACTGCAAGTCCCAGGATCCCTTGTTTATAAGTGAGAGGTCACTTTTCTCCTTCCCACACATCAGCCACCCCACCCATTGCCACACAGCTAGGCTCCTTTACATGCGTGCTGTGCTTGAAACTACAATTCCCTTCAGCCCTGTGGAGAATGATCTCCCACCCAGCAGTTGCTCCACCCATTGAAGCACAGAAACGCTCCTTTTTAGCACCTGACTAGGGATGTAATGTCTCAGGCTGCACTGCAACCTAGGAAAGAGACAACACTCATTTTGTATGTTGATAAAAATGAACAGCAGGGGCAAAGATTACATAAGAATTGCGAAACCAGCCATCAAACACAGGTACAGACACTATATTATGAACTACACTATCTTTACAGCCCCTGAGAGAGACCTTGTTAGACCTTAGCACAACTACCTTGTGTCTTGTTGCTGTGCACAGACTTGCCCAGGGCTCAAGTCCTGCAGGAACGCATGGGAACAGAGTTCCTCCACTTTTTTAAAGCAGGAACAGTGTTCCTATTAGCAGGAGTCCTGCAGGACCAGCCCTTGAGTGGAAATCTTGGGTGAGTTCCCACACTTTTTTTTATTGGTCTTGCCATTGTGTATGACCTGTGACATGAAACTGACATGAAACTGACATGAAACTGTGACATGAAACTACAACCTCCCCTTTTTGTTAAAGTTTGGCTCACCCAGTTTATAGCCTCCCACACAGCTTATTCTGATTCAAATTATGACTGTGTTCTAACCCATGTAAGAGGATCATTATTACCTGCTTGGTATAGTTGGTTAATAATATACCTGACTATAAACTAACAAAGGGGGAGATTTATCAATACCTGTACAGAAGAAAAGTCGACCAGTTACCCATAGCAACCAAACAGATTGCTTCTTTCATTTTTGAACAGGCCTCTGAAAAATGAAAGAAGTGATCTGATTGGTTGCTATGGACAACTGGTCAACTTTTCTTCTACAAAGGTTTTGCCAAACCTCACCCGAAATCCCTGCCTTTGTCCAAGTATATCCAGAAAAATTGATGCTATTTGAAGGCAAGGGGCAGTCACACTAGATTTTGATTTTAATTCAAGGGCATGTGCATAGTCATTCCTTAATATCTTGATGTATACAATGCATGCAATGCAAGGCTGTCATCATGGTAGGACGGGGAGAAGCTTGATAAAAGAAACCCTTCAGAGATGGCGCTGCGGTTCCCTCAGAATGAAGAGGATGGACTGGATATAGTTTAAAAGGTTCACAGTGGAACCATATTTATTGAATACATAAAATAAAAAACATGCAATGGCGCGTTTCGGGGATCAGGGTGCTTCGGGGATCAGGGTGCAGATCAGGGTGCTTACTGTTCATCATACAGGCATATAAATACATGAAAAAAACGCCAAAGCACATTAGGAGCGGGGCTTAGTGACATAATAACAGGTAAGAAACATATAGCATCAATCAAAACAGTAAAATCATGTGGTGAGCAAGTATTTCATCCATATGTGTCTCTTTAATATGGGAACCACAGAGAAATAAAAAAAAAATTATATAAATAAAGTGTTACTAGCAGGATCAGATCTATAATGTCCAGATGGAGCGCAGGGCCAGAAGTGCTCGCCTGTCAGTGAATACGAGTAGGCAGCTGCTTCCGGTTGGGTCCCGGCACATAGTTGCCAAGGACGCGTTGCCATGCGCAGCCCTCACGTGACCTCGCATAGCCAATAAACAGCAGCATGGATCACAGTTAGTAAACAATGCGATCCATGCTGAAGAATTGTAGTGAACCTGTCAGCCGTTGTGCCTCGGGGAAAGTGGGCGGATGTGTGCGAGCCCTGGTGCAGAGAAGATGCATGTTACAGTGCACCTTCAGTGAACCTGTGATAGATATATTGAAGGCGCAGGGGCAATACAAATATGTGCAGACGGAACAAGGCAGAGGATGATTCTGTAATATAGTATGATACAGTGAATAGATATTCAGGCACTAGTGGGGTAAATTACAGTATGATACAGTGTAGGTATACAGGCGCTAGTGGAGGAGATGGTAACCAGAGGATGTAAAGGGTTAAAAGATTAGTATTAGGTCCAATGTATACATAGGTGGACATATATAAAAGGGGCCTAGTCATGGCCGGCCTTAGGTGTTCAGGCGCCCTGTGGGAGCCAACCTTGTGGCGCCCCCCCTATTACCCCATAAACATAGACAAAGAGGAAAAAAATCTTTGCAACAAATATTTTTTTTTATTTTAATCACTCCCTCCCCCCTTAATCAGTCTCATGCCCCTCTTAATAAGATGCAGTATAGTTCCCCCACATTAGGTGCAGTATAGCTCCCCACAGTAGGTGAAGTATAGTTCCCCACATTAGGTGCAGTATAGCTCCCCACATTAGGTGCAGTATAATTCCCCACATTAGGTGCAGTATAGTTCCCCACATTAGGTGCAGTATAGTTACCCCACATTAGGTGCCATATAGTTCCCCACATTAAGGTGCAGTATAGTTCCCCCACATTAGGTGCCATATAGTTCCCCACATTAGGGGCAGTATAGTTCTCCACATTAGGTGCAGTATATTTCCCCACAATAGATGCAGTATAATTCCCCCACATTAGGTGCAGTATAGTTCCCCACATTAGGTGCAGTATAGTTCTCCACATTAGGTGCAGTATAGTCCTCCACATTAGGTGCAGTATAGTACCTCCACATTAGGTGCAGTACAGTTTCCCCACAATAGGTGGAGTAGAGCTCCCCCACATTAGGTGCAGTATGTTCCCCCACATTAGGTGCAGTATAGTTCTCCACATTTGGTGCAGTATAGTTCCCCACATTAGGTGCAGTATAGTTGCCCCACATTAGGTGCAGTATAGTTCCCCCACATTAGGTGCAGTACAGTTCCCCACATTAGGTGCAGTATAGCTCCCCACATTAGGTGCAGTATAGTTCCCCACATTAGGTGCAGTATAGTTCCCCACATTAGGTGCAGTATAGCTCCCCACATTAGGTGCAGTATAGTCCTCCACATTAGGTGCAGTATAGCTCCCCCACATCAGGTGCAGTATAATGTTCCCCCACATTAGGTGCAGTATAGTTCCCCACATTAGGTGCAGTATAGTTCCCCACATTAGGTGCAGTATAGTTCCCCCACATTAGGTGTCATATAGTTCCCCACATTAAGGTGCAGTATAGTTCCCCCACATTAGGTGCCATATAGTTCCCCACATTAGCGGCAGTATAGTTCTCCACATTAGGTGCAGTATAGTTCCCCACATTAGGTGCAGTATAGTTCTCCACATTAGGTGCAGTATAGTCCTCCACATTAGGTGCAGTATAGTTCCTCCACATTAGGTGCAGTACAGTTCCCCCACAATAGGTGCAGTACAGCTCCCCCACATTAGGTGCAGTATGTTCCCCCACATTAGGTGCAGTACAGTTCCCCACATTAGGTGCAGAATAGTTCCCCACATTAGGTGCAGTATAGTGCCCCACATTAGGTGCAGTATAGCTCCCCACATTTGGTGCAGTATAGCTCCCCCACAGTAGGTTGGCAGTATAGCTCCCCCACATTAGGTTGTCAGTATAGTTCCCAACATTAGGTGCAGTATAGTTCCCCCACATTAGGTGCATTATAGCTCCCCCACATTAGGGGCAGTATAATGTTCCCCCACATTAGGTGCAGTATAGTTCCCCACATTAGGTGCAGTATAGTTCCCAACATTAGGTGCAGTATAGCTCCCCACATTAGGTGCAGTATAGCTCCCCCACATAAGGTTGACAGTATAGTTCCCCACATCAGGCGCAGTATAGCTCCCCACATTAGGTGCAGTAAAGTTCTCCACATTAGGTGCAGTATAGCTCCCCACATGAGGTGCAGTATAGCTCCCCCACATTAGGTTGGCAGTATAGCTCCCCACATTAGGTGCAGTATAGCTCCCCACATTAGGTGCAGTATAGCCCCACATTAGGAAGAAGCAGGTTCCCCACATTAGGTGCAGTATAGCTCCCCACATTAGGTGCAGTATAGCCCCACATTAGGAAGAAGCAGTTTCCCCACATTAGGTAGTAGCAGGTTCCCCAAATTCGGTAGCATTGTCGTTCCCCCATTTCCCCCCCCCCTCCCCCACCGACTCACACACACACAAGCAACCACACATGCACACACACACAGACAGACAACCACATATGCGCACACACACACAGACACCCACACATACACATAGACAACCTTACCTGACCTGCGCTGCACTTCGCTTCTCTCCGGCGGCGCCCTCACGGAGTGATGTCACTGACGTCCTGTGCAGGTCTGCGGAGGTATGTCACATGTGCGACGTCCCTCTTCAGACTCGGGCCGCCAGCCAGCCGGAGACGCGGAGGAGGTCGGGGTAATTGAAGCCTTCCGGTGTAATGAAGAAAACTGTGCCCTGAAGCGGAATGTGACCCTCCGCATAGGGACACAGTTGAGGGAGGGTAGTGGGAATGTAATGAGAGGAAGCGGCCTGCAAAGCAGAAAACTGTGTCCCTGTGCGGAGGGTCACATTCTGCTACAGGGCACAGTTTTCTTCATTACACTGGCATTTAGCGCTGCTTGCAAGAAGCAGGGCTAAATCCCGGGTGTATACAAATACAAATTATATATACTTGGTGCGAGCTGTGTCGGCCGCCCGGTGTTCCTGTTGCTATGGCGCCCTGTGCGGCCGCACAGCTCGCACACCCCTAAGGCCGGCCCTGGGCCTAGTATGTACATAACTGGATAGGTGTACTCAGTTAATGTACAGTACAGTGGATTGTATAAACATATATTCCGTCCAAACCACAGTCATAAGAAGCACATAAGGTGGATGATAAAGTACTTGGAAGAATGTATATTATTCTTTAAATTAGAGAAACTTTCTACAGAGGAAATACAACACCAATTGGACAGTTCTTTTCTCAAGGTTTATATGAAAGAGAAAATTATCCCGAGAGGCCTGAGACTGAGACCTATAGCATCCTTCAAGGAGGATGCAGCTTTCGGCCAGAGCTGGGAGAATGCACTTAATATTTGCTGTACCACACTTCTACGGTTACTATCCGATAAAAGGGACACTGTTGTTGAATCTGTTTCTGATAAAATAGATGCATTTATTTTTGCTTTGTCCAAAATCAACATTTACCTGAATACTCTGACTGGTAAACACACTGAGAAAATGCAAAAACTTGAAAGGGACATTTTACAAAAAAAGCTGGGCAAACTTCGCAGGGACTGGGATGATTACTGTAATGACAACATCAAGTTCTGGTTGAAAACTAAACACCCAGCCCCTCCACCCCACAACATAATTCCCAATAAACCATCCCATAGGGAAAATAACAACATTAGAACCTTTAAACCACACAAATCATTTAGACCCTCCCCACAAGGAGCACAGCCACATAACCCAATCCATATGCCCCCACCCCAGACCAACACCACAGGGCAATGGGTTGGGGCCCAAGGGTCCTACACGACCACCTCCCTACAAACATGCTTAAGGGACTAGGCCTATGGCCAGGAAAGAGGAAAGAGACAGTCACCACCTTACCCCCAGTGGGTATACAGACATCATGCCAGACCACCACTAGTAGACCATCTTTCAGCCACCATTATACTCCTATCTGTGAATCCCATTCTGTCCGTGATCATGGAAGGTACTCACCCAGGCTGGAAAATGCCTCCTATATTTCTCCACCACCCATCCGTTCTCCCCCCCAGGAACTACTCGCTTACATTTCCCAACATCCAGTCACTTACAACTGACTCCCATCTGGTCGTTTTTCCACTTCAGACAACGAATCTCTACTTGAAGACTCTCTATTGACCCTTCATGATAACAAGCCTCCTCCCACTTCCACACAACCGCTCATCCACCAGTTTTTTACCCCCTTGGAGCACCCGTCTTTGCATCCCTCTGCCCTGGCCAACCAGGGAATTACCTCCTTGTTGGATCAGTCCATCCCTAACTGTAACACCGCGTTTTTTTTGATCTGCCACCCAGGCTGGACAAATTAACTCCATCGACACTCAAACCGATCCCACCCATGGAACAAGTTCAGATAGCACAACCACTGGGCCAAAAAAGAAAAGACTGCGGAGAAGAGGATGCAGGGGGGAGGGCACTAGAAAGAGGAGCAAGAGAAGAGAAAAGAATGAGAAACAAGATTTCTCACAAAACACAGAAGGGTCCACTAGTTTAAATATATTCAACCTGTCTTCCTACATACTGAAGGACATTGAAACAAGCATCCTGAAACGTGGCCTCTCCTTCTGCCCCAAAAGCTGAGCCAAAAGTTTTGATTTATTCCATGATGTAAATAATTTCATCAGGAAGCTAACCATCAAAAGACACTTTCTCATAAAAGGTGACTCGAACATTGGGCCAACACATATAGGGCCTACTAGACCTGACACCCCTGAGTTTATCCACTCCGATCTCAAACCCAAATCGGCTTTCTACCCGCTCCAGTATAGGGGTAGCTTCCTAGAAATCTTCTCTAGTTTACTTTCACAGGCTCAAGAAAAAATTACGAAAAACAATGGCTCATATTCTAATAACCAAGAACAACAGAGCATTAAAACCCTGGCCAATAACACTGATAATAATCCGGCCAGTTGATAAGGGCGGGGGCATGGTTATCCTTAACACTACTGACTACATTACTGAAGCTAACAGGCTGCTGTCTGACTCAAAATTCTATAATTTCCTACCATCTGACCCCACGAGGAAATATGCTAACAAATTAAAAGACCTTGTCAATGAGGGTTTTCAGCTTGGCATACTGACCAAATCAGAGAGAGATTTTATACTTATCAATCCCCATATTTTATTATTTGCCGAAGGTGCACAAAAATAGTACAAACCCTCCTGGGCGCCCCATAATATCTGGGATTAATTCTGTTTCCTTCAACTTGTCACACTATCTTGACCTTTTATTACATAAGTATGTTTTTAACCTGGAGTCCTATTTAAAAGACACCACCGATTTTATTTCATCTATTTTAAATGTGAACTGGAATGATGAATACTTTTTAGTAACTATGGATATTACATCTCTTTATACCGTAATGGACCACAACTTAGGTATTGATGCTGTTGCCTATTTTCTAAAGAATGACCCCGACATTCCTGACACTCAATGTGAATTTATCTTGAAGGGTCTACGTTTGATCTTGATACACAACTATTTCCAATTTCAGAACAAAATTTATGCACAGCAGACAGGTATCGCTATGGGGGTTCATGAAGCACCTAGTTTCGCAAACATTTTTTAGGTTTATTCGAACAAACAACCATCTATCCCCACCCCCTGTTCCAGAACTGCATATTTTATAAGCATTTTATTGACGACATATTTTTCTATCTGGAAGGGCACAATGGTTTTACTTGATTAATTTTTATCATTTCTTAATAATAATACATAGGGTCTACATTTCACGCAAAATATTTGTAAGGACAACGCTAAATTTCTTGATGTGATCGTCTTCCACAACGGCCTGGGTAAACTTTTATCCCAAATTTTTTTTTTAAAGTTGATAGCAACAGCTATCTTGATTTTAACAGCTCCCACTATAAGAAGTGGCTAACGAATGTCCCCTATGGACAGTTCAAGCAAATCAGACGCAATTGTCCATCCGACCAAGACTTCATTAGCCAGAGCAATATCTTAAAACACTGCTTTAAAGCCAAGAGATATCCCAGGCACGTTGTAGAGGCATCCTTCGAGAGGGCCAGCAGTCTGTCCCAAGGTGACTGTCTAAAGAAAAGGACCGTCCACAGCCCTGACAACAAGTGAATCACGAATTTTAAAATCACTTATACCCGGGAACACAGGCACATTGCAGGAGATTCTACAGAAACACTGGACCATTGTTCTCTGTGATCCGTTTCTGTTACACTCACTCCCTGCCAGACCCCGCATCACATTCAGGAGGGTGAGAACATTACGCAATATTATAGCACCAAGCAGACTAAAAATTAAAGCCCCCTCCACCACTACCTTTTTAACAGTTACCAGATGCGGCCATGCATGGTGTAAATGCTGCTCCAGCATTAACCACCATGCTAAATCTTTCACCTCCAGGAGCACGGGGGATACCTTCCAAATTAACTCCCTTCTGAACTGTTCCACGCAGTATGTAGTATATCTCCTGGATTGTGTCTGTGGGACCCAATATGTTGGCAGAACGGTATGGTGCCTACGTGCAAGAATTACGAAGCATAGAAATAACACAGAAAACGGCTTTGCACTACATAGTGTATCCAGACACCTGAGCCAACACCATCATCAGGACTTTAAATGCATCACTGTAACACCCATTGAAAGAGTACCTAAGGATAACCCCCAGCGTTTTAATACTCTCCGTAGACGCGAGAATTATTGAATCTATAAACTGCAGACCCTGGTCCCATCCGGTCTTAATGAACTTATCGAATGCTCTTTGTGAGTCCTGCATGACCTATCCACTCACCCTTTAATTATTCAACTATGAATTATTTATTTACATTTTTATTTATATTTTTATATGTGTATTTATATTTACATATTTATTTGTTTCTACATATACTTATTGCCGTTTCCCCACCCCGTCCCGCATCCACTTGTCTTCACTACTAGTATTAACCATCTTTATGTGCGTGCACCTTTAATATATTTTTAGCACATTTTTATTAGGATTTTACCTGTAATATCATAGCACTATTTATGAGTTTTTAGGTGTATGTGCATATATTGTTTTTTTTATTATTTATTTTTTTATATTTTTATATAGTTTTTTATACAGTATCTTATATACATTCTTCCAAGTATTTTATCATCCACCTTATGTGCTTCTTATGACTGAGGTTTGGACGGAATATATGTATGGGCAATCCACTGTACATTAACTGAGTACACCTATCCAGTTATGTACATACTAGACCCCTTTTATATATGTCCACCTATGTATACATTGGATCTAATACAGATCTTTTAACCCTTTACATCCTCTGGTTACCATCTCCCCCCCTAGCACCTGTATACCTACACTGTACCATACTGTACTATACCCCACTAGTGCCTGAATACCTATCACCTGTATCATACTAAATTACAGAATCATCCTCTGCCTTGTTCCGTCTGCACATATTTGTATAGCCCCTGCGCCTTCAATATATCTATCACAGGTTCACTGAAGGTGCACTGTAACATGCATCTTCTCTGCACCAGGGCTCGCACACATCCACCCACTTTCCCCCCATCACAGCAGCTGTCAGTTTCGCTGCGATTCTTCAGCATGGATCACATTGTTTACTAACTGTGATCCATGCTGCTGTTCATTGGCTATGCGCGGTCAAGTGAGAGCCACGTATGGCAACGCATCCTTGGCAACTGTGTCCCAGGGCCCAACCGGAAGCAGCCGCCTACTCGTATTCACTGACAGGCGAGCACTTCCGGCCCTGCGCTCCATCTGGACATTATAGATCTAACACTTTATTTATAAACATTTTTTGAATTTCTCTGTGGTTCCCATATTAAAGAGACACTTATGAATGAAATAATTGCTCACCACATGATTTTACTGTTATAAGCCCCACCCCCTAATGTGTACTTTAGCGTTTTTTTTGTGTATTTATATGTCTGTATAATAAACAGTAAGCACCCTCATCTGAGGAACGGAGGGTACCTCCCGAAATGCGCCATTGCGTGTTTTTTATTTTATATATTCAATAAATATGGTTCCACTGTGAACCTTTTAAACTATATCCAGTCCATCCTCTTCATTCTGAGGGAACCGCAGCGGCATCTCTAAAGGGTTTCTTTTATCAAGCTTCTCCTCATCTGATCCAGGACAGCTGTGCAGCTGGTCTTGCAACGCAGAAGTCAAGCAGCGAACATCCCTCTACTCATTACCCCATCATCGCTGGGGTGAAAGGCCTGTGTTTGTCTTCTTTAAGGTGAGCGGCCATCCAAACCCTGAACGCTAGGCGCCGATATAGGTCTCTTTCTTTTTTCCTATATAGATCATGGTAGGACAGCTGATATTGCTGTGAGGGTCTAATCTAACAAGTAGAAAAGTTAATTATATCGGAGGGTAGTCACCAAAGCTTAAATGGGTACTGTTAGATTCAAAAACTTTTTATATGATGGATATCTTGGCAAAACATTAACCATTCTAATATACTTCATAATAAAACGTATTTCCTTTTTATAGAAATCATGGCTTTGTCCAAGCTGAAGCACAGGCATGGACAAAGTCCAGTAAGTGATGGTGGGCTAGAACTCCTCTGTGCTCTCTCCTGTCTGATAGTACTCCTCTGTGCTATATTCTGTCTGATAGTACTCCTCTGTGCTCTCTCCTTTCACATAGTACTCCTCTGTGCTCTCTCCTGTCTTATAGTACTCCTCTGTGCTCTCTCCTGATAGTACTCCTCTTTTATCTCTCTTGTCTGATAGGACTCCTCTGTGCTCTCTCCTGATAGTACTCCTCTGTGCTCTCTCCTGTCTAAGAGGACTCCTCTGTGCTCTCTCCTGTCTGAAAGTACTCCTCTGTGCTCTCTCCTGTCTGACAGTACTCCTCTGTGCTCTCTCCTGATAGTACTCCTCTTTTATCTCTCTTGTCTGATAGGACTCCTCTGTGCTCTCTCCTGATAGTACTCCTCTGTGCTCTCTCCTGTCTAAGAGGACTCCTCTGTGCTCTCTCCTGTCTGATAGTACTCCTCTGTGCTCTCTCCTGTCTGATAGTACTCCTCTGTGCTCTCTCCTGTCTGATAGTACTTCTCTGTGCTCTCTCCTGATAGTACTCCTCTTTTATCTGTCTTGTCTGATAGGTCTCCTCTGTGCTCTCTCCTGATAGTACTCCTCTGTGCTCTCTCCTGTCTGATAGGACTCCTCTTTGTGCTCTATCCTGTCTGATAGGACTCCTTTGTGCACTCTCCTGTCTGTTAGGACTCCTCTGTGCTTTCTCCTGATAGGACTCCTTTGTGTTCTCTCCTGTCTGATAGGACTCCCCTGTGCTCTCTCCTGTCTGATAGGACTCATCTGTGCTCTCTCCTGTCTGATAGTACTCCTCTGTGCTCTCTCCTGATATTACTCCTCTGTGCTCCCTCCAGATATTACTCCTCTGTGCTCTCTCCAGATATTACTCCTCTGTGCTCTCTCCTGCTAGTACTCCTATGTGCTCTCTCCTGTCTGATAGGACTCCTATGTGCTCTCTCCTGTCTGATAGGACTCCTCTGTGCTCTCTCCAGATAGGACTTCTTTGTGCTCTCTCCTGTCTGATAGGATTCCTTTGTGCTCTCTCCTGTCTGATAGCACTCCTTTGTGCTCTCTCCTGTCTGATAGTACTCCTTTGTGCTCTCTCCTGTCTGATAGTACTCCTCTGTGCTCTCTTCCAACTGATAGTATTCCACTGTGCTCTCTCCTGTCTGCTAGTACTCCTCTGTGCTCTCTCCTGATATTACTCCTCTGTGCTCCCTCCAGATATTTTTCCTCTATGCTCTCTCCTGTCTGATAGTACTCCTCTGTGCTCTCTCCTGTTTGATAGTACTCATCTGTGCCCTCTCCTGTCGGATGGTACTCCTCTGTCCTCTCTCCTGTCTGATAGGACTCCTCTGTGCTCTCTCTTGTCTGATAGGACTCCTCTGTGCTCTCTCCTGCTAGTACTCCTCTGTGCTCTCTGCTGTCTGATAGGACTCTTCTGTGCTCTCTCCTGTCTGATATGACTCCTGTGTGCTCTCTCCTTCTGATAGTACTCCTCTGTGTCTCTCCTGATATTACTCCTCTGTGCTCTCTCCAGATATTGCTCCTCTGTGCTCTCTACTGTCTGATAGTACTCCTCTGTGCTCTCTCCTGTTTGATAGTACTCCTCTGTGCTCTCTCCTCTCTGATGGTACTCCTCTGTCCTCTCTCCTGTCTGTTAGGACTCCTCTGTCCTCTCTCCTGTCTGATAGGACTCCTCTGTGCTCTCTCCTGCTAGTACTCCTCTGTGCTCTCTGCTTCAGATAAGACTCCTCTGTGCTCTGTCCTGTCTGATAGGACTCCTCTGTCCTCTCTCCTGTCTGATAGTACTCCTCTGTGTTCTCTCCTGCTAGTACTCGACTGTGCTCTCTGCTGTCTGAAAGGAATCCTCTGCGCTCTCTCCTGTCTGATAGGACTCCTCTGTGCTCTCTCCTGTCTAATAGTACTCCTCTGTGCCCTCTCCTGATAGGACTCCTCTGTGCTCTCTCCTGTCTGATAGTACTCCTCTGTGCTCTCTCCTGATAGGACTCCTCTGTCCTCTCTCCTGATAGACTCCTCTATGCTCTCCTGTCTGATAATACTTCTCTGTGCTCTCTCCTGTCTGATAGTACTCCTCTGTGCTCTTTCCTGATAGGACTCATCTGTGCTCTCCTGTCTGATAATACTTCTCTGTGCTCTCTCCTGTCTGAAAGTACTCCTTTGTGCTCTTTCCTGTCTGATAGGCCTCCTTTGTGCTCTCTCCGGTCTGATTGTACTCCTCTGTGCTCTATCCTGTCTGAAAGTACTCCTCGGTGCTCTCTCCTGTCTGAGAGTACTCCTCTGTGCTCTCTCCTGATATTACTCCTTTGTACTCTCTCCAGATATTACTCCTCTGTGCTCTCTCCTGTCTGATAGTACTCCTCTGTGCTCTCTCCTGTTTGATAGTACTCCTCTGTGCTCTCTCCTGTCTGATGGTACTCCTTTGTGCTCTCTCCTGTCTGATTGGACTCCTCTGTGTTCTCTCCTGTCTGATAGCACTCCTCTGTGCTCTCTCCTGTCTGATAGTGCTCCTTTTTGCTCTCTCCTGTCTTATTGGACTCATCTGTGCTGTCTCCTGTCTGATAGGACTCCTCTGTGCTCTGTCCTGTTTGATAGTACTCCTCTGTTCTCTCTCCTGTCTGATGGTACTCCTCTGTCCTCTCTCCTTTCTGATAGGACTCCTCTGTGCTCTCTCCTGTCTGATAGGACTCCTCTGTGCTCTCTCCTGCTAGTACTCCTCTGTGCTCTCTCCTGTCTGATAGTACTGCTCTGTGCTCTCTCCTGTCTGATAGTACTCCTCTGTGCTCTCTACTGTCTGGGCGGTGGCGGCTGGATGGCGACCACTGCCTTCGAGATACCAAGCCAACAGGGAGAATGACCCAGTGGCCAGGCAGCCCTACTGCTGCCCGACCAAGCCCCTGGCTCCGGGCTACACCACCCAACAGACAAAGCATCACAGAAACAATGGCTGCCACAGAGCACCACACCAGTGTGAAACCTACCATGTGCTCCCTGCCAGAGGGCTAGGAGAAAGTTAGGAGGAAACCCTTATGGAGTCTCCTGCTAATTAAAAATGCCTGGGCCGAATGGCTGTAGTAGAGTGCTGGCCATGGAAGAGGGGAGAGACTACAAATGTAAAACAAAAATAGAGAAACATAGCCGCACATACACCATTTGTATTTTGATCTACTTGCTTCTCAGCATAATTTCAAAAACTAACAGGTTGTTTGTATACATTTTGATCAAAAAGTACAAGCCCACTTGCCATGTCAAGGCCACCTAGTCAGAGTGGGTCCCTAACCTAACACTGGCGTAGCACTGCCTCCGAGACACCAAGCCCACAGGGGGAATGACCCTCCCTCTGGCAGGGAGCACATGGTAAGTTTTTGCACTGCTGTGGTGCTTTGTGGTGGCCATTGTTTCTGTGATGCTTTGTCTGTGGGGTGGTGTGGCCCAGAGCCAGGGGCTTGGTCAGGCAGCAGTGGGGCTGTCTGGCCACTGGGTCATTTCCCTGGTGGGCTTGGTGTCTCGGAGGCAGTGGTCACTGCCCGGCACTACACCAGTTTTAGGTTACGGACCCACTCTGAATAGATGGCCTTGATGTGGTGAGTGGGCTTGTACTTTTTGACCAAAATGTATACTAACCACCTAGTTATTTTTGTTTATGCTGAGAAGCAAGTATATCAAAATACAAATTGTGGATTTGCGGCTGTTTTTCTGTTTCTCTATTTTTGTTTTATAAAATACTGTACTACAACATTTTAATGTATTTTTTATAGTCAGTATTGATAATAGATACCTGCTGCATAGCGTAATTAAAAATGCAGTATCCAGCATATAGCAGATTTCTGTATACATCACAGTATTGTGATATTATAGAATATGAGTAGACAACTTCATCTATTATCATGTTTGTACTTTATCAAATTAGGTTTTTACACTCATTCATTGTGTTTCCCCATGGAACTTGCTGTGCCTTTATCTCAGATGGTGTCATAGAATACAGTATTATCTGGCTCCCATGTCCTCAGCAATCCACACAAATGTCAAGGGAACAATTGTCATTGGCCTAGTTCTTTCATGTGGAATGAACAGTTGGTCATTTCCTTGCAGGTGTAAAAAGTAGCTGCTTTCAAACAGACAAAGCGTCGCACACATGGGCTCTACAATGAAAAACAATCTTTAAAAAAATCCCACGCAGAATAATAAATTATACTGGATGACCTTCAAAAATATCTTCGCTGCAGTTACATTAATTTCATCCCAGCATCTCAAATAAAACCAAGCAGAACTTCACTTTGACAATTCTAGATCTAAGATCATTAAAACAAAATAATTTTAAATGTTTGTATATGAACTTATTTGTTTTACGTTTGTCACCAAATGGTACTGATCCTCCATATGGTAGCTTGTAGTGAGTGTTTAGGGCATTGGTCCCTAAAAAAAAGAGGAATGCAAAATAGCTTTGGAATTTTGCCATCTACTAGAGAACAAGATTACAACATCTCACGTATTCACATGATAGCTGGTACATATCTAATCGCTTGGGATCTGACCACCAGAACCTCCTAACAAAAACAAAGGCGCATTGTCTGCTGCGTGAATATAGTGGCAGTGTGCATGCTATATTGCTGCTCCATTCACTTGCTACAGCATTGGCTATCTTCAGCAATCCAGTAACCATTAAATATGGTGTTGGTTGAGCAATGGATCACGGTTCTCATGATCGGTGGGGATCCCAGCAGTTGGCTGATTCTCTGGTCTAATAAATCCAGAACTAAACTTTTTGGACTCAATTCTAAGCATTATGTCTGGAGAGAACCAGCCATAACTCATCACTTCCCAATACCATCCCTACAGTGAGGCATGGTGGTGGCAGCATTATGCTGTGGGGGTATGTTTTGGTGGTTGGGACAGAGAGACTGGTCAGGGTTGAAGGAAAGCTGAATGGAGAAAATTACAGAGATGTTTTTAATGAAAACCTTACCCAGCTCTGGACCTCAGACTGGACCAAAGATTCCCCTTCCAACAAGATGACCCTAAGCATAGCCAAGACAACACAGGAGTTACTTAGGGGCAACTCTGCGAATGTCCTTGAGTGGCCCAGCCAGAGACATGGCTTAAACCCAATTAACCCCTTAACGACCACGGACGTAAATATACATCCTGGTTTGGCGGTACTACGCGCACCAGTTAGTAAATTTAAGTCCATCGCGCACCATGAAGCACATTTAAGTTGGAGCGGTGCTCGCGTCACACACGGCAGGTTCCGGATGTTACCAGCAGCCAGTGACCCACCAGTAATGGCTGACATCCGCGATCACGCGGATGTCCACCAATAACCCCTCAGATGCCGTGATCAGTACAGATCACGACATCTGCGGCAATGCACATGTTAAAAAAAGATGATCGGATCGCCCGCAGCGCTGCCGCGGCAATCGAATCATCTGTAATTGCGGACCGAGGGCCCTCACCTGCCTCTGTCCGTCTCCCGGCGTCTGCTGCTCTGGTCTGAGATCGAGCAGACCAGAGCAGGAGATAGCCGATAATACTGATCACTGCTCTGTCCTATGCATAGCACTGAACAGTATTAGCAATCAAATTATTGCTATAGATTGTCCCCTATGGGGACATAAAAAGTGTAAAAAAATGTTGAAAAATGTAAAAATTAAAAAGTTAAAAAAAAGTGAAAAATCCCCTCCCCCAATAAAAATTTAAATTGTCCGTTTCCCATTTTGCCCCCAAAAATCGTAATTTTTTTAATAAACATATTTGGTATCGCCGCGTGCGTAAATGTCCAAACTATTGAAAATATAATGTTAATGATCCCGTACAGTGAACGGCATAAACGTAAAAAAATAATAAAAAAAAAAAGTCCAATAATGCTGCTTTTTTGTCACATTTTATTCCCCAAAAAATTTATAAAAAATGATATAACAGTTTTATTTATGCAAATGTGGTGTCAATAAAAAGTACAGATGATGGTGCAAAAAATTAGCCCTCATAACGCCCTATGTGCGGAAAAATGAAAAAGTCATAGGTGGTCAAAATAGGGCAATTTTAGATTGCTGATTTTGTACGAAAAGTTATAGATTTTTTTTAAGCGGTACAAAAATCTAAAATAATCTAGCCATGGGTATCATTTTAATCATATTGACCCACAGAATAAAGAACACATGTCATTTCTACTGTAAATTGTACGGTGTGAAATCGAAATCCTCCAAAATGTGCAAAATTGTGGTTTTCATAAAAATTTCCTCCCTAAAAAAATATTTTTGAGGGGTTTTCCCGTACATTTTATGGTAAAATGAGAGGTTTCATTACAAAGTACAATTGGTCACGCAAAAAACAAGCCCTTATATGGGTCTGTAGATGGGAATATAAAAGAGTTATGGGTTATAGAAGGCAAGGAGGAAAAAAGGAAAACGCAAAATGAAATTGGCCTGGTCCTGAAGGGGAAAATGGGCTTGGTCCTTAAGGGGTTAAACATCTTTGGAGAGAAATGTAAATGGCTTCCACTGATGGTCCTCATCCAACCTGACAGAGTTTGTGAGGATCTGCAGCAAAGAATGGAAGAATGTCCCTAAATTTGGGTGTGCAAACCATGTGGCATCATCCCCAAGACCGGAGACTGTCCTTATGTAGTACTGGGTGCAGAACAATGGGGAAAAAATGAATTCATTTTTATTATTTCGCAACATGACAAAATGAAAAAAAAAAGTGGACTGAAGACTTTCTAAATGCATTGTATGTAAGTATTTCAGAACGATGAAATGAAATCATCTCTGGCTCTGTAATGGACATTATTTTGATTGGAGTAGTCTGCAGAACATTAATTTAACATATTCTCTCCCCAATTTAAATGCAAAGGAACATTGAGTCTTGATTGAGTGGACGTTTCATTAAGTGTATGGACTATAAAATGTTACATTTAACATAATTCATAGACACATGGGGACATCTCCTAATTAACTAAAACATTTTGGCCGAGCCGACTTTTAATAAGAACAGGAATATTAACACTATGCGCCAGAACCTTAAGTAACACTGTTTTGAATATCAGCATATTAAAGGATTAATCTAAGGGTATGTTCACACTGAGGAATTGGGGCGGAAATCAAGCAGAAATTTTCTGCCTCAAAATATTGTTACTTTTCCACAAGAACTCACAGAGATTTTGCGCGGAATTGGCAATGAATTGGCGCGGAATTCCGCGTGGAAATGCAGGTTTCATGCGGAGGAGGAGTATCAAGTATTTCTATTCATTACATTTTTTTATTTTTTTTCATGCGCCAATTCCGCGCGGAAATGCTTCTGACTCCCAAAAAAAATTCTCTATGGGAGAACAACGCTGATTCCGCCTGAAAGAAAGAACATGTTCTTTCTTTAAGCGGAACAGACTTCCTCGTCAGAATTCTGCTTGAGGAAATTCCTCAGTGTGAACTGAGGGGCAGAAATTCTGCACAGCTCTATGGGGATTTTCACTGCTGAATGAATTGGAGAGGAAAAAGCAAGCAGAATTACTCGTGGAAATTCCTCTCCAATTCCTCAGTGTGAACATACCCTAAAAAACACTGGTGGACAATTCATTAAAACTATCTAATTGTTAGGCAATGCAACTGTATTAAATTGTATGGTGCAATATCAAATCTGGGCCTCTATATTCTGCCTAGTGTGGAACTTCAGGGACTAGAGCATGACTTAGGGCTTGTACGCATCTGCTTTCTGAGCTCTGTTCAAGTGTCAAAAAACTGTGCTGAACTGTCCGCTGCGCGAACGGGTCTTAATGGATCCCGAAGCGAAGAAAAAAAAATTACTGATAGTGATAAGGATGACCCTTATGATTGTGATTACTGATCAAAAAAAAAATAATAATAATAATAAAAAAATAGAAATAAAAAAAAATTATATATATATACATATATATAAAATAGATATATGTGCTAATATTCTGCAGAAAAACATTATTTTCCTTATGAGACATATCAGCTGACTATTTGCTTGTGATTAAGATTAAGACCTTGGGAAGAGGCCAGAAGACGCAAGATAAAGAAGAGGTTGGAAGACAAAACATTTGAAGAAATATTGACTGTGCAGAAGGACGAATACAACCAGAATTTTCTAGCAGAATAGGGAGAAGGCAACATATGTGACCTATGTCTGAGAAAGAAATTAATGCTTAATATGCTAATTTATAGAGACGCAATACTCAAATAACCAAACAAAATATAACATGATGATTTTTACATGATAACTAACCTCCCCTTTTTTGTTAAATGTAGAAACAAATGTACTTCTGTATAATAAAAAGAACTCTTTGGGACAGCTCCTTAGCTTCCTGCTGAGAAGGAGTTTCATACCAACTTTTTGTCTGGTGTTTATTTCTTGTGTCGACACTCAGCAGTATACAGCGGCAGTCATGCACATTTTAATGCCTAACCAGCAGCAAACCTTAACAATAGCAGTATTCATTTTGACCATGTCCTGCTGTTTCAAAGTACTCAGCGAATGAAGCTCCCCTAAACAGAGCCGAATGCTCCCACCTGTCTCCATATCTGATGCCTCACGACCATGGGGCCGGAGTATAGTGATGTCATGACTCCGCCCCCTTGTGACATCATGCTCTGCCCCCTCAATGCAAGCCTATGGGAGGGGCTAGGGCATGACATCACAAGGAGTTGGAGTCGTGAGGTCACAATACTCTGTCCCCATGGTTGTTAGGCTTCAGACATGGAGCCTCCAGCGCTACGTGCAGCTGAGACAGGTGGGTGCAATCAGACATCCTTTGGATAGGGGATAAGATGTCTTAGGGCCGATTAGCCCTTTAATATACTGCATGTCATTTATAGAAGAACCCTTAGAATGCCTTTGCAAATACACTGCTCAAAAAACTAAAGGAAACACTAAGATAACACATCCATGATCTTAATGAGTGAACTAATCATATTAAATACTTTTGTCTTTACATAGTTGAATGTGCTG
Source organism: Hyla sarda (assembly GCF_029499605.1). NCBI lineage: Eukaryota > Metazoa > Chordata > Amphibia > Anura > Hylidae > Hyla > Hyla sarda. The sequence continues at coordinate 101,005,111 of NC_079195.1, read as the reverse complement.
ACAAAAAAAAATCACACAAAAATTATCAATGGAAATCAAATTTATCAACCCATGGAGGCCTGGATATGGAGTCACACTCAAGATCAAAGTGGAAAACCACACTACAGGCTGATCCAACTTTGATCCAACAAGTCAAAATGAGGCTCAGTAGTGTCCACATGCTCTTATGATTTCCCAACAATGCCTGGGCTTGCTCCTGATGAGGTGGCGGATGGTCTCCTGAGGGATGTTCTCCCAGACCTGGACTAAAGTATCCGCAAACCTCTAGACTGTCTGTGATGCAATGTGGCGTTGGTGGATGGAGCGAGACATGATGTCCCAGATGTGCTAAATCGGATTCAGGTCTGGGGAACGGACGGGCCAGTCCGTAGCATCAATGCCTTCCTCTTGCAGGAACTGCTGACACACTCCAGCCACATGAGGTCTAGCATTGTCTTGCATTAGGAGGAACCCAGGGCCAACCGCACCAGCAAATGGTCTCACAAGGGGTCTGAGGATCTCATCATGGTACCTAATGGCAGTCAGGCTACCTCTGGCAAGCACATGGAGGGCTGTGTGGCCCCCCAAAGAAATGGCAGCCCACACCAACACCCCACCGGTCATGCTGGAGGATGTTGAAGGCAGCAGAACGTTCTGCACAGTCTCTCCAGACTCTGTCATGTCTGTCTCATGTGCTCAGTGTGAACATGCTTTCATTTGTGAAGAGCACAGGGCACCAGTGGCGAATTTGCCAATATTGATGTTCTCTGGCAAATGCAACATGTCCTGCACGGTGTTGGGCTGTAAGCACAACCCCCACCTGTGGACGTCGGGCCCTCATACCACCCTCATGGAGTCTGTTTCTGACCGTTTGAGTGAACACATGCACATTTTGTGGCCTGCTGGAGGTAATTTTGCAGGGCTCTGGCAGTGCTTCTCCTGATCCTCCTTGCACAAAGGCGGAGGTTCCGGTCCTGTTGCTGGGTTGCTGGCCTCCTCCACATCTCCTGATGTACTGGCCTGTCTCCTGGTAGCGCCTCCATGCTCTGGACACTACGCTGACAGACACAGCTCGCATTGATGTGCCATCCTGGATGAGCTGCACTACCTGAGCCACTTATGTGGGTTGTAGACCCTGTCTCATGCTACCACTATGGGAAAGCGCCGCCAGTATTCAAAAGTGACCAAAACATCAGTCAGGAAGCATAGGAACTGAGAAGTGGTCTGTGGTCACCACCTGCAGAACCACTCCTTTATTGGGGGTGTCTTGCTAACTGCCTATAATTTCCACCTGTTGTATGTTCCATTTGCACAACAGCATGTGAAATTTATTGTCAATCAGTGTTTCTTCCTGAGTGGACAGTGTGATTTCATAGAAGTTTGATTGTCTTGGAGTTACATTGTGTTGTTTAAGTGTTCCCTTTATTTTTTGAGCAGTGTAGAATCAGTCCTAAGCAGAAAAGATCTAGAGATATAGGGGGTATTTATCATTTTTCCCTGTTGTCAGTTTCTTTTGACGAGTTTTGTTTTTTTAGATTGGTTTTTACAGACGTGTGCCAAATTCATCATTTGGCGCATGTCCTTTAGTAACTTTGGCGTATACCATATTCTTCCTTTGTTATGTGTTTTCCATGTCAGAATATTGTTGGTGGTGATTTGCGCCTTACTGCGCAAATCAGCACCAACATACAATTGTTGCAAATGAAAAATTACTGACCACTGCAAAAATCATACACAGAACCGTCAAAATCCTAGCAAGTTTACAAAATGACAGTGGAATGAATGTGCCAAACTTTGGCACGAAAAGACACTGTGCCGAAATAATGCACCAAACATACACAATAAAAGACACATAAATCCTTTGATAAATACCCCCCATAATCCAAAAGTGTTGCTAGGGATAATTTTTCAAAAATTAATAAATGTCAAAGCAGTACAGGTTTGGGGCATTACTGTAGACAATTCAGAGGTAGTAGCTGCACTGTGGCCTTGGTGCCTGAAGAGCATTTTGGGCTATTTTGTGCCGGAGCTGTTTTTCAAACTTTCCTAGGCATGTGTCAGGTAGGCAGCCATGAGCTTACACATGCCTAGTACTTCTTGAAACAGAGCTCTGGCACAATATTGTACAAAATGTTCCATATTGGAATAAAATATTTCAAGTATACCTGTCATTTCAAGTAAACTTTCAAGGTTTTTTAATCATTTGATATGTCCTTGTTGAACTTGATAGACATGTTATTTTTTTTAACTGTGTGTACATTATTACTGTCATTGTAAGACTTCTTTTTCATTTTTTTTTTAATCTTTAGTGTTCAGTTGTTTCTGAGCTAGTGGTATTTATATTGTTTATAAGTTGTCAGTAGAGATGAGCGAACTTTCGAACAATTAGCCGATTCTCAGAATTTTCTGAAAAAATTTGTCTCGGACCTAATTTATTTGCGGTGAATCGCTATTAAAAACGGCCATTTCTGGCCTAAGAGGAAACAAAAAAGAAGGAGGCGCTCCTTGTGGAGTAAAATCACTACAATGTAGGGGGGAGGGTAGGGGGAAAAATCACCGCTCACCCGACATAGTTGTGTAGCCCATACACAACAATGGTGATCGCTTAGAAATTGATCGGGGTCTGCAGCCTTCCTGATATGAGACAAGGTGAACAGGGCGGGCTTCTAGTTCAGGAATTCATCGGCGCTGACCAGGAGAAGGACATCAGACAGGTAGGATACCTTGACAGAGGATTTTATTGTGGATAATGCAATGCGTTTCACCACGCATGCGTGGCTTCATCACACATGCGTGGTGAAACGCATTGCATTATCCACAATAAAATCCTCTGTCAAGGTATCCTTCCTGTCTTATGTCCTTCTCCCGGTCAGCGCAGATGAATTCCTGAACTAGAAGCCCGCCCTGTTCACCATTTCTGGCCTACAGACAGCGTCAATAGGTGTGTAGAGCACTTTGCCTTGTCCTAACACGCATAGGGAGTGTGCTGTGTTAGTTAAATAATACTGTTATTCAGTATGACATGCAGATTACAGGCATTGCTATTAGAATCACTGCTGCAGAGCATCGATGTGGCAGCAGGGAGACCATATGGTGTCAAAATTTAAGAGAATAAAGAGATTTTTTTTATGTAATTTGAATTTAATTTAATTTGAAGTTAATTTAATTTGAATTTAATTTTTTGAGTACCCATTCTGGTGAGCATCGAGCTGGCAGTCCTCCGCCAGGCAAGATACCATCTGTTCCAGCCACTGCCTCTCAGCGCCCACCTGACTATGAAAGTGCTAATGTTTAATTTAATCAGTTATTAGTGATGAGCAGCATTAGCCATATTCGAATTCACAATATTTCGTGAATATATATGTCACGATGCCGGCTGGCAGGTAGTGGATCCTCTGTGCCAGAGAGGGATGGCGAGGACCGCGCTAGTGGACCGGTTCTAAGCCACTACAGGTTTTCACCAGAGCCCGCCGCAAAGCGGGATGGTCTTGCTGCGGCGGTAGTGACCAGGTCGTATCCACTAGCAACGGCTTACCTCTCTGGCTGCTGAAGATGCTGAAGATAGGCGCGGTACAAGGGAGTAGGCAGAAGCAAGGTCGGACGTAGCAGAAGGTCGGGGGCAGGCGGCAAGGATCGTAGTCAGGGGCAACGGCAGGAGGTCAGGAACACGGACTAGGAACAGACAAGGGAACGCTTTCACTAGGCACTAAGGCAACAAGATCCGGCAAGGGAGTGCAGGGGAAGTGAGGTGATATAGGGAAGTGCACAGGTGAACACACTGATTGGAACCACTGCGCCAATCAGCGGCGCAGTGGCCCTTTAAATCGCAGAGACCCGGCGCGCGCGCGCCCTAGGGAGCGGGGCCGCGCGCGCCGGGACAGAACAGACGGAGAGCGAGTCAGGTAGGGGAGCCGGGGTGCGCATCGCGAGCGGGCGCTACCCGCATCGCGAATCGCATCCCGGCTGGCAGCGGAATCGCAGCGCCCCGGGTCAAAGGACGTGACCGGAGCGCTGCCGCGGGGAGAGTGAAGCGAGCGCTCCGGGGAGGAGCGGGGACCCGGAGCGCTCGGCGTAACAGTACCCCCCCCCTTGGGTCTCCCCCTCTTCTTGGGGCCAAAGAACCTGAGGAAAAAAAAACTCAAATTTTTTCCGTGATGAGGTCCGATGCAAATTAGGAGGGGTTCTGTGTGGAAACGTACGAGACAGTCCAATCTTTTATTGTAAAAACAATAGATGTAGAGGGGTCTGGCGAGACTGGTCACAGGAACGTAGAACCTGTTGATGAGAGAGGCCAAAAAAAATTTTCCTGCAGATCCGGAATCCAAGAAGAGCAGAGTAGAGAAGGAGAAGGTAGAGGCAGATATCCGCACAGGCACAGAAAGGCGTGGAGAAGCAGAGTTGACATCAAGAACTGTGTCACCTTTGTGCGGAGTCAGCGTACGTCTTTCCAGGCGGGGAGGACGGATAGGACAATCCTTCAGGAAGTGTTCGGTACCGGCATAGTACAGGCAAAGATTCTCCATGCGGCGTCGTGTCCTCTCTTGAGGTGTCAAGCAAGACCGGTCAACTTGCATAGCCTCCGCGGCGGGAAGCACAGGAACAGATTGCAGAGGACCAGAGGAGAGAGGAGCCGGAGAGAAAAAACGCTTTGTGCGAACAAAGTCCATATCCAGGCGGAGCTCCAGACGCCATCCGGAAGAACGCATGTCAATGCGAGTGGCTAGATGAATGAGTTCATGTAGGTCAGCAGGAGTCTCTCGTGCGGCCAGAACATCTTTAATGTTGCTGGATAGGCCTTTTTTAAAGGTCGCGCAGAGAATCTCACTATTCCAGGACAACTCGTAAGCAAGAGCACGGAACTGAATGGCGTACTCGCCAACGGAAGAAACACCCTGGGCCAGGTTCAGCAGGGCAATCTCGGCTGAAGAAGCTCGGGCAGGTTCCTCAAAGACACTTCGAATTTCCGAGAAGAAGGAGTGTACAGAGGCAGTGACGGAGTCATTGCGGTCCCAGAGCGGTGCGGCCCATGACAGGGCTTTTCCAGACAGAAGGCAGAACACGAAAGCCACCTTAGACCTTTCAGTAGGAAACTGGTCCGACATCATCTCCAAGTGCTGGGAACATTGCGAAAGAAAGCCACGGCAATACTTAGAGTCCCCATCAAATTTGTCCGGCAAGGACAGGCAGAGGCTAGGAGTGGCCACTCGCTGCGGAGGAGGTGCAGGAGCTGGCGGAGGAGAAGATTGCTGGAGAAGTTGCGACTGAAGTTGGTGCGAAATGGTGGACATTTCCGACAGCTGACGGGTTAGAAGGGCGATCTGTCGGGCTTGCTGGGCGGTCAGCGTGGTTAGGTCAGCGACAACTGACAGAGGAACTTCAGCGGGATCCATGGCCGGATCTACTGTCACGATGCCGGCTGGCAGGTAGTGGATCCTCTGTGCCAGAGAGGGATGGCGAGGACCGCGCTAGTGGACCGGTTCTAAGCCACTACAGGTTTTCACCAGAGCCCGCCGCAAAGCGGGATGGTCTTGCTGCGGCGGTAGTGACCAGGTCGTATCCACTAGCAACGGCTTACCTCTCTGGCTGCTGAAGATGCTGAAGATAGGCGCGGTACAAGGGAGTAGGCAGAAGCAAGGTCGGACGTAGCAGAAGGTCGGGGGCAGGCGGCAAGGATCGTAGTCAGGGGCAACGGCAGGAGGTCAGGAACACGGACTAGGAACAGACAAGGGAACGCTTTCACTAGGCACTAAGGCAACAAGATCCGGCAAGGGAGTGCAGGGGAAGTGAGGTGATATAGGGAAGTGCACAGGTGAACACACTGATTGGAACCACTGCGCCAATCAGCGGCGCAGTGGCCCTTTAAATCGCAGAGACCCGGCGCGCGCGCGCCCTAGGGAGCGGGGCCGCGCGCGCCGGGACAGAACAGACGGAGAGCGAGTCAGGTAGGGGAGCCGGGGTGCGCATCGCGAGCGGGCGCTACCCGCATCGCGAATCGCATCCCGGCTGGCAGCGGAATCGCAGCGCCCCGTGTCAAAGGACGTGACCGGAGCGCTGCCGCGGGGAGAGTGAAGCGAGCGCTCCGGGGAGGAGCGGGGACCCGGAGCGCTCGGCGTAACAATATAGATGAATATTCGTCCTATATTCGTGAATTTTGCGTATTCGTTATATTCGCATATGTGAATATTCGCATATTCGCGTATTCGAGGAAGAAAACAGTGAGGGGGTGGGCAACTTTACTATTGGTTGCTAGGGATGTTGTTGATAACCTCTGACAAGTGTATTTGCATCATTCTAATTGGCCCACAAGTGAAAAGAAAGAATACGCAAATATTCACATATGTGAATATACGCATATGCGAATATTCACATATGCGAATACGCGCATATGTGGAAAAAATTGAATATTCCTAATTTTGAATATGTAGGGAATAAATTTGCAATATTCTCAAATTCGTGATATTCACGATAAAAATTTGAAGTGCTAATATTCGCGCTCAACACTATCAGTTATGGTTCATTGTTATCGCTCCAAGCTGTTTCATTGGATTCTTGTGATAATTCCACGGGTAATATGACGTAGACGACCATAGGGCCTCAGTCTTAAAAAGATTACATCGATTTTTTTAAATTTAAATTTAAGATTTATATTAGATTCCCAAGTTTACTGTCCCAGTGTTTACTTTGAACTAATATTGTATGACCACAAAACCCAATCTAACAAAGAGTCACATGGCGGCACAATGACTGAGCCTAGAGGTGGCAGCTGCATGAGGAGGCCATAATCTGGCAGAATGACAAAGCCTGGAATTGGCGGCAGCACGAGGAGACCATATAGTGGCAGAACGACCCAGTTAAATTTAAGGTGCGAACAGCATAAGGAGACCATATGGTGGCACAATGACACAACCTGGAGCTGGCGGCAGCATGAGTAGACAATAGGGCTTCACAATCCCTAAGATTAAAAGATGAATTTTTTTAATTAAAGATTTATGGTAGCTAATGCTACCATAAAATATTTGTAGGTAATGTCCCAGGCCCAGCAGCATCAGTAAACCATATAGTGGCTGAATGGCACAGCCTGGAGCTGGCGGCAGCATGGGTAGACAATAGGGCTTCACAATCCCTAAAATTAAAAGAAGAATTTTAACATTGAAATTGAAGATTTTGAAATTGAAATTTAAGATAACACTCCCAAGTTGTTCCGGGCCTCGGCGTGTGGTTACAAAGGACCAAATATATCAAGGAGTCACATGTCACATGGCAGCACAATAACAGAGCCTGGAGTTGGCATCAGTATGACAAGACCGTATAGTGACTGAATGACTGCCTGGAGTTTGTGGCAGCATGAGGAGACCATATAGTGGCTGAATGACACAGCTTGGAGTTGGCTGAAGCATGAGGAGAACATATAGTGGCTGAATGGCACAGCCTGGAGTTGGCTGAAGCATGAACAGACCATATAGTGTCAGAATAGCACAGCTTGGAGGTGTCTGAAGCATGATGAGACCATATAGTGGCTGTGTGGCACAGCCTGGGGGTGGTGAAGCATGAGGAGACCATATAGTGGCTGAATGGCACTGCCTGGAGGTGGCTGAAGCATGAGGAGACCATATAGTGGCTGACTGGCACAGCCTGGAGTTGGCTGAAGCATGAGAAGACCATATAGTGGCTGAATGGCACAGCCGGGAGATGGGCTGAAGCATGAAGAGACCATATAGTGGCTGATTGGCACAGCCTGCAGGTGGTGAAGCATGAGGAGACCCTATAGTGGCTGAATGGCACAGCCTGGAGGTGGTGAAGCATGAGGAGACCATATAGTGTCTGAATGGCACAGCCTGGAGGTGTTGAAGCATGAAGAGACCATATTGTATCTGAATGGCACAGCCTGGAGTAGGCTGAAGCATGAGGAGGAGACCATATAGTGTATGAATGGCACAGCCTGGAGGTAGCTGACGCATAGTGAGACCATCTAGTGGCTGAATGGTACAGCGTGGAGTTAGCTGAAGCATAAGGAGACCATATAGCGGCTGAATGGCACAGCCTGGAGGTGGTGAAGCATGAGGAGACCATAAAGTGGCTACATGGCACAGCCTGGAGTTGGCAGAAGCATGAGGAGATGATATAGTGGCTGAATGAGACAGTCTGGAGGTGGCAGCAGCAGCATCAGTAGTCCTGAAAGTGACCCCTTTACAGACTGGTGCGGTGGGTGGCAATATCAGTACCCGATGATGAAGGTGGGTGGACGTGACCTGTCCAAGTTGGTGTTGTGGCTGTGCAGGAACCACATTCACCCAGTGAGCCTTAAAGGACATGTATTATCCCTGACCATAGTTACAGCTCCAGACGTTGGTACTGCCGTGCACTTTGGTACACACCGACAGGCTCAAGGACTGGCTCGCCTTCTCTTCCACAAAATTGTGCAGGGCTGGTACTGCCTTCTTCGCAAAGAAATGACGGCTCGGGACTCTCCACCTCGGCTCGGCACAAGCCATCAGTTCTCTGAAAGGTGCAGAGTCCACCACTTGAAAAGGGAGGGACTACAGCACCAGCAACTTGGACAGGAGCACATTCAGCTTCTGCGCCGTTAGATGAGTGGGCAAATACTGTTGTCTTTTAGACATGGCTTCGCTGATGGATTGTTGGCGTAATGGCTGACTAAAAATAGGAGGAGCAGGAGCATCTGGAATGACAGAAGGAGGGTATGACACACAGCTCCCTTCGGCTGAGGTAGTCGAGCCTTGGCTTGCTGAAAAGGGGAGTGGCGCGCCACTGGGTGAAGCAGCAGGCTGGACCACTACATTGGAGCAACAGTTTTTGCAGGCCGCTTTATGGTGGCCCAGCATATGTTGAAGCAGGGCCGTGGTGCCAACATTGGGACCCTGGCCACGCTTCACCTTCTGCCAACACATCTTGCATTTGGCTATGTTCACTAGTGTTGCTCGCGAATATTCGCAATACGAATTTTATTCGCGAATATCGCATATTCGCGAATTCGCGAATATTCGCGAATATAGCGCTATATATTCGTAATTACGAATATTCGTTTTTTTTTTATTTATTTATTTTTTCACAGTACACATCACAGTGATCATCCCTCTCTGCTTACAGCTTGTGTGGTGTAAAGAAGGCTCTAATACTACTGTATGAGACTGGTGTGCAAATTTTCGCATATGCGAAAATTTTCATATGCTAATTTCGCATATGCGAATTTCAGTTTATACAAATTTTCGTATATGCTAATTTTCATATATTAAAATATTTGCATATGCGCATTTTCGCATATTCGAAAATAAAACGAGAATATTACGAATATTCGCGAATATATGACGAATATTTGTCCATATATTCGCGAATATTCGCGAATTCGAATATGGCCTATGCCGCTCAACACTAATGTTTACCTCCTCCGGATTCTTGATGAAAAACTGCCACACCACCGAGTAGCTGATTTTCCCACCAACAGTCCACACTAATTGACTGCTACTGCCGCTGTCTCCAGGAACCCTTGTTCCACTAACTCCCGGGAAGGTAGGCTGTCGCGAAGCAGGTGGTCTCCCCCAGGCACATTTGGCTACAGAATTTCCACTTCTGCCACCATGCTGACTACCAACCGTGCTACCACCTTGCTGGCTCAGCTGCTGCCTCACAGGCAACCTGCAACCCTCTTCTCCTGATGATGATGCAGCCCCTTCTGCACCCGTCTACCAATTGCGATCGGCTTCATCATCATCAACAAGTGTCTGCACATCACTGATGTCTTCCTCAGGTTCCTCAACAGTGTCTCCTCCAGGAACATGAATGCTGGCAACACCATCTCCCACGTGACTCTCCTCATTACTACTTACCCGCCTAGCGGAGGAAGTGGCGAATGTCTCCTCCACTTCTTGGCCGGGCAGTAGCTGCTGGCTGTCCTCTATTAGATCGTCCTCAGTGAATAGTGAAGCTTAACCCACAGCATAAGATACTTCTGTAGGGGAGGGAACAGTATAGGACAGAGGCAATGGGAGGACAGGGACTGCTCCCAGGTCATGCCAACTGAGGGTTGTGTCTGAAGAACCCACAGACTGTTGACTGGAGGTATCAGTATGCCACTTGTGATGAAGTGGATGCCACCACACCTTGAAGATCCACTGGATCTTGTCCTGGAAAAGCTGTCCTGCCCGGCCAGTGGTGTGCCATCAGAGCGGGTGTGTAGTGCGGTGTGGACCATAGTCACCCCAAGGAGAACTCGTTTGTCCATGAAAAATGTGGAGAGACTGAACTTTGTGAATATGAATCAGGCATGGATCAGCCAGGATGTCCACCCACTAAAATGCCTGATGCATCAGAGTAGATTGACCATGGTGCCACACCAACACTTCAAAAATATGGATAGTGCAAAACATATTTAAGGTGCTGCTCCCTAGTTACAGAAATTTCTCTGCCTCAGACCACAAATAAGTATTCAGGATATGCATTAGCTAAAACTTAACTTTTCTTATGATAAAATATATGGACCCAATTTCTTTTATTTCTAAGAAAAGGAAAGGTGTGCAGAAAATACCATGTGCCACCTACACCACAAAGTATTGATGGGATGCCAAGACCTCTAAAAGGCAGAAGGGAGCAACGTATGGTCCGTTGTAACCAGTGGGGGTAAAAACTTCCTCGGTAAGACCCTACTCTCGCATTATTAATTACCTTCTTGGCAAGTGTTACTTGCTCTTAAAAGCCCCTTACAGGAACCTCTCCCTTTTTCCACCTACAAACACTGCCATTTCCCAGGGTTTTTAGGTGGAAATAGGGAGGGTTTTCTGTGTAAGGCCACCCTTTTTAGAGTGAGTAACACTTGCCAAGAAGAGAGTAGGGCCTTACAGGGGAAGTTTTTACCCCCACCTGCTACAATGGACAATATGTTGTTCCCTTCTACCTTTTCAAGGAAAATGTTACTCATCTTAAAAAGGGCATTCCCACACGGGAACCTCTCTCTATTTCCACCTAAAAAGCCTGGGAAATGGCAGTGTTTGTAGGTGGAAATAGGGAGAGGTTCCTGTGTGGGGTGCCCTTTTTAGGGTGAGTAACACTTTCAAAGAAGGAAATTAATAGTGCGGGAGTAGGGCCTTACAGGGGAAGTTTTTACCCCCATCGGTTAAAATGGACCATATGTTGTTCCCTTCCACCTTTTAGAGGTCTTTGCATCACATTAATACTTGGTGGTGTAGGTGGCGCATGGTGTTTACTGCATACCTTTTCTTTTGTTAAATAAAAAAAAAATTGGGGCTACATATATTTTATCCTAAGAATATTATTAAAAGTTAAGTTTTACGTAATGCATATACTCAATAATTACTTGTGCACACTAACACTTTTACGAAAGAGACCATTTTCTTCTGCCTACCCGCCTCAGCTACTATTCTGATCCTGCTAACCGCCTGATGCCACACATCTGATGCCAAGTTCTCCTTTTTCACCCACCTTCGTCACCGGGTAATGGTATTGCCACCCACCGCCCCACTCTGTCACCGGGTCACTTTCAGGACTCCTGATGCTGCTGATGCCACCTCAAGGCTGTCTCATTCTGCCACCATATGTTCTCCTCATGCTGATGCCAGCTCCAGGCTGTCTCATTCTGCCACCATATGTTCTCCTCATGCTGATGCCAGCTCCAGGCTATCTCATTCTTCCACCATATGTTCTCTTCATGCTGATTCTAGCTCCAGGCTGTCTCATATCACCACCATATGTTCTTTGCATGCTGATGCCACCTCCAGGCTGTCTAATACTGCCACCATATGTTCTCCTCATGCTGATGCCAGCGCCAGGATGTCTCATTCTGCTACCATATGTTCTTCTCATGATTATGCCAGCTCAAGGCTGTCACATTCTGCGACCATATGTAGTCTTCATGCTAATGCCAGCTCCAGGCTCTCATACTGCCACCATATGTTTTCCTCATGCTGATGCCTGTTCCAGGCTGTCTCATTCTGCCACCATATGTTCTCCTCATGCTGATGCCAGCACCAGGCTGTCTCATATCGCCACCATATGTTCTCCCCATGCTGATGCCAGCTCCAGGCTGTCTCATTTTGCCACTAAAGGTTCTCGTCATGCTGATGCTAACTCCAGGCTGTCTCAATCTGCCACCATATGTTCTCCTCATGATGATGCCAGCTCCAGGCTGTCTCATACTGCCACCATATATTCTCCTCATACTGATGCCAGCTCCAGGCTGTATCGAATCGCCACCATATGTTCTCCTTATGCTGATGCCATCTCCAGGCTGTCTAATTCTGCCACCATATGTTCTCCTCATGCTGATGCCATCTCCAAGCTGTCTCATACTGCCACCATATATTCTCCTCATGGTCATGCCACCTCCAGGCTGTCTCATTCTGCCACCATATGTTCTCCTCATGCTGATGCCAGCTCCAGGCTGTCTCATACTGCCACCATAGATTCTCCTTATGCTGATGCCAGCTCCAGGCTGTATCTAATCACCAACATATGTTCTCCTCATGCTGATGCTACCTCCAGGCTGTCTCATTCTGCCCCATATGTTCTCCTCAGGCTGATGTCAGTTCCAAGCTGTCTCATACTGCCATCATATGTTCTCCTCATGCTGATGCCAGCTCCAGGCTGTCTCATATTGTCACGATGCCGGCTGGCAGGTAGTGGATCCTCTGTGCCAGAGAGGGATTGGCGTGGACCGTGCTAGTGGACCGGTTCTAAGCCACTACTGGTTTTCACCAGAGCCCGCCGCAAAGCGGGATGGTCTTGCTGCGGCGGTAGTGACCAGGTCGTATCCACTAGCAACGGCTCACCTCTCTGGCTGCTGAAGATAGGCGCGGTACAAGGGAGTAGGCAAAAGCAAGGTCGGACGTAGCAGAAGGTCGGGGCAGGCAGCAAGGATCGTAGTCAGGGGCAACGGCAGAAGGTCTGGAAACACAGGCAAGGAACACACAAGGAACGCTTTCACTGGCACTAAGGCAACAAGATCCGGCAAGGGAGTGCAGGGGAAGTGAGGTGATATAGGGAAGTGCACAGGTGAACACACTAATTGGAACCACTGCGCCAATCAGCGGCGCAGTGGCCCTTTAAATCGCAGAGACCCGGCGCGCGCGCGCCCTAGGGAGCGGGGCCGCGCGCGCCGGGACAGAACAGACGGAGAGCGAGTCAGGTAGGGGAGCCGGGGTGCGCATCGCGAGCGGGCGCTACCCGCATCGCGAATCGCATCCCGGCTGGCAGCGGAATCGCAGCGCCCCGGGTCAGAGGACGTGACCGGAGCGCTGCCGCGGGGAGAGTGAAGCGAGCGCTCCGGGGAGGAGCGGGGACCCGGAGCGCTCGGCGTAACAGTACCCCCCCCCTTGGGTCTCCCCCTCCTCTTAGAGCCTGAGAACCTGAGGAGCAGACTTTTGTCTAGGATGTTGTCCTCAGGTTCCCAGGATCTCTCTTCAGGACCACAACCCTCCCAGTCCACTAAAAAAAAATTTTTCCCTCTGACCTTTTTGGCAGCTAAAATTTCTTTGACCGAGAAGATGTCCGAGGAGCCAGAAACAGGAGTGGGAGGAACAGATTTGGGAGAAAAACGGTTGAGGATAAGTGGTTTGAGAAGAGAGACGTGAAAGGCATTAGGGATACGAAGAGAGGGAGGAAGAAGAAGTTTATAAGAGACAGGATTAATTTGACACAAAATTTTGAAAGGACCAAGATAGCGTGGTCCCAACTTGTAGCTAGGGACACGGAAGCGGACATATTTAGCGGAGAGCCATACCTTGTCTCCAGGGGAAAAAACGGGGGGAGCTCTTCTTTTCTTATCCGCGAACTTCTTCATGCGTGATGAAGCCTGTAAGAGAGAATTTTGGGTCTCTCTCCATATGATGGAAAGGTCACGAGAAATTTCATCCACAGCGGGCAGACCAGAGGGCAAGGGAGTAGGGAGGGGGGGAAGAGGGTGACGGCCGTACACCACGAAAAATGGGGATTTGGAGGAAGACTCAGAGACCCTGAAGTTATACGAGAATTCGGCCCATGGGAGGAGATCTGCCCAGTCATCCTGGCGGGAGGAAACAAAATGTCGCAAATAATCACCCAAGATCTGGTTAATCCTTTCTACTTGTCCATTGGACTGGGGATGATATGCAGAAGAAAAATTTAATTTAATCTTGAGTTGTTTACAGAGAGCCCTCCAGAATTTAGACACGAATTGGACGCCTCTATCCGAGACAATCTGCGTAGGCAACCCGTGAAGACGAAAAATGTGTACAAAAAATTGTTTAGCCAACTGAGGCGCAGAAGGAAGACCAGGAAGAGGGATGAAATGTGCCATTTTGGAGAATCGATCAACGACCACCCAAATAACAGTGTTGCCACGGGAAGGGGGTAAATCAGTAATAAAATCCATACCAATCAGAGACCAAGGCTGTTCGGGGACAGGCAGAGGGTGAAGAAAACCAGCGGGCTTCTGGCGAGGAGTCTTATCCCGGGCACAGATAGTGCAGGCTCGCACAAAGTCCACAACATCCGTCTCCAGAGTCGGCCACCAATAGAAGCGGGAGATGAGTTGCACAGATTTCTTGATACCCGCATGACCTGCGAGATGGGAGGAGTGACCCCATTTGAGGATTCCGAGGCGTTGGCGAGGAGAAACAAAGGTCTTTCCTGGAGGAGTCTGCCTGATGGAGGCAGGAGAAGTGGAGATCAGGCAGTCAGGTGGAATGATGTGTTGCGGAGAGAGTTCAACTTCTGAGGCATCCGAGGAACGAGAGAGAGCATCGGCCCTAATGTTCTTATCGGCAGGACGAAAGTGAATCTCAAAATTAAATCGGGCAAAGAACAGAGACCACCGGGCCTGGCGAGGATTCAGCCGTTGGGCAGACTGGAGGTAGGAGAGGTTCTTGTGGTCGGTGTAGATAATAACAGGAGAACTTGATCCCTCCAGCAGATGCCTCCATTCCTCAAGTGCTAATTTAATGGCTAGAAGCTCTCGATCCCCGATGGAGTAGTTCCTCTCCGCTGGAGAGAAGGTCCTAGAGAAAAAACCACAAGTGACAGCATGCCCGGAAGAATTTTTTTGTAGAAGAACAGCTCCAGCTCCCACTGAGGAGGCATCAACCTCCAATAGGAAGGGTTTGGAAGGGTCAGGTCTGGAGAGGACGGGAGCCGAAGAAAAGGCAGACTTGAGTCGTTTAAAGGCGTCTTCTGCTAGAGGAGGCCAGGACTTGGGATCAGCATTTTTTTTGGTTAAAGCCACGATAGGAGCCACAATGGTAGAAAAATGTGGAATAAATTGCCTGTAATAATTGGCGAACCCCAAAAAGCGTTGGATAGCACGGAGTCCGGAGGGGCGTGGCCAATCTAAGACGGCAGAGAGTTTGTCTGGATCCATCTGTAGTCCCTGGCCAGAGACCAAATATCCTAGAAAAGGAAGAGATTGGCATTCAAACAGACATTTCTCAATTTTGGCATAGAGTTGGTTGTCACGAAGTCTCTGAAGAACCATACGGACATGCTGGCGGTGTTCTTCTAGATTGGCAGAAAAAATTAGGATATCGTCCAGATATACAACAACACAGGAGTATAACAGATCACGAAAAATTTCATTGACAAAGTCTTGGAAGACGGCAGGGGCGTTGCACAGTCCAAAGGGCATGACCAGATACTCAAAGTGTCCATCTCTGGTGTTAAATGCCGTTTTCCACTCGTCCCCCTCTCTGATGCGGATGAGGTTATAGGCGCCTCTTAAGTCCAATTTAGTGAAGATGTGGGCACCTTGGAGGCGATCAAAGAGTTCAGAGATGAGGGGTAAGGGGTAGCGGTTCTTAACCGTGATTTTATTAAGACCGCGGTAGTCAATGCAAGGACGTAGGGAGCCATCTTTTTTGGACACAAAGAAAAATCCGGCTCCGGCAGGAGAGGAGGATTTACGGATAAAGCCCTTTTTTAGATTCTCCTGGACGTATTCGGACATGGCAAGAGTCTCTGGGGCAGAGAGAGGATAAATTCTGCCCCGGGGTGGAGTAGTGCCCGGGAGGAGGTCGATAGGGCAATCATAAGGCCTGTGAGGAGGTAGAGTCTCAGCTTGTTTTTTGCAGAAAACATCCGCGAAGTCCATATAGGCCTTAGGGAGACCGGTTACTGGAGGAACCACAGAGTTACGGCAAGGGTTACTGGGAACCGGTTTTAGACAGTTCTTGGAACAAGAGGACCCCCAACTCTTGATCTCCCCAGTGGACCAATCCAGGGTAGGGGAATGAAGTTGAAGCCAGGGAAGTCCAAGGAGAATTTCCGAGGTGCAATTGGGGAGGACCAAAAGTTCAATCCTCTCATGATGAGATCCGATGCTCATAAGAAGGGGCTCCGTGCGGAAACGTATGGTACAGTCCAATCTTTCATTATTTACACAATTGATGTAGAGGGGTCTGGCGAGACTGGTCACCGGGATGTTGAACCTGTTGACGAGAGAGGCCAAAATAAAATTTCCTGCAGATCCTGAGTCCAAGAAGGCCACTGTAGAGAAGGAGAAGGCAGAGGCAGACATCCGCACAGGCACAGTAAGACGTGGAGAAGCAGAGTAGACATCAAGGACTGTCTCACCTTTGTGCGGAGTCAGCGTACGTCTTTCCAGGCGGGGAGGACGGATAGGACAATCTCTTAGGAAGTGTTCGGTACTAGCACAGTACAGGCAGAGGTTCTCCATACGGCGTCGTGTCCTCTCTTGAGGTGTCAGGCGAGACCGGTCGACCTGCATAGCCTCCACGGCGGGAGGCACAGGAACAGATTGCAGGGGACCAGAGGAGAGAGGAGCCGAGGAGGAGAAACGCCTCGTGCGAACAGAGTCCATATCTTGGCGGAGTTCCTGACGCCTTTCGGAAAAACGCATGTCAATGCGAGTGGCTAGGTGAATAAGTTCATGTAGATTAGCAGGAATTTCTCGTGCGGCCAGAACATCTTTAATGTTGCTGGATAGGCCTTTTTTGAAGGTCGCGCAGAGGGCCTCATTATTCCAGGATAATTCTGAAGCAAGAGTACGGAATTGTACGGCATACTCGCCAACGGAAGAATTACCCTGGACCAGGTTCAACAGGGCAGTCTCAGCAGAAGAGGCTCGGGCAGGTTCCTCAAAGACACTTCGGATTTCCGAGAAGAAGGAGTGTACAGAGGCAGTGACGGGGTCATTGCGGTCCCAGAGCGGTGTGGCCCATGACAGGGCTTTTCCGGACAGAAGGCTGACTACGAAAGCCACCTTAGACCTTTCAGTGGGAAACAGGTCCGACATCATCTCCAGATGCAGGGAACATTGGGAAAGAAAGCCACGGCAAAACTTAGAGTCCCCATCAAATTTATCCGGCAAGGATAAGCGTATCCCAGGAGCGGCCACTCGCTGCGGAGGAGGTGCAGGAGCTGGCGGAGGAGATGACTGCTGAAGCTGTGGTAGTAACTGTTGTAGCATAACAGTCAGTTGAGACAGCTGTTGGCCTTGTTGCGCTATCTGTTGTGACTGCTGGGCGACCACCGTGGTGAGGTCAGCGACAACTGGCAGAGGAACTTCAGCGGGATCCATGGCCGGATCTACTGTCACGATGCCGGCTGGCAGGTAGTGGATCCTCTGTGCCAGAGAGGGATTGGCGTGGACCGTGCTAGTGGACCGGTTCTAAGCCACTACTGGTTTTCACCAGAGCCCGCCGCAAAGCGGGATGGTCTTGCTGCGGCGGTAGTGACCAGGTCGTATCCACTAGCAACGGCTCACCTCTCTGGCTGCTGAAGATAGGCGCGGTACAAGGGAGTAGGCAAAAGCAAGGTCGGACGTAGCAGAAGGTCGGGGCAGGCAGCAAGGATCGTAGTCAGGGGCAACGGCAGAAGGTCTGGAAACACAGGCAAGGAACACACAAGGAACGCTTTCACTGGCACTAAGGCAACAAGATCCGGCAAGGGAGTGCAGGGGAAGTGAGGTGATATAGGGAAGTGCACAGGTGAACACACTAATTGGGACCACTGCGCCAATCAGCGGCGCAGTGGCCCTTTAAATCGCAGAGACCCGGCGCGCGCGCGCCCTAGGGAGCGGGGCCGCGCGCGCCGGGACAGAACAGACGGAGAGCGAGTCAGGTAGGGGAGCCGGGGTGCGCATCGCGAGCGGGCGCTACCCGCATCGCGAATCGCATCCCGGCTGGCAGCGGAATCGCAGCGCCCCGGGTCAGAGGACGTGACCGGAGCGCTGCCGCGGGGAGAGTGAAGCGAGCGCTCCGGGGAGGAGCGGGGACCCGGAGCGCTCGGCGTAACACATATCACCACCATATGTTCTCCTCATGCTGATGCCACCTCCAGGCTGTCTCATTCTGCCTACATATGTTCTCCTCATGCTGATGCCACCTCCAGGCTATCTCATCCTGCCTACATATGTTCTACTCATGCTGATGCCAGCTCCAGACTGTCTCATATTGACACCATATGTTTTACTCATGCTGATGCTACCTCCAGGCTGTCTCATTCTGTGACCATATGTTCTCCTCATGCTGATGCCAGCTCCAGGCTGTCTCATATCGCCACCATATGTTCTCCTCATGCCCATGTCACCTCCAGGCTGTCTCATTCTGCCACCATATGTTCTCCTCATGCTGATGCCAGCTCCAGGCTGTCTCATACTGCCACCATAGATTCTCCTTATGCTGATGCCAGCTCCAGGCTGTATCTAATCACCAACATATGTTCTCCTCATGCTGATGCTACCTCCAGGCTGTCTCATTCTGCCCCATATGTTCTCCTCAGGCTGATGTCAGTTCCAAGCTGTCTCATACTGCCATCATATGTTCTCCTCATGCTGATGGCAGCTCCAGGCTGTCTCATATCACCACCATATGTTCTCCTCATGCCCATGTCACCTCCAGGCTGTCTCTTTCTGCCACCATTTGTTCTCCTCATGCTGATGCCATCTCCAGGCTGTTTCATTCTGCCACCATATGTTCTCCTCATGCTGATGCCAGCTCCAGGCTTTCTCATTCTGCCACCATATGTTCTCCTCATGCTGATGCCAGCTCCAGGCTGTCTCATTTTGCCACCATATGTTCTCTTCATGCTGATGCCAGCTCCAGACTGTCTCATATTGCCACCATGTGTTCTTCTCATGCTGATGCCACCTCCAGGCTGTATCGAATCGCCATCATATGTTCTCCTCATGCTGATGCCAGCTCCAGGCTGTCTCATTCTGCCACCATATGTTCTCCTCATGCTGATGCCAGCTCCAGGCTGTCTCATTCTGCCACCATATGTTCTCTTCATGCTGATGCCAGCTCCAGACTGTCTCATATTGCCACCATGTGTTCTCTTCATGCTAATGCTAGCTCCAAGCTGTCTCATATTGCCAACATATGTTCTCCTCATGCTGATGCATGCATATATTCTCCTCATACTGATGCTAGCTCCAGGCTGTATCGAATCGCCATCATATCTTCTCCTCATGCTGATGCCAGTTCCAGGCTGTCTCATTCTGCCACCATATTTTCTCCTCATGCTGATGCCAGCTCCAGGCTGTCTAATACTGCCACCATATATTCTCCTCATACTGATGCCAGCTCCAGGCTGTATCGAATCGCCATCATATGTTCTCCTCATGCTGATGCCAGTTCCAGGTTGTCTCATTCTGTCTCCATATGTTCTCCTCATGCTGATTCTAGCTCCAGATTCTCTCATATCGCCACCATATGTTCTCCTCATGGTCATGCCACCTCAAGGCTGTCTCATTCTGCCACCATATGTTCTCCTCATGCTGATGCCATCTCCAGGCTGTCTCATACTGCCACCATAGATGCCTCCAAGCTGTCTCATACTGCCACCATATATTCTCCTCATGGTCATGCCACCTCCAGGCTGTCTCATTCTGCCACCATATGTTCTCCTCATGCTGATGCCAGCTCCAGGCTGTCTCATACTGCCACCATAGATTCTCCTTATGCTGATGCCAGCTCCAGGCTGTATCTGATCACCAACATATGTTCTCCTCATGCTGATGCTACCTCCAGGCTGTCTCATTCTGCCCCATATGTTCTCCTCAGGCTGATGTCAGTTCCAAGCTGTCTCATACTGCCATCATATGTTCTCCTCATGCTGATGGCAGCTCCAGGCTGTCTCATATCACCACCATATGTTCTCCTCATGCTCATGCCTCCTCCAGGCTGTCTCATTCTGCCACCATTTGTTCTCCTCATGCTGATGCCATCTCCAGGCTGTTTCATTCTGCCACCATATGTTCTCCTTATGCTGATGCCAGCTCCAGACTGTCTAATTCTGCCACCATATGTTCTCCTCATTCTGATGCCACCTCCAGGCTGTCTCATACTGCCACCATATGTTCTCCTCATGGTCATGCCCCCTCCAGGCTGTCTCATTCTGCCACCATATGTTCTCCTCATGCTGATGCCAGCTCCAGGCTGTATCATACTGCCCCCATATATTCTCTTCATGCTGAAAGGAGCTCCAGGCTGTATCACATCACCACCATATGTTCTCCTGATGTTGATGCCACCTCCAGACTGTCTCATTCTGCCCCCATATGTTCTCCTCATTCTGATGCCAGCTCCAGGCTTTCTCATTCTGCCACCATATGTTCTCCTCTGGCTGATTCCACCTCCAAGCTGTCTCATACTGCCACTATATGTTCCCCTCATGTTGATGCCACCTCCAAGCTGTCTCATATCACCACCATATGTTCTCCTTATGCTCATGCTACCTCCAGGCTGTCTCATTCTGCCACCATATGTTCTCCACATGCTGATGCCAACTTCAGGCTGTGTCGGATCGCCACTATATGTTCTCCTCATACTGATGCCACCTCCAGGCTGTCTCATTCTGCCCCCATATGTTCTCCTCAGGCTGATTCCAGCTCCAAGCTGTCTCATACTGCCACTATATGTTCTCCTCATGCTGATGCCAGCTTCAGGCTGTCTCGAATCACCACCATATGTTCTCCTCATGCTGATGCCTCATGCTGATGCCAGCATTGCAGCCATTTCAATGCAATCCACGCATTATTCTGCCACAAGAATGAACGTGTTAATTATTTAGCCGGTCCAGAGTAAGGAATCTCTGCGATGGAATTTTCAACCACAGAAATTCTGCAGTGTGAATGAGTCAAGTGATACACTTATCTATACCAATGTTTTCTTCATGCAGGGGAATTTCCAAGCAGGATTTCTGAGCAAAATTCTGCATTGAAATTCTGTTATATAAATGACAATGCAGAACGGGCTGGAAAGCTCCCACCCATCTAGAAAGTGTTAATTTGCACTATTTATGTGCTTATTATTCTTCATTGTTCATATTCTATTTAGTTGGGGATGACATTTTGAGGGGCTCCGGAACCAATTAAAACCAGTTTTCCATACAGATGACTCAACATATAATGGTTTCAACATACAATGGTCATCTCAGAGCCAATTAATATTAATATAATATTATCCTTTACATGATGCAATGACACGCTAACAAATAACATTCCAAACTTGCCTGCAGTAGGATCAAAACACCATCAGGAGAGTAAGGAAAGCAAATTGTCAAGGTAAGTATACAAATGCTCTGGGGCAGATAGACAGAGCGCTGATGCTTGACCAGAAAATATAATTATAGCATAGTTATTTATCTTACAGCTGCCGCTGTTTACTGTTAACAAGGCAGAAAATTAAAAGGGGTTGTCCCATTAAAAATATTATTTATAATCAAATCTGGACCCAAATTTCTAAAATTTATTGAGGGAGGGGGGCTTGTGCTTTAAAAAAAAAAAAGAGTGAAAATACAAAAAAAGATTCAGAATTTATGTCTGGATTTAACTATAAACAATATTCTTTGTGAGTTCCTGGATAAAAATATCTTTAGTATTATACTTTTGTCTCTTTTGACACAAATGTATTTTCAACTACACAGATTTTTCTGGCTAACACACTACCACTCTATTATTGCTGTACATTGAAAGCCGTGGCAGCTCAAAAAATATTCTAACTGTCCAAACTTGTGTGACATATAGTTCATATTTTGCTTATCTCAGCAATAAATAACTTTCTGCTAGCATGTTCAGTGCACTTTTATATATATATGCACTAATATATGTCATGTAACTAAGGAAAGTCACATTCTTTGGATGTGACAAGTTACAGCTGAGGCTGCAAGTGCATAATGATCAGGCTCAGTTGAGTAAAAATAAGTATAATCATAAGAAGCTATTGTTTCTATGACTATTGTCACTTCTCTAAAATGTAGTGGTGCTTTGCAGTATCTCTAAGATAAGGGACATAATACAACTGATGACCAGCCATTTCCAATTTGTCATTTTTTTTTTTTGTGTACATCAGACCATGCATGGCAAACTACTGTCATGTGTAAATAAACCTAAAGCTTTAAAATGATACTACATTATATACATTATTGTCCTAATGTATGCCAAAAAGTGTCCTATTAGCTGTGTTGACACTTTGTAGCTGCATTGAAATCTCATTGAGGCCCTGCTGCAGTACTGTGTAATCACTACGTAAATACCAATTACAAAATGTGACACTGGCAATTAATTATAAACACCACAAAAATAAATGTTATAAAGATAACATTCACGAATGTACATTAAAAATTTACAAAAATTATGCAGATACTGTAATGTTATAATGACTCATCGTAGTCTGTTCAAAATCTTCTCAGATAAGATCATCTGCTTTCCATCATGGTGAAAAGCAGCTACTTTAAAAATCAGGTTTGGGTGGCAAGACCTGTGTTGCAAGGTGCTGGGATGGCCTGCAAGTATACTGCTGGTCAAGTTGGTAGAACACCTATGCCAACCCTACACTGGTCCTTATACTGAGCACTTGCCCTAATAAGGATGACCATGTGATCCTGTGAAGCTTATTCCTTTTATAACCCTGCCATGTCCCCGGTGACACCAGTTTCTCAATTCAAAAACTAAAATAGGGGACAAGTTTATTTAGTTTACTTGTCCTTTAACAGTCTGAACTACAGTGTACTCAACTCACTTAATACACTGCTGGCACTGCAGTCCACGTCATCAGGGTAAATAAATGGCTCTGGAGTTGCCTTGGGAGGCAAGAGTTAGTTTTTTAAATAAATTGGAAACCCTTTTTCAAGGTTCTGTTTACATGTACAGTATCCTGCTCATATTTGATGTGCAGGATTTGAAGCTGCAAATTTTATGCTGCAAATTTCAATATAAACAAAATGACTGAACACAGCAGCAAATCTGCAGCTTCAAATCTTGCATATCAAATAGGTGCAGGATACTGTACATGTGAATACACCCAAAAAGTAAGGTCACATATAGCGCATCCGCAGCGTATTTCACACTGTGCGGGACCCTACCCAAAAGGTATTTTCTGGTTATAACAAAATAAAGCTCATTTCATTCATATGATTTGTGTTTCAGTTTCGAAAGGCGATGCAATATGGAAAAGAAAACTACACTGATCAGCAAGTACAATAAAACCACTGACAGGTTAGGTGAATAATGTTTATTATATCATTATTATGGCACCTGTCAAGGGTGGGATGAAAAAAAAATATAAATTCTTGAAGCTGATGTGATGGAAGCAAAAAAAAAAAGACATATAGCATTGGGATGAGCTGGGGAAGTAGGCGAGCTGGTGGAGGCAGGTTCTTCTTAGTATTGATAAGGGATGATATTTTGACATGTGATGAAGACCAATGGCAGGACAATGTCATTCCTTATAGAAGTAGCTTGTGCAGGATAATGCACTCTGCCATACTAGAAACAATGTTCAGCGGTGGTGTGAGGAAAATGAGAAGAGTGCAAAGTTTTCACTTGCCCTTTAAATCTTCCAAAACCCAATTCAATTGAGCATGGGATATGCTTAAAAAATAATAAAATCCATGGAGGCCATGCCTCTCAAAACTTGAAGGACTTACAGGATCTGCTGCTAGCTTCCTGGTGCCAGATATTACAGGACTCCTTCAGAGGTGTTGTGGAATTTACGCCTGATCAGAGCTGTGTTTAAGGTTGTCTAGTTATTAAAACTTTGAATAGACCCACACATCCTGCTTCTTCCTGAGATAAGACATCTGGTGAGACTATGTATAATTTGCAGTGTGCCATCCTTTCTTGTATAAGAATTACACTCCTTGTAGAAAACGTCAGAAGATTGTGGATACAGTACGCTGTCTATGTGTCTTAATATTTCTTCTCCCGAGCATGGTCACTTATAACTTTCAATCCGTCCTCAAACAGTATTATCTGAAGGAATCCATTTAATTCCCGAACAAATGGGTGTCCCTGGGTGGGCTCGAAGATGACTGAAAAAGCCGCATTACTGAACCTTCGGACCTCGAGGAGGAGCAGTGACACCTGGAACTACAGGTTAATAAAACAGCGCTGTAGGGTAAGGCTTTGTCTTGCCACCTCTATCTTTTCTTCCTAGGCTGATCCTTCTTGTTTGTCCGAGGGGGTAGGTATGCATGCTTTCAGCCTAATGTTTTTCCTTCGAGTCAAAAGAACCCTTTATAGAGGAAATGTTGTTTGAGTAATATGTGGTTAGTCTCTGTTTGTCCATATATGTGTGTTTTGTCCTGTGGGATTTGTATAAGAAAAAGCAGTGGGTCAGACAGGGAGCCTTTTAATTCATTAAGAGGGAATATCCCTGATAGACCCCCTTAACCAATCTGTAGGAAATAAAGAGTAGCCTCTTAAATGAAGAGGGAAATTTCTCTGGGAATAAACCGGAAGCCTCTATTCAGACAGAGGGAAAGTATCCCGGTAAGCCCTTATAGAACAAGGCAGGAATTAGGGATGGAGGGAAGTGCCATAGAACATACAAAACCATGAGTTATTTGTTTGGGAAACACAAACATATGGAAAGTAGTGCTATAGTGGGAATGAAGGGATGTACGGAGTTAAGAAGAAAGTCAGGATGTGACAGTGATGGAACCCTGAGTAATCAGCATGGAAAGAATTTGGGAAAGGTAACGCAGGTTGGGTGAAAGACAGAGAATTAGGGGATATGTTGGCAAGTTGAATAAAAAGCTTGTGAAGAAACTAGGAAGTTATAGGCAAAAGCTTTCTGTGAAGTCCATGTGCATGTATGTTATTATAAAGTCTGTAATATTGTCTACTGTATATACAGCACATGTTATATCTAACGTGCTACATTTTTGTGAATAGTGTATTTCTACGGTAATGGAGGATGTAAAATAGAACTTCTATCTCTTATGCGAGGTATGATACATGTTTAATGACTCAAATGGCATCCAGGGATTAGCCAACGCCCAAGCATTCCAAGAGGAGGGCTTGTCTCCTATTGGATGACGGGATGGCGTGCACGGCGACGTGATGACGACGAAGGAGAGCACCGGCAATGGAGGGGATCCTGAAGAGGTCGTTCCAGAGTCCCAAGGACAGGTAAGAGACCATCACCGGAGCACGCGGGGCACCTGTAAACGGCTATCCGGCAGCAGCTGAAGCAGTCTGCGCTGCCGGATAGCCATTTATTCGATGGCCCCGACATACAAAGGATCGTATGTTGATGCTGCCTGAGAGGCCATCGCATGTTGAAATTATTGTATGTCGGGGCCATCATAGGTCGAGGGGGTCACTGTAGTGGAAATTCTGGAGTATGCAAAGTTTTAGTTGAATTAGGAATAGCAGAATATAATTTCTCAACGAGGCTGCTTAACCCCTTAAGGATCAAGCCCATTTTGACCTTAAGGACAAGGCCAATTTTATTTTTGCATTTTCGTTTTTTCCTCCTCGCTTTCTAAAAATCGTAAATCTTTTATATTTTCATCCAGAGACTAGTATGGGGGCTTGTTTTTTGCGCGACCAGTTGTCCTTTGTAATTACATCACTCATTTTACCATAAAATGTATGGCGCAACCAAAAAAATACTATTTGTTTAGGGAAATTAAAAAGAAAACCTCAATTTTGCTAATTTTGGAAGATTTCGCCATACAATTTATGGTAAAAATGACATGTGTTCTTTATTCTGTGTGTCCATACAATTAAAATGATACCCATGATTACATACTTTTCTATTATTGGTTTCGCTTTAAAAAAAATTGCAAATTTTTAACAAATTAGTACGTTTAAAATCCCTCTATTTTGACAACCTATAAGTGGCAGTATGAGGGCTCATTTTTTGCACTGTGATCTGTACTTTTTATTGATACCACATTTGTGTATATAAAACTTTTAAAAATTTTGTATACATTTTTTTTTTAACAAAATGTGACAAAAAAGCAGCAATTTTTTACTTTTCGGACATTTATGCACGTGGCGATACCAAATATGTTTACAATTTTTTTTTATTTACACTTTTTTGGAGTATAATGGAAATGGGACATTTTTATTGGGGGAGGGGATCTTTCACATTTTTGTAGCTTTTTTTTTCACTTTTTTTTTTTTTACACTTTTTATGTCATCGTAGGGGACTATTTATAGCAATAACTTGATTGCTAATACTGTTCAGTTCTATGCATAGGACATAGCACTGATCAGTGTTATCGGTGATATTCTGTTCTGGTCTGCTGGATGGCAGATCAGAGCAGAAGAAGTCGGGAAGGCAGCGTAGGCAGGTGAGGGGACCTCCGTCCACCATGTTAGCTGATCTGATCCTCACGGTCATGTCCAGAACGTAAATGTACATCCTGTTGCGTGAAGTACCGCCACATTTACATCAGGACATTTACATCCTTGGTCATTAAGAGGTTAAAAAGGCTATTGATAAGCTTCTGTGTCTCTGAGTATGTTCACAAATTTATTTGTGTCACTGTTTTTGTTTGGTTGTTATTCTGGATCTCCAAAGAAAAAGTTCAGTGTTTGTGTTTAACCCCTTAACAACCACGGACATAAATGTACATCCTGGTGCGGCGGTACTTAACGCACCATGACGTACATTTACGTTACATGTGTATGCTCGCATCATACTTTGCAGGTCCTGGCTGCTATCAGCAGCCGGGGACCCGCTGGTAATGGCTGACATCTGCGATCGCGCGAATGTCTGTCATTAACCCCTCAGATGCCGTGATCAATACAGATCACGGCATCTGCAGCAATGCGCATGGTAAAATAGATGATCGGATTGCCCAAAGCTGCCGAGGGAATTAGATCATCTGTAATGGTGGCCGGAGGTCCCCTCACCTGCCTCCAGCCGTCTCCCGGCGTCTTCTGCTCTGGTCTGAGTTCGAGCAGACCAGAGCAAAAGATAGCCGATAATACTGATCATTGCTATGCCCTATGCATAGCACTGAACAGTATTAGCAATCAACTGATTGCTATTGATAGTCCCCTATGCGACATAAAAAGTGTAAAAAAAAGTTTAAAAATGTAAAAATAAAAAGTAGTAAAAAGTGAAAAATCCCCTCCCCCAATAAAAATGAAAATTTACCCTTTTTCCCATTTTACCCCCAAAAAGCATAAACATTTTTTTTTGTAAACATATTTGGTATCACCGTGTGTGTAAATGTCCGAACAATCAAAATAAATTAATAAAAAGTGATCTAAAAGTTTTATATATGCAAATGTGGTAAAAAATAAAAAGTACACTACAGATGATGGCGCAAAAAAAGAGCCTTATGTACAGAAAAATGAAAAAGTTATAGGTGGTCAAAATAGAGCGATTTTATATCACTGATTTTGTGCAAAAAGTTTGATATTTTATTTAAGTGCTACAAAAATATAAAAGTATCTAGCCATAGGTATCATTTTAATTGTATTGACCCACAGAATAAAGATCGTATGCAATTTTTACCGTAAATTGTACAGTGTGAAAACAAAACCCTCCAAAGTCTGCAAAATTGTGGTTTTCATTTCAATTTCCTCCCTAAAAAAATTATTCTTTGGGTTCGCCATGCATTTTTTGGTAAAATGAGAGGTTTCATTACAAAGCACAATTGGTCACGCCAAAATCAAGCCCTTATATGGATCTGTAGATGGAAATATAAAAGAGTTATGGATTTTAAAAAGCGAGGAGGAAAAAAATGAAAACGCAAAAATTAAATTGGCTTGGACCTTAAGGGGTTAAACAGTAGGACTTTAGCTGTTGGTTTGTGTTGGGTTTTGGCTGCTATATACTAATCCTGATCTTGTGTCTTGATATATCTGTCTGTATTTCACTGCATGTCACTAATTCTCATTTCTTTGATTGGTTATTGTTTTTGACCCTTGTCTTTCCTTGTTTTTGATGTGTTCCTAACATGTACTGATCTGCTGTTCTGTTTTGTTTGACACTCCTGTATTGTAGTTTAGGAAGGGACTGGTGCTCAGTTGTTATTCGCTGCTATGTGGGACACGGCACATCTGTAGTAATTCAGATACATGGTCAGAGGCAGCATTTTCCTCCCTCCCCATGTCTTTCTCTCAGAGGTTGTGTATGAGATGCTTGAGGAGGAGGAGGAGGAGGAGGGGGGGAGGGGCTGCATTTTTCTCTCCCCTGTTCTTCTCATAGTTCTGTGTTAGAGCGACATTCATAGTTTGTTTTTTGTTTTTTCTTGTGTTCTTTTAATATGTAGTTTATGTCTTATGATAAAATATATAATTAACTCACCTTTTTATTTTGCATAATTTTGCCTTGAATAATTATAAGGCTTTGTAGAACAAACTGTACTGTCTTGTCTGTCTGGGTGCAGCTTTGAGACATTGTTGTCTTATTGGGTTAAAATTCTGTTCGCGAGAAAGATTGATATAATACCAGAATTGTATCTTGGTTTTTGGGAGGGGGAGTAGATTCCCTGTAGATTCCATTCACTGACTTGTAGCAGCTAGGTGGTTAACCCTCTCCTTTATCTGGGCTTCTTTCCAATCCAGCATACCCCTCCAGTAATTTGCTCCCTAGTGGAGAATGTCTGGATTCAGAGGAGGGAGAGAGATGATGGGAGGGGTGATGATTTTAGAGAAACTCTGTGTATAGCAAAAAATAAAATTGAAAAAAGCAATGACTGTAGATAACTAATGTTAGAGAAGACAGCAGGGTTCTCACATGATTCTATATGGGGTATGCAGTTACTCTACATCATACCAAGTAGTCAAAACGGAACCGCTCCTACCTTATTGCCCAGGGCAAAAGTAGAGTCAGCTGCAGTAACTGAGGCCTACAGACTTGGCTGGGGTAAAAACGCTAACAGACTTATCTGGAAAGCTTTTCTCACCTCTTCAGTTTAGCCATTCAAATATGCAGAAAATTGGAACAGTCACGGAGGCGCTGCTACTGCCAGAGGAATTGTCAAAATTAGTGTCCATACTGAGATAATGAGTTGGCTGACACCACTGCAAAGGCAGTTGCCGCACTGCCATGGAAAGGGAAGGACAAGCCAGTCTTAGTTACATCTGCCAAAGACGTGGAGGTAAGCTTGTTAAAAACTCTTTCACGACAGGCAGATGTTGCTGTAAAAGAATCTTTGAAGAAATTAGGGGCAGAAGAGGAAAGGCAGCATATGGGGGACTTTTGTTAAAGTCTGCCAGCCTAGTGCTCTGTTCCCAATGATTGCACAAGTAATACATGGTAAAACACATTTGTCCAAAGGGGCCATGCTGCAAGTCATAGCCAAATCTTGGATTTCCCCTGGTATCTCCACCACCATTCTTTGAGCCTGTATGACATGTTCTCTACACAATCCCGGAAGGACTGTACCAGTCCCCCGAAAGTATACCCAAAGCCACTCTGTCCGCTTTAGAGAGTCCAGGTAGATTACGTAAGCTTGACCCCTTGTTCAGGCTATGTGCATGTCTTGGTGTGTGTTGATCTCTATTTAGGCTGACTTGAGACCTACCCCATGGAGTGGATGTATTATAGCTACAACATCAGTATGGGAATCTCACCTCTTATGTGCAGGCCTTTTATAAGTGTCTGAAACTAACACACGGGCAACTGTTTTCTTCCATTCCAGATCCAGACAGTCTTAAAGGAACACATAGATTGGGTGGTGATAAAGAGACGCATCCGAAAATCTTTGGACCCCCAAATTCCTCAAACACCATACACTGCTCGGTCAAGAACTAAATGTGTCAGACTGCTGGATATGTACCCACTCTCCTGTATCACCTTCCAGCATGCCGTATCTGGCAATCCCAGTACCCATAGAATAAATATTAAGGTGAACAACTTGTTCTGACACTCTAGCTAATAATGATACCCAATATGTAAGAAACCAGAAGACCTCCATGGGGATTCCAATAGTGGGGTGAGAAGAAGCCCCCTGGTACAGAGCAATTTGAGTGAAACTGATAATTCCAAACACCAGTGATTGTATTATAAAAGGGGGTACCTGGGTCCCTAGAAGTACCAAAGGAGTTACTGTATTGGGGAAAAATTCCAGAAGAAGGGATAAAAATAAGTTTTGACTCTACAATAAGAGGTAAAAACCCCTTTAAACCTGACATTCTAGAAAGACATCTACATACACTAAATTGGGAGTACAATGACATGTTTCCTTCAGGAGATGAAACCATTTGCAATGACATAACAAACTATGTACCATGCAATGATCCTGTTGGTTATTCCACAGAAGACCCAATTAGTAGGAACGTAGAGATTGGTTACTGTCGACTGCTGGGACAGAAACCTAAGTGGTGTTTTACAAATGACACAGCCATACTGATTGACTAGGCCCAAAGACTTGTAAACCAACACTCTTCCTTCTGGAATCTGCCAGAAAGAACTTATTGGGTATGTGGGGGAACATGCTTACAAATGGTTACCAGTGGGTGTAAATGGTACTTGTACCTTAGCCAGACTGACACCGGCTATTTGGATAATACATGACAATGACATAGACTTAAGAAACTGTGCCCGGACACATGTATAAAAGACAATAAGCCCAGAAAGAATGGTAGGTCACACGTAGTACGAATGGGGGCTGCTAATAAAATAATTAGTTCTATTTTACTGTACCTGATGGAAATGCAAATGTGGGATAAGTTGGTGGAAGCTACTAACTGTCTTGATGACCAAATCTCTGACATTCTAGATGTCCTTAAAGGGGTATTCCGCACCTAGACATCTTATCCCCTATCCAAAGGATAGGGGATAAGATGTCAGATCGCCGCGGTGCCGCTGCTGGGGAGCCCCGGGATCCCCGCTGCGGCACTGCGCTATCATTACAGCACAGAGCGAGTTCACTCTGCAAGTAATGACGCGCAACACAGGGGCCGGAGCATCGTTTCATCATGGCTCCGCCCCTCGTGATGTCACGGCCCGCCCCTTTCAATACAAGTCTATGGGAGGGTGCCCGTCAGTCTTCACGCCCCCTCCCATAGACTTGCATTGAGGGGACGGGCAGTGATGTCACGAGGGGCGGAGCCATGATGTCACACGGCTCCATCCCCTGTATCGCCCGTCATTACGCACAGAGCGAACTCGCTCTGTGCTGTAATGATAGCGCAGTGCCGCAGTGGGGATTCTGGGGATCCCCAGCAGCGGCACCGCGGCGATCTGACATCTTATCCAGTATCCTTTGGATAGGGGACAAGATGTCTAGGGGCGGAGTACCCTTTTAACCCCTTAAGGACGCAGGACGTAAATGTACGTCCTGGTGTGGTGGTACTTAACGCACCAGGACGTACATTTACGTCCTGTGCATAACCGCGCGCATCGGAGCGATGCCCGTGTCATGCGCGGCTGATCCCGGCTGCCGATCGCAGCCAGGGACCCGCCGGCAATGGCCAACGCCCGCGATCTCACGGGCGTCCACCATTAACCCCTCAGGTGCCGGGATCAATACAGATCCCGGCATCTGCGGCAGTACGCGATTTCAATGAATGATCGGATCGCCTGCAGCGCTGCTGCGGGGATCCCATCATTCAGAACGCCGCACGGAGGTCCCCTCACCTTCCTCCTTCCGGCTCCCGGCATCTCCTGCTCTGGTCTGAGATCGAGCAGACCAGAGCAGAAGATCGCCGATAACACTGATCTGTTCTATGTCCTATACATAGAACAGATCAGTATTAGCAATCATGGTATTTTTATGAATAGTCCCCTATGGGGACTATTCAAGTGTAAAAAAAAATGTAAAAAAATTTAAAAGTAAAAGTAAAAAAAAAGTGAAAAATCCCCTCCCCCCCAAAAAAAGTAAAACTTAAGTTTTTTCCTATTTTACCCCCAAAAAGCGTAAAAAATAAATTTTATAGACATATTTGGTATCTCCGCGTGCGTAAATGTCCGAAATATTAAAATAAAATGTTAATGATCCCGTACGGTGAACGGCGTGAACGAAAAAAAAAAGTGCAAAATTGCTACTTTTTTAATACATTTAATTAAAAAAAAATTATAAAAAATGTATTAAAAGTTTTTTATATGCAAATGTGGTATCAAAAAAAAGTACAGATCATGTCGCAAAAAATGAGCCCTCATACCGCCGCTTATACGAAAAAAAAAAAAGTTAGAGGTCATCAAAATAAAGGGATTATAAACGTACTAATTTGGTTAAAAAGTTTGTGATTTTTTTTAAGCGCAACAATAATAGAAAAGTATGTAATAATGGGTATCATTTTAATTGTATTGACCCTCAGAATAAAGAACACACGTCATTTTTACCATAAATTGTACGGCGTGAAAACGAAACCTTCCAAAATTAGCAAAATTGCGTTTTTCTTTTTAATTTCCCCACAAAAATAGTGTTTTTTGGTTTCGCCATACATTTTATGATATAATGAGTTATGTCATTACAAAGGAAAACTGGTCCCGCAAAAAACAAGCCCTCATACTAGTCTGTGGATGAAAATATAAAAGAGTTATGATTTTTAGAAGGCGAGGGGGAAAAAATGAAAACGTAAAATTTAATTGTCTGAGTCCTTAAGGCCAAAATGGTCTGAGTCCTTAAGGGGTTAACCCCTTAAGGACTCAGGGTTTTTCCGTTTTTGCACTTTCGTTTTTTCCTCCTTACTTTTAAAAATCATAACCATTTCAATTTTCCACCTAAAAATCCATATTATGGCTTATTTTTTGCGTCGCCAATTCTACTTTGCAGTGACATTAGTCATTTTACCCAAAAATGCACGGCGAAACGGAAAAAAAAATAATTGTGTGACAAAATCGAAGAAAAAACGCAATTTTGTAACTTTTGGGGGCTTCCGTTTCTACGCAGTGCATATTTTGGTAAAAATTACACCTTATCATTATTCTGTAGGTCCATATGGTTAAAATTATACCCTATTTATATAGGTTTGATTTTGTCGCACTTCTGGAAAAAATCATAACTACATGCAGGAAAATTTATACGTTTAAAAATGTCATCTTCTGACCCCTATAACTTTTTTATTTTTCCACGTACAGGGCGGTATGTGGACTCATTTTTTGCGCCGCAATCTGAAGTTTTTATCGGTATGATTTTTGTTTTGATCGGACTTTTTGATCAATTTTTATTCATTTTTTAATAGTATAAAAAGTGACCAAAATACGCTTTTTTGGACTTTGGAATTTTTTTGCGCGTACGCCATTGAACGAGCGGTTTAATTAATGATATATTTTTATAGTTCAGACATTTACGCACGCGGAGATACCACATATGTTTTTTTTTTTTTTTTTGACACTGTTTTATTTTTTTTATGGGAAAAGGGGGGTGATTCAAACTTTTATTAGGGAAGGGGTTAAATGACCTTTATTAACACTTTTTTTTTTTTACATATAACACTGCACACACTGATCTTTTACACAGATCACAGACGTGTATTAACACGCCTGTGATCAGTGTTATCGGCGCTTGACTGCTCCTGCCTGGATCTCAGGCACGGAGCCAGTGGCGTTGCTAGGGTTGGTGTCACCCAGTGCGGTAGAAAATGGTGTCACCCCCATACCTCCCCCCCCCCCCAGTAAGTTTTTAGCCTTTTTATGACAGACACCACTGTTGTAGCGCATTGTGAGGAATTTCAGTATAATAATCAGATATACCAGTTGCCACAGAATGGGAAAGTGTTAAAGAAGTTTTCACCATTTAAATATACAGCTCCCAGAATTACTTAAAGAGATACTCCACTGGAAAACATTTTCTTTTATATCAACTGGTGCCAGAAAGTTAAACAGAATTTTTAATTACTTCTATTTAAAATCTTAATCCTTACAGTACTTATAAGCTGTTGTATTCTCCACAGGAAGTTGTGTAGTTCTTTCCAGTCTGTCCACAGTGCTCTGTCTGTCCATGTTAGGAACTGTCCAGAGCAGGAGAGGTTTGCAATGGGGATTTGCTCCTACTATGGACAGTTCTTGGCATGGACAGAGGTGTCAGTACAGAGCACTGTGGTCAGACAGAAAATAAATTAAAAAAGAAAAGAACTTCCTGTGAATCACTTATACAGCAGCTAATAAGTACTGGAAGGATTAAGATTTTTAAGTAGAAGTAATTTATAAATCTGTTTAACTTTGTAGCACCAGTTGATTAAAAATGTTTTCCCAGTAGAGTACCCCTTTATGCAGTGGTGAGGTTATGCTGGGAGTTGTAGTTTCACTTATCATAACTGTAGAACTGACAAGGGACTACAGCTCTGATAGGACATAGAGAGGAGAATGTGCAATGATATCAGTGACTACAGGTGACGTCTTCTCTATAGTGAGGAGAATACACAATGATATCAATGATTACAGGTGACGTCTTCTCTATAGTGAGAAGAATACACAATGATATCACTGATTACAGGTGACGTCTTCTCTATAGTGAGGAGAATACACAATGATATCAGTGACTACAGGTGACGTCTTCTCTATAGTGAGGAGAATACACAATGATATCAGTGACTACAGGTGACGTCTTCTCTATAGTGAGGAGAATACACAATGATATCAGTGACTACAGGTGACGTCTTCTCTATAGTGAGGAGAATACACAATGATATCAGTGACTACAGGTGACGTCTTCTCTATAGTGAGGAGAATACACAATGATATCAGTGACTACAGGTGACGTCTTCTCTATAGTGAGGACAATACACAATGATATCAGTTACTACAGGCGACGTCTTCTCTATAGTGAGGACAATACACAATGATATCAGTGACTACAGGTGACGTCCTCTCTATAGTGAGGACAATACACAATGATATCAGTGACTACAGGTGACGTCTTCTCTATAGTGAGGAGAATGTACAATGATATCAGTGACTACAGGTGACGTCTTCTCTATAGTCTTCCCTTATCTAATTCAGATGGTACATACCGCCTGGTCCAGCTAAAACTTCTCTCTGCAGAATGTGACGCCCAGACCTCTCCTCACTATGTCAGCGCATTCTCATCCTCTATATGAAAACAAGTATTATTATAAACCTGCATCCTCTAAATATAATACTACTATACACTATACTCTTTGATTATAAACCTTCCATACACCATACCCACTGAATATAATACTACCACACACTGTACATTCTGAATATAATACCAACACATACTGTACACTCTGAATATAAATCTGCCACATACTGTACCCTCTGAATATAATACCGCCACACACTGTACATTCTGAATATAATACCAACACATACTGTACCCTCTGAATATAAATCTGCCACATACTGTACCCTCTGAATATAATACCGCCACACACTGTACATTCTGAATATAATACCAACACATACTGTACACTCTGAATATAAATCTGCCACATACGGTACCCACTGAATATACTGCCACACACTGTACCCTCTGAATGTAAATCTGCCACACACTGTACCCTCTGAATATAAATCTGCCACATACTGTACCCTCTGAATATAAATCTGCCACATACTGTACCCTCTGAATATACCGCCACACACTGTACCCTCTGAATATAAATCTGCCACATACTGTAGCCTCTGAATATAAATCTGCCACATACTGTACCCTCTGAATATAAATCTGCCACATACTGTACCCTCTGAATATACCGCCACACACTGTACCCTCTGAATATAAATCTGCCACATACTGTACCCTCTGAATATAAATCTGTCACATAATGTACCCTCTGAATATAAATCTGGCGGTGTTGCTAGTGGATGATGGGGGTGCTAGTACTGGGGAGGTGTTGCTGGAGGATGATGAGGGTGCTACTGGCCATCCCCCCTGGCAGCATCACCCCCATCATCCATCGGCAGGATCGTCCTCCTGGCAGGAGCACCCCCATCATCCACCATCAGGATCTGCTGATGGAGGTGCTGCTGCTAGGGGGGGTTTGCTGGTGGATGATGAGGGTGCTACTGCCAGGGGGGGGGGAGCATTAGGTAGGCCGCAGTTCCCCCACTTAAGGTAGGTAGCAGTTCCCCCACATTAGGTAGGTAGCAGTTTCCCCACATTAGGTAGCATAGATTCCCCACATTTGGTACCAGTTACCCCACATTAGGTAGTAATTTTCCCACATTAGGTAGCACAGATTCCACACATTAGGTAGCAGTTTCCCCACATTAGGTAGCACAGATTCCCCACATTAGGTAGCAGTTTTCCCACATTATGTAGCAGCCTTCGCACATTAGGTAGCAGTTTTCCAACATTAGGTAGCATAGATTCCCCTCATTTGGTAGTAGTTTCCCCTCCATTAGGCCGCAGGTTCCCTTGCCTGTTCCCCACAATAGGTCAAAGTCTCCCCACATTAGATCGTTGGTTCAAACAAACCCCCCCTCCCCCCACACACAAAAAACCCACACAAAAAAACCACACACACACAACACAGAGACACACACAGATAGAGAGAGAGAGAGACACACACACACAGTCAGAGAGACACACATACAGAGTCACACACAGACAGAGAGCCACACACAGACAGAGATAGCGACAGACACACACACAGAGACACACACTCACTCACAGACACACACACACAGTCACACACAGACAGTCACACACAAACAGAGAGAGTGAGACAGACACTCACTCACTCACCCATCCAGCGCAGCGCTCCTACTCTCCGGTCGCTCAGCGAGTGACGTCACGTCCTCCTGCGCCAGCCCTGCGGAGGGACGTCGGACCGGCGCAACAGAAGACGTGGGGGCGCAGGCCGGTTCACTGTGCAGGTGACGGGGGGAGGGTGGGGGTGCTAGTACGGAGGCGCAACAAGTGAGGACCGGGGGGGGGGGGGGTTAGGGGTGGGGGTTAGGTGATGCTATTACAGAGACAGCGCAAGTGGGGGCCGGGGGGGGGGGGGGTGTGCTGCTAGTACGGAGACAGGCAGCGCAACTGAGGACCGGCGGCGTACCTGGTGTCACCCCATCAGGATGGTGTCACCCGGTGCGGGCCGCACCCCCCGCACCCCGGTCGCAACGCCACTGCACGGAGCAGTCATTCACCGATCGGACACCGGGGAGGCAAGTAAGGGCCCTCCCGGTGTCCTGTCAGCTGTTCGGGATGCCGCGATTTCACCGCGGCGGTCCCGAACAGCCCGACTGAGCAGCCGGGTCACTTTCACTTTCACTTTAGAAGCGGCGGTCAGCTTTGACCGCCGCTTCTAAAGGGTTAATACCGCACATCGCCGCGATCGGCGATGTGTGGTATTAGCCGCGGGTCCCGGCCGTTGATGAGCTCCGGGACCGACGCGATATGATGCGGGATCGCGGCGCGATCCCGCTTCATATCGCGGGAGCCGGCGCAGGACGTAAATATACGTCCTGCGTCGTTAAAGGGGTATTCCAGGCAAAACCTTTTTTTTATATATATCAACTGGCTCCGGAAAGTTAAACAGATTTGTAAATTACTTCTATTAAAAAATCTTAATCCTTCCAATAGTTATTAGCTTCTGAAGTTTTCTGTCTAACTGCTCAATGATGATGTCACGTCCCGGGAGCTGTGCATGATGGGAGAATATCCCCATAGGAGCTGCACAGCTCCTGGGACGTGAGTAATCAGAAAGCAGTTAGACAGACAAAAACAACTCAACTTCAGAAGCTAATAACTATTGCAAGGATTAAGATTGATATATATAAAAAAAAAGTTTGGGCCTGGAATACCCCTTTAATACCGGTGTAAAATCAGCTGATAGTAGTGACTAATCAACATACACTAGTGCTAGATTACCTGACAGCACCTCAGGGGGTATGTGTCAAATTGTAGGACCAGCCTGCTGTCATTACATAGACACTGAAATGTAAGAGCCTGTAGGACACTCCCGGACATACAAAGACTGAGACAGAAGTATGATGAACATAATAAAATAAAAAATGAAAACCTGGTGGAGTGAGACATTCTCATCACTAAACCCTGTGAACTGGTTCAAGGGTTTGGGAGAGTGGTTTTCAGGTATTATGCATGTTATGTTACAAATATTTTTGATACTGCTATGCACATACTCAGCTTTCAAGTTATTTAACCTATACTGCTCATAAATCCAAAGAAGACAAAAATATGACTCCTATGGAATAAAGAATGGATTCCCTAATTCCTGTGACTGAAATAATCAAAAATTAGAAAGCAGAAGACACGGAAATTGGGGAACCTGGCAGAAGAAAAGAAGTGATAATTAGGGAAAGTCCAGCAGGGATGGTTTAGAATCCCTGAAGTACCAGGGATCCATCATGTGTTCATGTTTTCTAAATTTTGAATGGGGGATGGTGAGGGAAGTAAGCTTGTTATATGTCTTTTTATATTTTATACCCCATCTTGTATATCATCAGCCATGTGTTCTTTGATGGACTAATCATTAACTTTTTAGTAATTATAAGGCCCCTTTCACAATACAAAATGACTCCGTTTTAAAGATCCATACGAAGTTCTGTCTGAAAATCAGCTGAAAACGGCAATGTTTAAAACGGGGTCACGCCCTGCCCCACATCACACCGGGTCGGTCCGGGCTGCTATTCATAGCCGGGACCCTGGGCTAATAGTGCGTGGCACCGATTGTTGTACCGCGCGCTATTAACCCTTTAGACGCAGCCATCAAAATCGATCGCCGCACTGAAAATGAAAGTAAACACTTACCGGCAACTCAGTTGGGCTGATCTGAACTATCGCGAAAAAATTGTGATGTCCCGATCAGCCAGGATGCGAGCGGAGGTCCCCTTACCTTGCTCCATCGTGTCCGATCTGGGTTTGATTGCTCCAAGCCTGAGCTACAGGCTTGAGCAATTGAGCCCCTCTCTCGCTGATCCATGCAAAGCCCTATGGGAGCTATAACACTGCAAAAAAAAAGTGAAAAAAAAAAAGTTACCAAAAGTCATTTAACCCCTTGCCTAATAAAAGTTTGAATCACCCCCCTTTTCCCATAAAAAAACTGTGTAAATAAAAATAAACATATGTGGTATAGCTGCATGCGTAAATGTCTGAACTATAAAAATATATCATTAATTAAACCGCACGTTCAATGGCGTACGCGCAAAAAAAATCCAAAGTCCAAAATAGTGTATTTTTGGGCACTTTTTATATCATACAAAAATGAATAAAAATGAATAGCGATCAAAAAGTCTGATCAATGCAAAAATGGTACCGAGAAAAACTTCAGAACACAGCACAAAAAATGAGCCCTCATTTTCCTGCATGTAGTTATGATTTTTTTCCGAAGTACGACAAAATCCAACCTATATAAGTAGGGTATCATTTTAACCGTATGGACCTACAGAATAAAGATAAGGTGTTATTTTTTACCGAAAAATGCACTGCGTAGAAACGGAAGCCCCCAAAAGTTACAAAATGAAATTTTTTCTTCAATTTTGTTGCACAATGATTTTTTTTCCGTTTTGCCGTGGATTTTTGAGGTAAAATGACTGTCACTGCAAAGTAGAATTGTTGGCGCAAAAAGTAAGCCATAATATGGAATTTTATGTGCAATATTGAAAGCGTTATGATTTTTAGAAGGTGATGAGAAAAAAATGAAAATGCAAAAACGGAAAAACGCTGAGCCCTTAAGGGGTTAATAACGGGCTATAACGGGTTAAAACGGCTTTTAGAAAAATCCCATAGACTATAATGGGATTTTCTAACGGCAGTTAGTGATTTTGTAACTGCCGATTTCAGCTGATTTTTAGACGGAACTTCGTACGGATCTTTAAAACCGAGTCATTTTGTAGTGTGAAAGAAGCCTAACTATGAACTGGCATCCAAAGCCATAGGTTGCTGAGCTAGCAAGACATTTTCAAAAAGAAAATAGAATAGGCCCACACATCCTGCTTCTTCCTGAGGTAAGACATCTGGTGAGACTATGTATAATTTGCAGTGTACCATCCTTTCTCGTATAAGAATTACACTCCTTGTAGAAAACGTCAGAAGATTGTGGATACAGTACGCTGTCTCTGTGTCTCAATATTTCTTCTCCCGAGCCTGGTCACTTA
This sequence comes from Hyla sarda, assembly GCF_029499605.1. Taxonomy (NCBI): domain Eukaryota; kingdom Metazoa; phylum Chordata; class Amphibia; order Anura; family Hylidae; genus Hyla; species Hyla sarda. The sequence goes on along the minus strand of NC_079195.1, from coordinate 100,964,942 downwards.
TAACTTTCAATCCGTCCTCAAACAGTATAATCTGAAGGAATCCATTGAATTCCCTAACACTGGTATGGCTGATCAGTGTACATACCTGTGGCAAGTGTTTCTGTTTATAGGACTATTTACTATTGCTGGTGGCATACTACAAGTGCTACTATGTGCAAGCATATAATTTTGACAATGTCATCCCCTGACCTTGATGGGGAACAATACTATTAAATATTAAAAGGCACAGCACTTTGGGGCAGAGCAGGTGAATTACACACCAAGTTACTGTATTAACATCATAGATGTATTAAATAGGATCTTTGCTGACAATTCGGATTAAGACCAGTAAACTTTTAGGAAACTAACAAATCAAAAAAACATTCTACAATAAAGCAAAAGAACATTGAGGATAATTTTGCCATCCACACTAAAAACCTTGAGATTTTGAAGAAAGGATAAAATACACACATCTCTACCTGCTAGCCAAGAATTGGGCATACTCATGATACAAGGCTGTCTAAATTTCATCTGCTGACAAGACAAGTAATCATTTAAAGGCCTTTGATATTTTAAAGTATATGCTAGAATGCAGAAAGTATCTGAGGCACATCAGTATGTGTGAGACAAGCTGACCGCCCTCGAGACAGTACAAAGAGAAAGAATTATCACTCAGAATGACAAGGCAGCAGACTGCATAATATATTCTACCACATAAACGGAACATGAAACAGAATCAAGATTCTCATTATAAAATGTTACAATATTGTCCTGGAATTAAATCCATTAACCCTATTAAGGAATTATATCACTCCCTTTTGTTAATATAAGCCTAGCACTTAGCACTGTCAATTCAGGGAAAATGTAATCCTAATATTACTCTTTTTAACAATGGCCCATGGATTTTATTATTTTGATAATAATATAAAATTATAATATTAACTTGACTAAAATTGCTCATTTATTCCTCAAAATTATACTAAGACCCTTAACATATTAATAAAGGGGTACTCAGTCCCTAGACATCTTATCCCCTATCCAAAGGATAGGAGTGAAGATGTTGTGTGGGGGACCCCCACGATCTCTCTGCTGCACCCTGCGTTCGTTTAGAGTGTTAGGTGGTTCATGAAGTCATGGCTGCGCCCCCTCAATGCAAGTCTATGGGAGGGGGCGAAACAGCCGTCACAGGCCCTCCCATAGACATGCATTGAGGGGGCATTGGTGTGAACGGGGCATGACTGTGACGTCACGAGCCTCTGCCCTGCATCGCCAGTCATCTGGCATGGAGCGAAGTTCACTCTGTGCACCAGGTGTCTGGAGTGCCGCAGCCAAGATCACAGGGGTCCCCAGCGGCAGGACCGGACATCTTATCCCCTATCTTTTAGGGGTCAGAAAAGGACAATATTAAGCATACTACTTTTTGAACAAAAAGTTGTAATTTTATTATAGTAGTAAAGTAAAACCTATACAATTTGGGTAACATTGTAATCATGTGGGCCCACAAATTAAAAGGGAACATGTAATTTTTACCAAAAAGTGCCCTGCGTAGAAACAGAAGCCCCAGAAAGTTGCTGAATTGCTATATCACCATATTTTTTAAGGTAAAATGAGGGATGTCATTATGGCTATGAAAGGCAAAGAGTTTAAAAAACAATACCCCCCCTCCCCCCCCCCCCAAAAAAAAAAAAAAAACTGTCATCAGACTTTACCATATATAATATGTGGTAATGCCCTAAGAGATGAGCGAATCGAATCTGATGAATCTGAATTTGTTACAAATTTCAGGAAAGATTTAGTTTGCAACAAATCCGAATATTGCCGTGATTCAATCGCACAAATCACTTCATTAAAATCCTTTTAGTGCGGTCAGGGCATCTAAAATGGCGGATCCACATGTGAGGACATGGAGCAAGGAACTCTGGGAAGGCGGCAAGGTGGGTAGACGGGATGACCCTGAATCACATGCAGCATACAGCCTATCAGCAGCCAGCCACCCCTGTGATGTCACAGCCCTATATATTCTGCAGCCATCTTGCGGCCAGTCACATCAGCATTTTATTTCAGAGAGAGCGTTTCACTGTAGGGAGAGATAAAGCCATAGAAAAACAGCTTCTCAGCAGCGATTCACCACGAGAGAGAGAGAGGGAGAGGGGGAGGGGAGGGAGAGGGAGGGGGAGGGGGAGGGAGAGGGGGAGAGAGAGAACACTTTTGGGTGAAATACAATGTGACTCCATTGCTGCAGTGGAGTGTACAGCTCTAAAGCTTATAGGGGCCAGTTAGGCAGAGCAGTAAAAGCCATTGCCACCTGCTATTAGTGCCTAATAGTACTGTCATGGGCTCTACTACACAGTGATTCTGTACTGCTGAATTTGGTTGTACAACAACTGTAAAGCTAACAGGGGCCAGTTAGGGTGAGCAGGATTTGCAGCGAGAGGTCTGAGCTCCCAGTGTCAGCTACCAGTCGTGTCGTGACCAGCAACCCAGCAGCCGTGATTGATTGGTTCACTCGGTCATCCACTTCATCCCAAGTAACATCTGACACCCCCAGTTAACAGTCGGTGCGTTCCTCAGACTCAACCCTCAGTTGGCATGGCCCTCATGCTGCTGCTACCACCTCCAGGCTCTGTCATTGTGCTGCCATATGGTCTCCTCATGCTGATGCTGCCACCTCCAAGCTCTCTCTTTGTGCTGCCATATGGTCTCCTCATGCTTATGTTGCCAACTCCAGGCTCTGTCATTGTGCCGCCATATGGTCTCCTCATACTGATGCTGCCACGTCCAGGCTCTGTCATTGTGCTGCCATATGATCTCCTCATGTTGATGTTGCCACCTCCAGGCTCTCTCATTGTGCTGCCATATGGTCTCCTCATGCTGATGCTGCCACCTCCAGGCTCTTTTATTGTGCCGCCATATGGTCTCCTCATACTGATGCTGCCACCTCCAGGCTCTGTCATTGTGCTGCCATATGGTCTCCTCATGCTGATGCTACCACCTTCAGGCTCTCTCATTGTGCTGCCATGGATACTGAAAAACATAATTAAGGTGCTGGTCCCAAGTTATAGAAATTCCTCCGCATTGGACCACAAGGAAGTATTGATGATATGCATTAGCTAAAACGTTACTTTTCTTAGGATAAAATATATGTACCCAAAATTTTTTTTTAAATCTAACAAAAGGAAAGGTGTGCAAAAAACACCATGTGCCACCTACACCACCAAGTATTGATGCAATGCAAAGACCTCTAAAAGGTGGAAGGGAACAACATATGGTCCATTGTAACAGGTGAGGGGAAAAAACTTCCCCTGTAAGGCCCTACTTTCACACTATTAATTCCCTTCCCTCTGGTCTTTTTTCAACCTTATGAACTATGTTACTATGTTACACCTTTGTCAAAGGGTACTGGTATTAACACCCACCACCTCACTCTACCAAAGTGTTCCAAAGCGCAAGACAGTGCCAACGTGTGGAGCTTTAACTACGGTCAGGGACAATATAGCCCACTGGGTGAATGTGGTTCCTGCACAGCCACAAAAGCAACTTAGACAGGTCACACCGCTTCCGCCTCCACGCTCTAAGTCCGTTGATCCTGCGGCAGTGTGCGACTCTGCCTCCTCCACCGTGTCCTCCACTGCATGGACAAGCCTCAGTGCCCTTCCAGCATACCTTGTGTGCATGGCACGGCAGTGTCATGCTGTTCTTCACATGGTTTGCCTTGGCTAACTGAGTCACACAGGGGAGGAACTGCTAAAAGTTCTTCATCAAAAAAATTGAATCATAGCTTACTCCACAAAAAACTTAAAATGGGAACCATGGTTACCGACAACGAGAAGAACATCTTGTCTTCGCTGCGTCAAGGAAGCCTGAGCCATGCACCCTACATGGCACACGTGTTCAATCTGGTTGTCAAGCGATTCCTGAAGTGTTACCCCCATCTGCAAGACATCCTAACAATGGGAAGAAAACTTTGCATGCACTTCAACCACTCATATACCGCAAAGCACACCCTCCTTGAGCTGCAGAGTGGAAACGATGGATGTCCAGGGCACTGGAGACGTGGCGCCTACATCTCGAGGCCACATGAGCCCTGTGGGGGCTGAACTGGAGGAGGAGGGGGACAGTGGAACACAGGCAAGGTTTTACTAAATGCATGATTTTTATAGTTATCTGACAGGAGAGGAGGAGCAGGAGCAGGCTGTGGAGCTACAGGGTGATGAGGAAGACGAGACAGAGGACCAAGACACACCGTGGCCACACACCTCCAAGTATAAGATATAAACAACAAAAAAGACATGTTCTCAAATGGCAGGAGGTGCTCAACCCCAAATGCAGTTGTGCATTTATACTGGGGGAGCAGATCCTGCGCTTGTATTCCGTTGCTAAGGGCAATCCCCAGCATAAAATGCATACAATGGAGGATACCTGCAGCAGACTACAAGAGCCACATTTTGGTCTCCTCATGCTGCTGGCACATTCAATGAAACTTTATCTTAATCTATTTTAAATCTTCAATTAAAATTTTCCAAAATATCTTTAACCCCTTAAGGACCGACTCATTTTATACCTCAATGACCAGGCTCTTTTTTGAAAATTTGACATGTATCTCTTTAAATGGTAATAACTTTAGAACGCTTTTTCTGAGCAGAGAGATTCTGAGGTTGTTTTTTCGTAACATATTGTACTTTATATAACTGGTGCATTTTTGTTGACACATGAAGCATTTTTTTGTGAAAAACTTCAAAATATTGTGAAAAACTGGAAAATTTCTGGCGTCTTTTACATTTTTTTTTAATGGTGTACACTGTGCGGTAAAAGTGATGTTATATTTTTTCTGTGGGTCAGTATGATTATGGTGATACCCATTTTATATAGCTTTCTATGTTCTTTTTCCTTTTCTGAGCAAAATTCTTTTTCTGCCATTCATTTCCCAACAGCCCTAACTTTTTTATTTTTCGTCCGACGCCATTAAGTGGGCTTATTTTTTGTGGGATGAGCTGTACTTTTCATTGATATCATTTTTGTGCTACGTGCTACCTTTTGATCTTTTTTATTCCGCTATTTGTACCAAAATGGCGAATTTTGCGCTTTTTTAAATGTTTTTTTTTCATGGCATTCACCATGCGGGATCATTTACATTATAGTTTTATAGTACCTGGCCTTTCGGACGTGGCAATACCTATTATGTATATGATTTGTGTTTTTGATCTTTTTGGGTGATAATACAGTGCTTTTATTGGGAAAGGGGCATTTTTTTTTTTTTTACACTTCATACTTTTATTTAAGAACTTTTTATTTTATTTTTTACACTTTTTACAGGTTATACCATGCTGCAATACATTTGTACTGCAGCACATTATAACCTGATGAGCTGCTACAGCCTGTGCGATCCAGCCTCTGGCTGGATCTCACAGGCTTCCGTAGCAGGCATAGAGGAGGTATTGGTCTGACCTCCTGCTGCCATAGCAACCAACAGCGACCCGCGATTGTATCGCACCGCCACCGTTTGAGAACAAGGGGAGAGCGCTCCCCCTGTCAACACCATAGATGCCGTTATCGCGGCTGCAGCAGCTGCGGTGGGACTCTGGCTGTGATTGACAGCCGGGTCCCATCGCCGATCTCCTGCGTTGCCCGCGGCAGTGCCGGAAAACGCTATGATGTATGCATACGTCCAATTGCGCTAACGTGTCGGATGATTGGACATATGCATACGTACTATAGTGGGAAGGGGTTAATCTTTTCAATTGTGAGGCCCTATGGTCTTGTCAGGCTGTTGCCACTTCCAGGCTGGGTCATTCTGCCACTATATGGTCTCCTCTTGCTGCCGCCAATTCCAGGCTGTGTCATTCTGCCACATTATGGTCTCCTCATGCTGTTGGCACCTTAAATTAAACGTTTAAAATGTTTATCTATTTTAAATCTTTAATCTTTTCAATTGTGATGCCCTATGGTCTCGTCAGGCTGTTGCCACCTCCAGGCTGGGTCATTCTGCCACTATATGGTCTCCTCTTGCTGCTGCCAATTCCAGGCTGTCATTCTGCCACATTATGGTCTCCTCGTGCTGCTGCCACATCCAGGCTGTATCATTGTGCCACCATATGGTCTCCTCATGCTTTTGGCACCTTAAATTAAACTTTTTATATTTTTATCTATTTTAAATCTTCAATTAAAATTTTACAAAATATCTTTAATCTTTTCTATTGTGAGGCACTATGGTCTCGTCGGGCTGCCACCAGGCTCTGTCATTGTGCTGCCATGTGATTCCTTGTTATATTGAGTTTTGCGCTCAAACAGTATTAGTTGAAAGTAAATGCTTCGGGCACCTGGGACATTAAAATTGTGAATCTAATCAAAATCTTACATTTAAATTTAAAAAAATCTATGCAATCTATTCAAGATTGAGGCCCTATAGTCGTCGACATCATATATTACCTGTGGAATTACCACAAGACTCCAATGAAACAGGTTGGAGTGATAACAATGAACCATAACTGATTAAATGAAACATTCACACTTTCACAGTCGGGGCGGGGGGGGGGGGGGGGGGGCGCTGAGAGGTAGGTGCTGGAACAAGAGGTGGCTCGCCTCATGGAGGACCGCCAGCTCGATTTTAAGATACAAGTATGAGCTTTTTCGCTGCAGCCACTTCTAGCTTTATGCGCCCACTTATCCAATGGCACAGAAGCTGAATATGCTCCTGTCCAAGTGCTGGTACTGCAGTCCCTCCCTTTTCAATTGGACACTCAAAGCATGGGGGTGCGCTGAGAGGCAGGGGCTGGGGCAGGTGGTAGCTGTCCGCACGGCAGACCACCAGCTCTATTTTAAGATACAACTAGGAGCAATTGGAGCTGAAATTACCGCAGCTGCTGGCACCAGACTTGCCTTCCAATGGGTCCTCAAAAAAGGATTTAAAGTTTGCTCATTCCAATTACCAGGCTCTGTCCTTGTGCTGCCATGTGATCTCCTCATGCTGCTGGCACATTAAACTCATGAATCTATTCAACATCTTCCATTTAAATTTAAATTTTTTTGAATCTTTTCAAGACTGAGGTCCCATGGTCGTCGTCATATATTGCCTCTAGAATTACCACAAGAATCCAATGAAACAGGTTGGAGCGATAAAAATGAACCATAACTGATTAAGTGAAACATTTGCAGTTCCACACAGAGTAAGACAGTCGTGGGGGGGAGGGGGTTGGGGGCACTGAGAGGCAGGGGCTGGAATAGGTGCAAGCTTGCCTTGCGGCGGACCGCCAGTTCAATGCTCTTCAGAATGGGTCCTCAAAATAGGATTTAAAAAAATGGAAATAAATTCAAATTAAATTAAATAAAAATTACATTAAAAAAATCTCTTTAACCCCTTAAGGACCGGGGGTTTTTCCGTTTTTGCATTTTCGTTTTTTGCTCCTTGCCTTTAAAAAATCATAACTCTTTCAAATTTGCACCTAAAAATCCAAATGATGGCTTATTTTTTGTGCCACCAATTCTACTTTGTAATGACGTCAGTCATTTTGCCCAAAAATCTATGGTGAAGCAGGAAAAAAAATCATTGTGCGACAAAATTGAAAAAAAAAATGCTGTTTTGTAACTTTTGGGGGCTTCCGTTTCTACGTAGTACATTTTTCGGTAAAATTGATACCTTATCTTTATTCTGTAGGTCCATACGATTAAAATGATACCCTACTTATATAGGTTTGATTTTGTCGGACTTCTGGAAAAAATCATAACTACATGCAGGAAAATTAATATGTTTAAAATTGTCATCTATAACTTTTTTATTTTTCTGTGTATGGGGCGGTATGAGGGCTCATTTTTTGCGCCATGATCTGAAGTTTTTAAAGGTACCATTTTTGCATTGATAGGACTTATTGATCGCTTTTTATTCATTTTTAAATTATATAAAAAGTGACCAAAAATGCACTATTTTGGACTTTGGAATTTTTTTGCGCGCACGCCATTGACCGAGCGGTTTAATTAATGATATATTTTTATAATTCGGACATTTCCGCACGCGGTGATACCATATATGTTCATTTTTATTTACACTGTTTTTTTTTTTATTGGAAAAGGGGGGTGATTCAAACTTTTAATAGGGGAGGAGTTAAATGATCTTTATTCACTTTTTTTTTCACTTTTTTTTTGCAGTGTTATAGGTCCCATAGGGACCTATAACACTGCACACACTGGTCTTCTATGTTGATCACTGGTTTCTCATAAGAAACCAGTGATCAACGATTCTGCCGCATGACTGCTCATGCCTGGATCTCAGGCACTGAGCAGTCATTCGGCGATCGGACAGCGAGGAGGCAGGAAGGGGCCCTCCCGCTGACCTGTCAGCTGTTCGGGATGCCGCGATTAGCCGCGGCTATCCCGAACAGCCCGACTGAGCTAGCCGGGAACTTTCACTTTCAGCCGCGCGGCTCAGCTCTGAGCGCGCGGCTAAAGGGTTAATAGCGTGCGGCGCCGCGATCGGCGCTGTGCGCTATTAGAGGCGGGTCCCAGCTTCACTATGATGCCGGGCCCGCCGTGATATGACACGGGGTTACTGTGTAACCCCGCGTTATATCAGAAGAGCAGGACCAAGGACGTACCGGTACGTCCTTGGTCCTTAAGGGGTTAATTTCTTCAATTGTGACGCCATATGGTCTCCCTGATGCCACATCCAGATGCTGTGCGGCAGTGATTCTAATAGCGACACCTGTAATCTGCATGTCATACTGAATAACTGTATTATTTCACAAACACAGCACACTCTCTATGAGTGTTACGACAAGGCAAAGTGTTCTACACCCCTATTGAGGCTCTTTGTAGCCCAGAAATAGCCGTTTTTAAAATTCGCTCATCTCTAATTATGTATAGTAAAATCTTCCTTCTCACCGTCTTCTCTGGCTGTAATCTTGCACAGCCCAGCTACAGCCCCTCCCAGGGGACTACTTACTGGGCCAGCGGGGAACATTTTCTAACATCATATCCTCTCCATCCCTGCGGGTAAAATCTGATGATTTCGAATTTTGCATTGAGGCCCATAATCTTCCTGTTCACCTCTGTAGAGAAGATTGATACATCATTCAGATATATGACCACAAACTACTTAAACATACGTTTTTGAAAATGTCATTTATAAAATAATAGAAAGTTGCAAGGCCAAAAGACATGATGAGATGTATTGATGATGTCCATTAAACCTGATTTATTCCAAACCAAAATATCTACATCTAAAAAATGTAATTTACTGAAAAATTTGCCAAAGCTAGGAATTAATAGCAGATAATATTGTTCTTTCAATTTTCACTTTGTCTAACTTTCAAGTCCAGTGTTTCTCAAGCGCAGTCCTCAAGTACCCCCAATAGGTTTTCAGGATTTTCTGTCTTTCACAGGTGATATAACTGGTGATGCCGGATTCACTGACCATAATTATATCACCTGTGAAAGACTAAGGAATTCCAGAAAACATGACCTGTTGGGGGGACTTGAGGACCGCATTTCAGAAACACTGTTCTAGTCTCTGTTCTTTTTTTTTTTTTTTTATATATATACATTTTTTAAGAAAGTTGTAATAAAATAACAGGAATCACCATACATTTGTCAATAAACATGAGATAAAAGCACAAAAATTAGCACCAAATAAAGTGATCAAAACCCATGAACTTTGTACAAACATTGTACCAACTATACAGTATATCATAAACAGATAGGTAGAACAAGCATGAAAATGACAGGTGGTATTGTCGAAGCATGAAGGGAAATAGGCTGAGGAAGGGAAGTAATGAGAGAGGCGGCCCAAGCCAGGGTATACCTGGTGTTGGGGGTGACATTGAGAAGAGAGAGAGAGTGGGAAGCAGCTGTGTACTATTTGAAATTCAAAAAGCAGTTGTTCTTCTTAACAATAATAGAGGTGCACCAATCTCAATGTATTATTAAGAGCTATTAGTTGCATCCAAAATGTAAAGCTGTCCCAGACAATAGTTCAGCCAAACAGTCAGAAGGTTGAACTGGAGGAAATTTGACAGCGTTAAGCAAAATTTCCACACAGGGTTATTTCAGGCCCTTTTTTTGGAGAATGGCCAATCAGAAGTGCATCCAGTAGGAATAAAAAGAAGTCCTTCTCCTAATGAACTGGGCCTGAGCTCAGCAAAGATCCATCTATAATTTCCATAAGAAAAGGGCACAGTCTCTTTTGAAATCTCACCCTATATTTATTAAAGGGGTATTCCAGGAATTTTTTTTATTTTACTATGCTACAGGGGCTGTAAAGTTAGTGTAGTTCATAATATAGTGTCTGTACCTCTGTGTGACGGTTTTCTCACAATTCTTCTGTGATTTTCACCCCAGTATTTATTTTAACCAGCATACAAAATGACTGTTGTCTCAGATTTTTCCCAGCTTGCAATGCGGCCGAGACCTGACTCACTAGTCAGCAAATGACAGGGAACCTGTCTGCTTTAAAGGGTGTAGGGATCAATATGCAACTAATCCAACAGCTGTAGGCACCCTAATTGAAGACCGCACTGATTTGAATGGATGCACTTCATTTATGTTTCAATGCATAGGTTGGCTGATGTGTGGGAGGGAGGAAGATGGAATTGTGGGATTTGTAGTCAAAAAAAGAAAAGTCAAAGAGAAAATACCAGTTCACAAGCAGCTAGCCACAGTGTTATGGTAATCTCACAACATAGCCATTTAGCCCCAAGACAAACGCAGATCCTTCCTAAGCATGTCCATTACTGTCTGCCAGGTACGTACTAAAATCACCTTTGCTGGATAACCCCTTTAAAGAAAAAAGTTCCAACTAGTCCAGAGCCCACAGACTCTGAACTCCAAAATGTACTTATATGGTAAGGTCACACGTGTCGTGGTTTGCTGTGTATTTACCTGTGTATTAAAGTCAATGGGTAGCAAAATACTCAGCCGATTTTTCTACACATTGCCTTCAATGGGCAGCAAATACACAGTAAATTACGGCATGAGTGACCCTACCGTAAAAGTATGGTACATATCGGAGTTCAGTACATCGGATGATCTGGTGAGCAGTGCATTGCACCAACCCCTCTCTGCACAGGAACAATAGTTAGTTTCTTCTTCTACAGGAGTAATAGTTGGCCTTTGCCTCGACAGGAGTGATAACCCATCTTCTCTATAACAGCAATATCTGTTTACTCATGAATTCATTTTTTCATGAGAAATACTTATTCATTCATTCATCCACCTGTATGAACAGAGATTCATGCAAACTAGATATTACGATATCAGCTGTGCAGCAATTCATTATCTCCATAGGAGCCACAATGGAATACCATAGCAACATGTTTATTTTGTTTTTTCCTTTTTATTATGTCTTTCTCTTTTTGCAAGAAATGATAAAACTATTTAGTGTTTACATTGCTTATGAATATTTATACAAATTTAAAGTTACTTATGAATCTATCTATACAAAGTGATCTTTATTTTTTAGTAGCAATACAATCTGTGTTAGCTTTTTAGGTGGTAATTTTATGTGTTTTGTTTATATTTGTATGTTTTAGTCATTTATTATTGTACAGTATATCACTGGGTTGACACAAGGGTCCTGCGGATTTCTCCAGATATAATTTGATATCTATATTAATACATATTAGACATATTTCATACCTCTATATTTCTTCCTCTCTTTTTTCACTACTTTAAGATTTCTATATCTCTTCTTCGTGTTATCTAACAATGATAAACATACATTTTATTTATTTTGTTAACTTTTTTGACTGAACTAGAGGACAGTAACTTTTTGTCTATTCAAATTGTTAATGTTGGTTACTAGTGTCACTTCCCCAGCACATTCAAAAGACATGCCTTGAGCATTTTCTTATGATACTGGTAAATCGCGGCAGATAGCAAATGGCCTGAAGGAAATGAGCAGAGAACAGCATATAGCTGAGTAAAATATCCACAGAAGAATAAATTGGATGTGGTGGTTCAATGGAATATTGGGCAAGAAAAATTCATATACAACAACAGAAAATCTACCAATACACTGGGGGAAAGTGACATGTTATATTGAGGTAGGAAATATTGTTAAATAGATGCTTAATAAATTAAAAAAGAACAGTGCATATAAAATAGGCTGTAGCGCTACTGTCATTTAAAAAACAGGTTGAGAGCACTTCTCTTCCATCTTGCCTATCTCCCTGTCTCGCTGGCGGGGGTTTAAGGTGAGTTTCCCTCTAGGAGTTTGCCGCAGATCAAACTTGAAGCAGGAAACTCACTGTAAACCCGCCCATTTGAATGTACCCTGTACATTCACATGGGGAGGGGGTGTCAAACCTCCAGCTGTTGCAAAACTACAACTCCCAACATGCACTGACAGACCGTGCATGCTGGGAGTTGTACTTTTGCAACAGCTGGAGGCACACTGGTTGGAAAACAATCAGTTAAGTTCTGTTACCTAACTCAGTATTTTCCAACCAGTCTGCCTCCAGCTGTTGGAAAACTACAACTCCCAGCATGTACTGATAGCCAAAGGGCATACTGGGAGATGTAGTTATACAACAGCTGGAGGAATGCAACTACAACTCTCAGCATGGCGAGACAGCCGTTTGCTGTTCGTGCATGTTGGGAGTTGTAGTCGTGCAAGATTTAGAGGGCCATGGTTTAGAAACCACCGCACAGTGATCTCCAAACTGTAGCCCTCCAACTGTTGCAAAACTGCAAACCCCAGCAAGACCATATAGTGGCTAAATAACACAGCATGGAGGTGTTGGCAGCATGAGGAAACCATTTAGTGGCTAAATGACACAGCGTGGATGTAGCTGAAACATGAGGAGACCATATAGTGGCTGAATGACACAGCGTGGAGGTGTTGGCAGCTTGAGGAGTCCATATAGTGTCTGAATGACACAGCCTGGAGCTGGCAGCAGCATGAGTAGACACTAGGGCTTCATAATCCCTAAGATTAAAAGATGAATTTTGAAATTGAAATTGAAGATTTATGGTTGCTACTGCTACCATAAAAATTTTTAGGCCCAGGTCCAGCAGAATCATTAAACCATATATTGGCTGACACATATTGGCTGGATGACACAGCCTGGAGGTGGCTGAAGCATGAGGAAACCATATATTGGGTGAATGACACAGCGTGGAGGTGTTGGCATGAGGAGACCATATATTGGCTGAATGACACAGCGTGGAGGTGTTGGCAGCATGAGGAGACCATATAGTGTATGAATGGCACAGCCTGGAGGTGGCTGAAGCATGAGAAGACCATATAGTGTATGAATGGCACAGCCTGGAGGTAGCTGAGGCATGAGGAGACCATATAGTGGCTGAATGGCACCGCGTGGAGTTTGTGGCAGCATGAAGAGACCATATTGTGGCTGAATGGCACAGCTTAGAAGTGGCTGAATCATGAGTGGACCATATAGTGGCTGAATGGAACAGCCTGGAGTTTGTGGCAGCATGAGGAGACCATACAGTGTCTGAATGGCACAGCCTAGAGTTGGCTGCAGTTGAATGAGGAAACAATAGGGCCTCACAATCTCTAATAATAAAAGATGATTTTTTGACATTTCCACTGAAGATGTATGGTACCTAGTGCTACCATAAATATATAGGTGATGTCTTAGGTCAAGCAGCATCACTAAACCATGTAGTTTCTGAATGACACAGACTGGAGCTTGCTGAAGCATGAGTAAAACATATATTGGATGAATGGTACAGCCTGGAGGTGGCTGAAGCATCAGTAAACCATATATTGGATGAACAGCACAGCCTGGAAGTGGTTGAAGCTTCAGTAAATCACAATAGTCCCTGGTCCTATAAGATAGGGCCAGGGACTATTCATAGTATTCAGATTATTAGGCAGACTAGATGGGCCAAATGGTTCTTATCTGCCGATACATTCTATGTTTCTATGACACAGCCTGGAGGTGTTGGCAGCATGAGGAGACCATTTAGGGCCTAAGCAAACGGCAGGTGTCACTGATGAGCTGCCACTGGTTCACATTGAAGTTACATAGGAGAGTACCCCTATCTGCTTGGATCATCAAGAAATTGGTGATGGCTTTTCTTTGTTCGTACAGTTGGTCCAACATATGGAGGGTGTAATTCCAACGTGTGGCAACGTCACAAATCAGACTATGTTGAGGGATACCGTTCTAACGCTTCAGCTCAAGGAGGGTGTGCTTTGTGGTGTACGAGTGGCTGAAGTGCATGCAAAGTTTTGCAAATGTGCATGCAAAGTTTTGCAAAGTCTTGCAAATGGGGGGAACACTTCAGGAACTGCTTCACAACAAGACTGAAAACGTGTGCCATGCAGGGCGCATGGCTCAGCTTCCCCAGTCGCAGCGCATGCAAGATGTTCTTCCCATTGTCAGTCACCATGGTTCCTATTTCCAGTTTTCGTGGAGTAAGCCATGTTCCGATTTCTTTACGAATGACTTTTAGCAGTTCCACCCTTGTGTGACTCTTTTTACCAAGGCAAACCATGTGAAGAACAGTATGACAACGCCATGCCATGCACACATGGTATGCTGAAGGGCCACTGAGACTTCTCTGGGCATTGGAGGCTGAGGACACGGTGGAGGATGAGGAGTCGGAGTCGCACACTGTCACAGGACCAATGGCCTGAGAGCGAGAGCGTGGAGGAGGAAGCCGTGTGACCTGTCCAAGTTGGTGTTGTGGCTGTGCAGGAACCACATTCACCCAGAGAGCCGTAAAGGACATGTATTGTCCCTGACCATAGTTACAGCTCCAGACGTCGACGCTGCGATGCACTTTGGTACACACCGACAGGTTCAAGGACCGGCCAACCTTCTCTTCCACAAAATCGTGCAGGGCTGGTACTGCAATCTTCGCAAATAAATGACGGCTTAGGACTCTCCACCTCTGCTCGGCACAAGCTATCAGTTCTCCACTTGAAAAGGGAGGGACTGCTGCACCAGCAACTTGGACATGAGCACAATCAGCTTCTGCGCCAATGGATGAGTGGGCGCATACTGTTGTCTCTTGGACATGGCTTCGCCGATGGATTGTTGGCGGAATGGCTGAATAAAAGTAGGAGGAACACGAGCATCTGAAGCAACAGAAGGAGGGTATGACACACAGCTCCCTTCAGCTGAGGTAGTGCAGCCATGGCTCACTGAAAGAGGTAGCAGCATACCACTGGGTGATGCAGCAGGCTGGACCCCTACAACGTAGCCACGGTTCTCCCAGGCCGCTTTATGGTGGCGAAGCATATGTTGATGCATGGTCGTGGACTCGTGGTGCCAACATTGGGGCCCAGGCCACGCTTCACCTTCTGCCGACATATGTTGCATGTGGCTATGTGAACCTCCTCCGGATGCTTGATGAAAAACTGCCACACCGCCGAGTAGCTGCTTTTCCCACCAACAGTCCCCACTAATTGACTGCTACTGCTGCCGTTTCCAGGAACCACTGTTCCACTACCTCCCGGAAAGGTAGGCTTCCTCTTTTGCCACCATACTGACTGCCAACCATGCTACCACCTTGATAGCTCAGCTGCTGCCTCACAGCAACCTGCAACTCTTCTGCTGATGATAATGAAGCCCTTTCTGCACCTGGCTCGCAATTGCGACAGGCTTCATCATTATCAACAAGTGTCTGCACGTCACTGATGTCCTCCTCAGGTTCCTCATCAGTGTCTGCTTCAGGACCCTGAACCCTGGCAACACCACCTCCCACGTCATTCTCCTCATTACTACTTGCCCACCTAGTGGAGGAAGAGGTGGATGTCTCCTCCACTTGTTGGCTAGGCAGTAGCTGCTGACTGTCCTCTATTAGATCATCCTCAGTGAATAGTGGAGCTGAACTCACAGCATAAGATACTTCTGTAGGGAAGGGAACAACATAGGACAGAGGCAATGGGAGGACAGGGACTGCTCAGGGGCCATGCCAACTGAGGGTTATGTCTGAGGACCCCACCGACTGTTGACTGAGGGTATCAGATGTCACTTGTGATGAAGTGGATGACCGTGTTAACCAATCAATGAAGGCAGATAGGTTGCAGGTTGAGACAAGACGCTAGCTGATACCGGGAGCTCAGGCCACTTGCCCCTAGTCTGCTGCGACCTCTGCTTGATAAATTTAGGCCATACTTAGTACATATATGAGGGGAGTACAAAACGCTTCACTACACTTAGAACAGCAGCAGGTGTGTACTTTTGCCTGGACTTTCACAGTATCTAGGCCCTTGACAGAGGAAAGGGTACAAAATAGTACTCTACTTAGATGAAGGTATGTGGTATGCACTTATAAGGGCAGACAAATTCGGTACAGTACACTTAAAAAAATGTACTTTTGTAGAACACCAGCTGGTGATTACTTTTGCCTGGACTTTCACAGTATCTAGGCCCTTGACAGATTAACAGGTTTAAAATAGTACACTATATAGATATAGGTATGTGGTATGCACTTATGAGGGCAGAAAAATGCGCTACAGTACGCTTAATAAACATATTGGAGTAAAACACCAGCCAGTGATTACTTTTGGCTGTCCTTTCACAGTATGTAGGCTCTTGACAGATAAACAGGTAGAAAATAGTACATTACTTAGATGTACGTATGTGCTATGCACTTAGTAAAATAGTAACATAGTTCATAAGGTTGAAAAAAGACAAGCGTCCATCTAGTTCAACCTATATCCCTAATGAGTCCCTACTAAGTTGATCCAGGGGAAGGCAAAAAACCCTCATACTAGAGGTAAAAATTCCTTCCCGACTCCAAATATGGCAGTCAGAATAAATCTCTGGATCAACATGCTGTCCCTAAATATCTGGTATACATAAACATCAATGTTGAACTCTTTGAACTCTTTTGCAGAGTTCACCATGACCAGAATTCCACAGTCTCACTGCTCTTACAGTAAAGAATCCCCGTCTGTGGTGGTGTAGAAACCTTCTTTCCTCTAAACGTAGAGGATGCCCCCTTGTTATAGATACAGTCCTGGGTATAAATAGATCATGGGAGAGATCTCTGTACAGCCCCCTGATATATTTATACATAGTTATTAGGTCTCCCCTAAGCCTTCTTTTTTCTAAACTAAACAACAACCCAATTCTGATAATCTTTCCAGGTACTGTGGTCCTCCCATTCCCTGTATTACTCTGGCCCGTCTTTGAACCCTCTCCAGCTCCACTATATCTTTCTTGTACACAGTATTCTATGTGTGGTCCTACTAGTGATTTGTACAGCGGTAGAATTATTTCCTTCTTCTGGGCATCTATGCCCCTATTGATTTTATTTGCCTTGGCAGCAGCTGCCCGACACTGGTCACTACAGCTAAGTTTACTATTAACTAAGACCCCTAAGTCCTTTTCCACGTCAATCGTCCCAAGTGTGCTCCCATTTAATACATAATCCTAGCCCGGATTTTTCTTCCCCATGTGCATTACCTTACATGTATCAGTGTTGAACCTCATCTGCCACTTCTCAGCCCAAACCTTCTACAGTACACTTAAAAAAGTATCTTAGTAAAAACACCAGTTGGTGATTACTTTTGCCTGGACTTTCACAGTATGTAGGCCCTTGACAGATTAAACGGTACAAAATAGTACACTACTAAGATGTAGGTATGTGGTATGCACTTATGAGGGCAGAAAAATGCGCTGCAGTATGCTTAATAAACGTATTGGAGTAATACACCAGCCGGTGATTACTTTTGGCTGTCCTTTCACAGTATGTAGGCCCTTGACAGATTAACAGGCACAAAATCGTACACTACTTAGATGTCTGTATGTGGTATGCACTATGAGGGCAGAAAAATGCGGCACAGAACACTTAAAAAAGAATTTGAGTAAAAACACCAGCCGGTGATTACTTTTGCCTGGACTTTCACAGTATCTAAGCCCTTGAAAGATCAACAGGTACAAAATAGTACACTACTTAGATGTAGGTATGTGGTATGCACTTATGAGGGCAGACAAATGCGCTACAGTACGCTTAAAAACTCTGTATTTTTGTAAAACACCAGCCGGTGATTGGCTGTCCTTTCACAGTATTTAGGCCCTTGACAGATTAACAGGTACAAAGTAGTACACTATTTATAGATGTAAGTATGTGGTATGCAGTTATGCACTTATGAGAGCAGAAAAATGTGGTACAGTATGCTTAAGAAAACATATTTTTGCGCAACACCAGCATTACAGAACAGTGCTGCAGCACAAAAAAAGCTGTGTATTAAACACAAAATTGCACTCTGTAAAAGACTATTAGGAGTGGACTGCTGGGTATTATACCGTCTACAGACTAGTACAACCAGCACATAATTTGTTGTGGAACAAAGACACAGAATTGTGCTGAGAAATTATTCCTGCCTCCTCTGCTAAGGTTTATGAAGTTGGGGTAGCTTGTTGAAATGTATGAGGCAACACACATATATCTGCCCCTCTCTACAATACAATGCTGAAGAAAGTAACTGGGAGGATAATAGCTGCAGTAAAAATCCTTTTCAGTGAAAAAAAACACTGCTCTCTGTCCACCAGAACGCTGATGTGACTAGGATGTGAAACTCTGCTGGAATTAGCTTTTCTGTGTAACACACACACACACAGGCTGTACGTCCTATCTCTATGTAGCATAATGAATGATTTAATGAGCTGCAAAATGGCTGCCGAATATATAGGGATATGACATCACAGGGTTGTTTGGCTGCTGATAGGCTGTATCCTGCATGTGATTCAGGGGTCATCCTGCCAATTTCCCTTCCTGCCTTGCCTTCCCGCCTTCCCAGCGTTCCTTGCCCCATGTATTGACATGTGGATCCGCCATTTTAGATGGCCTGGAGCCTGGACCGCAGTAAATGGAGTTTAATGAAGTGATTTGCGCAATAGAACTGCTGCGATATTCGCATTCGTTGCAAATTGAATATTTCATGAAATTCGTAACGAATTTGGGTTTGTCAGCTTCGATTCGCTCATCTCTAGTGATAGTGATGAAAAGGAGCTAACTGAGACCTGTGCTTGTAGCTCCATCCCTATAGTGTATCTAAAAGAATGGGGTCCTTACTAGTCTCTATGAATCTGCAGTCACTGGAACATTTTCACATGAATAAATTCTCTCCAATATATATACTGGTTGAATTGTTTTACACCACAGATAAGGCTCAAGGCTTTTCTATAAATCTGTGCATAATTATTTCTGTGGAACTAAGGGTATTCCAGGATTTTTTTTATTTGACTATGCTACAGGGGCTGTAAAGTTAGTGTAGTTCATAATATAGTGTCTGTACCTGTGTGTGACAGTTTTCTCAAAATTCTTATGTGATTTTCACCACAATATTCATTTTTAACTGCATACAAAATGACTGTTGTCTCAGATTTTTCCCAGGTTGCAATGCGGCCGAGATCTGACTTACTAGTCAGCTGATGGCAGGGAGCCTGTCTGCTTCAGTGGGTGGAGTGTTCGCTTGGTGGGAGAGAAATCAAGCTGCAACTAATGCAACAACTGTAGGCACCCTGATTGAAAACCACAGGTCTTTTGAATGGATGCAGCTCATTTATGTTTCAATGGGTGGGGTGGCTGATGTGTGGGAGGGAGGAAAATGGAATTATGGGATTTGTAGGCAAAAAAGAAAGCTCAAACAGGAAATACCAGTTCACAAAAACCTAGCCACAGTATTATGGTAATCTCACAACACCATTTAGCCAGTGCAGATCCTTCCTAAGCATGTCCATTACTATCTGTCAGGTACGTACTAAAATCACCTTATGGTGGATAACCCCTTTGAGACCAAGATTAAAAAAGCTACTGATCATTCACTGCTATCATTCATTATTTGGAATACAATACCATAGGATGAAGCATCAAAAGCTAATTTATAGGCATGTTTGAGGCATAGTGTGTCAGTACTGTATGTGACATCATTAGTCTCCAGGTTTGGTAACAACAGGTTATAGTACTTTATAAATCCTAAAAAGGCACATAGTTGTGACACATTTTGTGGCCTTGGTGCATTCACCACAATTTGCCTCTTCTTAGGGCACCTGTGTAAATTTTGTGCATCAATTATGTGCCCACAGTAAGAAATACTTGCTTTAGTGTGCACCTGTCATTATCAAAAATGTTTTATATAATGGAGATAACATTATATGTATATTTGTAATATACATTAGTAAAAAAAAAAGTCTATATTTTTGGGTGGGTGAAAACAATGCTGTCTTGTCCTTGCAGCTTTTGCCTGTGTGTCTCTGTTTAGAGACAAAATAAAGGTGTGGGCGGGACAAGCAGGGCTTTGACCCTGTGACATGCTCCCTGCTCACACAGCAGGTTGATTGACAAGTAGGTAAGTAGGTATGTAGGTAGGTACCCAAGTATGCAAGTAGGTAGGAAGGTAGCTAAAAAAAACAGGTAGGTAGGCAAATAAGTAGGTAGGTAGCTATGCAGGTAAGTAGCTAAGTAGGTAGCTATGTAGGTAGGTTTGTAGCCAAATAGCTACAGTAGATATCTAGTTAACTAAGTTGGTAGCTATGTAGTTAGTCAACTAGATAGTTAAGTTACTATATAGGTAAGTAGGTAGTTAGGTGGGTAGCTAGCTAGCTAGCGAAGTAGGCAGGTAGCCAAGTGGATAAGTAGATAGCTAGGTAAGTAGCAATGTCCATAGATAGGTTGTAGTTAGGTATGTAAATAGGTAAGTAGGTAAATAAGCAGGTAGGTAGTTAGCTTTGTGGGCAGGTAGGTAGCCAGGTCAATAGCTATGTAGATAGCTAGGTAGATAGCTAAGTAGGTAGGTAGCTATGTAGGTAGATTTGTAGCCAGGTAGATAGCTATGTAGGGAGGTAGTTAAGTAGTTAGGTAGGTAGCAATACAGATAAATTGGTAGCCAGGTATGTAGCTATGTAGTTAAGCAGCCAAGTAGCTAGCTATGTAGATACCTACCTAGCCAGGTAGGTTGCAATGTAGGTAGGTAGCCAGACTCCTGCAGCTCACACTAGAGGAAGCTGAGAGAAAGGGGCACTTGATCGTCTGGGTATCCGGGACAAGTGCCCTGGATCCCCATTAGTGAGCGAGCCCCTGTGCCCTACTTACGCTTTGGCAGCCGGGGCCCCGGAGTGCTGGTTTTCACAAAAGCATATGTATACACCTGTGGGTAGAACCCCAACAGGTACAATATCTTACTGTATGTGTTTTCAACTGAATATCTGTTGGTTTAAGTTGAGAATCTGGAAAATACTGTGTAAAGACAAGTTGTAGTATGATTGATACCATGGGATCATGGGGTTAAGCCATATAGCTTGTTTCGTGTCATCTTTTACTTAATAGATTTCAAGAGAAGTTAGAACTATTATATTATTATTATCATCCCCATCATGCTCCTCATTTATTACGTTAACATGAGAGCCTCGTTTTTGAACATCCTGGCTTTTCCCTTTAAAAAGCTCTGTTTCTATGACGCATATACACTGATGAAGCAGCAAGAAATCAGCAGTAAAACCAGAATCCCTCTGCCTTGTTCTGTGAAATAGCCTGTGAAATAATTTGCACTGAGCTGCAATATTATGGCTTTGTACTGTACATTTATACTAGAGACTGCATAGTGATCAAAATGTAATGCAGAGTTTCATCATATGTTATTAGTTGTATAATAAACATCTGTTGTTCTCCTTTATTTCATCAATTTTAAATTGTTGAATCTGTCATTCACATCTGTTTTATTGTGAGTAAAATATGCATTAAAAAACTGGGATACTTAAGATCATTGAAGACATTTTGGTGACCTATTTTATGGCTGTTTTTATACAGGAGTAATATTGACACATTTTTGCCTCTGTATTACAGCCTAAAGTCCTAGTCTGACTTTAGGTCTGATGACCCAAATTGACTTTTTTTTTAGGGTCATCCGAATGCAGTTGGGATGGAACTTGCGGCTGTAATACGGACACAAAAATGCATAAAATAATGATTTATACAGAGGCAAAACTATGTACTTGTCACGAGCCTCTATGCCTCTCTTGATATATCCCATAACTTTATTAGCCTTGGCAGACGCTGCTTGGCACTGACCACTAAAGTCAAGTTTACTTTCCAACAGTACTCCAAAATCTTTTTCGGTAGAAGTTTGACCTAATGTCTTATTATTTACCACATAACTGTACATTTTGTTTTTACAGACCAAGTGCATAACCTTACATTTATCCACATTAAATGTAATTTGCGATGTCTGTGCCCAAGCCTCCAGCTTCCCCAAATCCCTCTGTAATATTATGTTATCCTCCTCCGTGGTGATCATCCTACCCAGTTTGGTGTCATCTGCAAATATAGAAGAAATTCTACTCTGTATTTCCTCAACAACATCATTAATAAACATATTAAAAAGAAGTGGACCAAGTACTGACCCCTGGGGTACCCCACTAGTAATTGTCACCCAACCAGAGTAAGTTCCATTGATACTCACCCTCTGCTTCCTGTCACTGAGCCAGTTGCTTAACGATTTACATATGTCCTCACCCAACCCAGCATCCTTATATTATGTACTAACCTTTTGTGTGGCTCAGTATCAAATGCCATAGAAAAGTCCAGATATATAACATCGACATATAACATAGATATAGTAAACACCTTCAGACCCTATACTTTGCAGGGAGCGGATTTGTAAGCATGGTCTGTACTTGTACAGAGTTCCTATTGTCTAATCTATATACTAGTGGCACATTTTGCTGAAATTCAATACAGATCACTTTCCAGCAGTCTCCCTATTATCACAGGGTACTCCTGTGGAAAACAATTTTTTCAACTGGTACCATAAAGTTAAACAGATTACTTCTATTTAAAAATCTTAATCCTTCCAGTACTTATCAGCTGCTGTATGCTCAACAGGAAGTTATTTTCTTTTTTAATTTCTTTTCTGTCTGACCACAGTTTTCTCTGCTGACACTCTTTTTATTAGAAAAATACAAAACCTATCAAATACAAAACACAAAGCAAGCTTAACCAGCTATAAAATAAATAAGAAATACTCTAGAACCAAAAACAAAACCTCAAACAAAACCCTGCCTAACCGGCCAGCCCAGCTTTACTAAGATACTAAAATACTAAGATATTAAAATATGCCCAAAATATCTAAATCAAACACTCAAACGCTTACCGAAAATGAACATAAGAAAAATAAATAAATAAATAAAATAGCACAACTTGGCTTGTCAAAATATAAACATAAAAGTTATCATTACCCGACTATAACTCAAAACCATCCATACTTGGGAACACGCAACAAGAAAACTGAACAGAAACCTCAAAAAAAAAATAAAAAAAAAATAAAAAAATAAAAAATAAAATAAATATGTTTTTTTACATTTGATTTTTTTTATTTTTTTTAACTTATTTTTTTACATTCTTTATATTTTTTTAAAATCTTTTTATATATATACATATATATATATATATATATATATATATATATATATATACACACACATATATATATATATATATATATATATATATACATACACACATACATATTTTTTTTTTTAGAAACAAAAAAACAAAAAATAAAAATAGCAATAATAATAATCAAAATAAGGGCCCCTTCCTGCCTCCTCGCTGTCCGATCGCCGAATGACTGCTCAGTGCCTGAGATCCAGGCATGAGCAGTCATGCGGCAGAATCGTTGATCACTGGTTTCTTATGAGAAACCAGTGATCAACATAGAAGATCAGTGTGTGCAGTGTTATAGGTCCCTATGGGACCTATAACACTGCAAAAAAAAAGTGAAAAAAAAAAGTGAATAAAGATCATTTAACTCCTCCCCTATTAAAAGTTTGAATCACCCCCCTTTTTCCAATAAAAAAAAACCACAGTGTAAATAAAAATAAAAATAAACATATGTGGTATCACCTCGTGCGGAAATGTCCGAATTATAAAAATATATCATTAATTAAACCGCTCGGTCAATGGCGTGTGCGCAAAAAAATTCCAAAGTCCAAAATAGTGCATTTTTGGTCACTTTTTATATCATTTAAAAATGAATAAAAAGTGATCAATAAGTCCTATCAATGCAAAAATGGTACCGTTAAAAACTTCAGATCACGGCGCAGATTTTACCGCCCCATACACGGAAAAATAAAAAAGTTATAGGGGTCAGAAGATGACAATTTTAAACGTATTAATTTTCCTGCATGTAGTTATGATTTTTTCCAGAAGTCCGACAAAATCAAACCTATATAAGTAGGGTATCATTTTAATTGTATGGACCTACAGAATACATATCAGGTGTCATTTTTACCGAAAAATGTACTATGTAGAAACGGAAGCCCCCAAAAGTTACAAAACAGCGTTTTTTTTTTCAATTTTGTCGCACAATGATTTTTTTTCCCGCTTCACCATAGATTTTTGGGCAAAATGACTGACGTCATTACAAAGTAGAATTGGTGGCGCAAAAAATAAGCCATCATATGGATTTTTAGGTGTAAATTTGAAAGAGTTATGATTTTTTAAAGGCAAGGAGCAAAAAACGAAAATGCAAAAAAACGGAAAAACCTCCGGTCCTTAAGGGGTTAAGGTGCTTCGGCCTGGAACAGAGCAGTGCTGGGCCCCCGAAAGGAGCCGGGGTGCAAACTTCACCAGCCGATTAAACAGTATCTTAGCCAGAAGCTTCCTGTCCGTATTGAGAAGAGCTATGGGCCTCCAATTCTCAATACGGCTGGGATTTTTACCCTTTGACAAAAGAATCAGGGCTGACCTCCTCAATGACTTCGGCAGAGTGCCCGAGGAGAGACACTCATTGAATACCTCAGTCAAGAGGGGAGCTAAAGACTCCTTAAAGGTCCTGTACCACTCGGATGTTAAGCCATCCGGACCTGGCGACTTCTTAGGGGCAAGCCCCTCGATCGCCAGTCTCACTTCCTCTTCCCTGATTTCTTCTGCCAAAACATCAAGAGAGGGGTCTACCCCTGGCTCAGGAATGGTTTCAGTCAGGAAACCCGACATCTTGTCTCGATCTAGATCCTTCCTCCCCAAGAGGTGCGAGTAGAAGGATCTGACGACCTCCAAGATCCCTGATCTGGACCGATTCAGAGATCCTGTACTATCAATCAGTCCTGAAATGACTTTACTACTCACTGACATCTTACAGTTTCTGTAAGGGTCGGGCGAGCGGTACCTCCCGTAATCCCTCTCAAAAACCAAAGATGCGTGCCTATCATACTGACACCCCATCAGCAAGGATTTCACTCTGGAGATATCCTCTCGGCTACCTCCAGTCGAGACGAGAAGCTCGAGTTTCCTCCTCAGTCCCTGATACAGGCAATACCTGTTCAGGGACCTGAGGCTCGAGAGCTGGTGGAAGAACCCCGCAACCCGCTTCTTGAATATCTCCCACCACTCTGACTTACTACTACATAGGCCCAGTAAAGGTACCTGACTCTGAAGAAAATCCTCAAAGGACTGTCTTACCTCCGCTTCCTCCAGGAGGGACGAATTCAGCTTCCAGTAACCTTTACCCATCCGGGGGGTCTCTGAAACATTCAGGGAAAACAAAATCATACAGTGATCGGAGAACTCCACCTCAACCACGGACACTGCGGAAGAGACGGCTTCCTCCTTTAAATAAAACCTATGTATTCTAGACCTGCGACTACCTTGATGATAGGTGAAACCCGCGTGGCCCGAGGGGTTCCGGATGTGGGCATCCTCTAGGCGAGCTTCTCTAGCTATGCTAATCAGTGCCACACTATCGCAAGTCAGCGGACCATTGGAGCCTCTCCTATCTTGGGACCTCGTGACATTATTGAAGTCCCCTCCAAAGATCACCTGCCGACTCGTAAAAAGAAAGGGCTTAATCCTCATAAAGAGATCTTTACGGCCCCGCTTAGTTTGCGGGGCGTAGATGTTAATGAGCCGGAGCTCCTGCCCCTTCATGAGGACATCTAGGATCAGGCACCTCCCCATTTCTAATTCAATAACCCGTCGGCATTCAACAGGAGCGGTAAAAAGGACCGCCACCCCACTATACGGCTCAGCCGCAAGAGACCAGTCGGAGGGACCGCGCCTCCACTCTCTCCTGGCTTTTACCAGGGAGGCTAGATCTGACAACCTGGTCTCCTGTAAAAAGAAAATGTCGGCTTCAACGCGGCCGAGAAAATCAAAGGCTGCAAATCTAGCCGTATCAGATTTTATGCTGGCACAATTAATAGATGCCAGCGTCAATGGGGTGAGTGCCGCCATACAGGGTGATTGAGTTAGACGGCCTTCTATCCCTTACACCTTCTTCCTCTCCTTTCCCCCACCCCCATCTGAGTCAGAGGAAGACCCCTTACCCCTTTTAAGGCTGTGGGATAAATCCATCCCAGGATCTTTACCTTTGGAATCCAGAGTTGCCTTTCCCCTTGAGGAACCCACCTCAGGGGTGGAAGGCTCGGCGCCCCCTTGAGGCTGCACCACTTCCCGCCCCTCTTCCTCCCCCTCAAGAGGAGGAGGCGAGATAGTATCCCCGAGGGCCTCATACCGATTCGAGAGGACGATCAGAGGGTCGGAGACTGGGATGTTCCTTTTCAGGTCTGGGGCTGTAACAGAAGAGAGGAACAGAACCTCCTTACTTTTTCCCCTTTTCCTCCTCCTCTTCTTTTTACGGTCACCATTTAGTTTCTGCCCTCCCTCCTCCTCCTCATCCACTGTTTCGTATTGGGAAGAACTGGAGGAGAGGGCAATCTCACCCTCCTCTCTGCGAATTCTCCCGACCTCCTCATCCAACTCAGTCTCACCCAAAACCTCAGATTGCTGACCAACTGAGCCCGTGCCTGGAGAGGGACCCAGAGCTACCCCTGGCACCTGGGAAATCTCCTGGACCCTCTCCAACCTGCGCTTCTCCTCTCGCCTCAGCTTAGAGGGGGTCTTGTGCTTCTCCCTCACTGGTTTTGGTGCCCCTTCTCCATGGCTGGTCCCCTCCCCCACTGAGGCAACCGACAGGCTCTCCCCAGCAGGAGTGGTCGCAGCATAGGAAAAGGAGCGCGGACACCGGCTGAAAGGGTGACCTAAGTCACCACACAAGTTACACCTAATCTGCCCACAGGTGGCTGCCAGGTGACCCACCCCACAGCAGAGGGCGCATATCTGCTGAGTGCAGTTTGCACTAAAATGGTTGGGGTCACCACACCTGTGACACAGCTTCGGCTGCCCTTGGTAGAAGACCTGAATCCTGTCGCGTCCAAGGAAGGTGGCCGAAGGGATGTGGGTGACTGTGTTCCCTGAACGCCTGAGAAAGACGGAAAATGTCCAGGCCCCAGACCAGATCTCGTGTTCATCAAAATTCTTTCGGGGGACGTCCGTCACCTCCCCGTACCTGCCCAGCCAGGTCATGATATCGTAGCATGAAAGTGACTCATTACGGGTTAATATGGTCACCTTCTTCAGCATGCTTTGGTGGGATACCGCTTTTACAGCAAAATCACGCCATCCGGGCTCGTTCTTCATCAGCTCATAATTAGACCAGAAAAGATCAAGTCCCTCTGGCCTAACAAAGCTGACGTCAAACTCGGAGGAGCCGAAGGGGTGAATCAGGGCAAAGATGTCCCTAGCCCTGAAACCCATCTGGAGCAGAAGCTCCACCACCTTGCCCCTTTGCGGGCACGCATCATTGCCAGTCCACACCAAACGGGCCACATTCCTGCGGCCAGCCTCCTGCCCGGGTGTATGGAGGGACCATACGATCTCCCCATCTTTTTCTCGGAACACTCCAAGACCATGTCTCTCCACCCAAAAAGAAAGGTCCACCTCCTTTCCCTCTACTCTACCTGGAGCGTCCTCTCTCCTCTCCTAAGCGCCTCCAGGAGGCCCCGCTGCAAGTGACCATTTCCAGATTCCAAAGGTAAAGAACTCCCTGAACCTCCCGAACCCCCAGCCGCCACACTTGCATAACTCCTGGCGACTGGGGGGGCAGCCGGACCAGACCCCGACACACCAGAGCCACCAGCACTTACACCACAATCATTCCTCCCATCCATGACACTCCTCCTATTCATACCACTACCATTCCTCTCATCCACAGCACTACCACTCCTCCCATCTGCACCACTACCACTCCTCTCATCCACAGCACCACTCCTCTCATCCACAGCACTTCCACTCCTCCCATTCACAGCACTACCACTCCTCTCATCCACAGCACTTCCACTCCTCCCATTCACAGCACTACCACTCCTCCCATCTGCACCACTACCACTCCTCTCATTCACAGCACCACTCCTCCCATCTGCACCACTACCACTCCTCCCATTCACAGCACCACTCCTCTCATCCACAGCACTTCCACTCCTCCCATTCACAGCACTACCACTCCTCTCATCCACAGCACTTCCACTCCTCCCATTCACAGCACTACCACTCCTCCCATTCACACCACTACTCCTCTCATCCACAGTACTTCCACTCCTCCCATTCACAGCACTACCACTCCTCCCATTCACAGCACTATCACTCCTCCCATTCACAGTACTACCACTCATCTCATCCACACAGGTATTACTAAACCCTTTCAGTGCAGTAACTTTTTCACTCTTACTTTTGGCTGAGCTGGCCGGGATAGACTGTAATGTTGCTGGTGCCGATGTCACTAACTATGCCTCTGGCATCACATCTCTGCCACTGATGTCACTAGTTCCATCTCCTGACGTCACTTCCATGAGCAGGGCCGCCCCTCCTCCTTCACCATGTGACGTGTAGGAAATCCCCTCCCTCACAGGGGAAGTTTCCATTATGTCAGCACTTGCACTGAACGACCGCATGGACTGTCCAGCTGATGCCCGGACACTCCCCCCCTCACAGGGGAGTGCCCTGCAGCACCAGCAATGCCCAGGGGACCGCCCCCCACTTCAAGCCTGTCCTGCCCTTCCCTACCGACAGGACAGGAGGGCTTCTCAGCATCTCCCTCCGCCATCTTGGATTTCACACAGTACCCCACATGCTGGCCCCGCTCCACCTCAGAAGTGGGGTCTTGCAGAGTGAGGGGCCCAGCAGCCTGTACCGACTTCTCAGCCGGCCCAGACTGCTGGAAAGGACTAAATACAAAACGGGTGACTTCTCCCACTTTCCTCTTCTTTTTGCTCCTCTGCCCTTTCTTCTTCCCTCCTTCAGGGCCCAAATCATCACCAAAAGAAAAGTTCTGGAAATGAGTGGGGGATTCCTGCAGGATGATGGCCCGGAGCACCCCGCCATCACTGTCCTCCACGCTCTCATCAGCAGATGACACAGGTAAGGCCACCATTTGAGCAGCAGCAAGGTGGTCTTCACTGAGGGGGGGGCTAGGAGTGACACAGACAGCAAGGGCCCCACCATCCAGCACCACACTCTCCACCCTCCCCTCAGCCTCTCCGACAATCTCTGACTGTTCCACCTCCTCCTCCTCCTCACCGCCACTACTCTCCCCATCATCCACCACCTCCTTACCTGGGGATTTCATGGCGGTGAATCTGTCCTTGTTTAGCAATTTTTCTCGGAAGAGTCCACTGCCTTCCAAAAGAACCTTTCTCCTTTCTACCAACGCCTTAATCTCTGTTTTCCGGGCTTGTATTCTCACCCTCAGCTCGGGTCGTTTTTTCTTGGGACCCCTGTCAGCCAGGTTTTGGGCCAGGCGCAAATCCTCCCTGGCTGCTTTTAGTTCTTTCCCACAGCGGTCGTACTCTGTAAACCGAGCCGTCATCCTGGAGCAATATATTTCCGTGGACTCTTTCGGGTCTCGGTTGCCCCACATCTCAACATTCTGCAGGCTTTTCTTGGCCTTCCTGCCACTAGTGGCCTTTCCACTACTCGCCATTGCCTGGGGAGCAGGGACCACATTACTGCGGTCCCTGCTAGATTTTCTCACACAGGCCGGAAGACTGGCTGTAGTTGGCTTCTCTCCACCCCCCGCCAGCCTGGAACGGGAAGTGGAGCCCCGAGATTCCCGGGGCTCCATGCAGGGAGGCTCTCCCCAGGATTCTGCCACCCTCCTGGGAAAGGCTGTTAGAACACCTGCCTCTGTAGTCTGCTTGGAAGTCCTGGAGAGCTCAAACAGGGACACACCCGCACTTCTCACACTGAACTGGTGTGTTTCACAGGAAGTGCTCTCTGCTGACACCTCTGTCCATGTCAGGAACAGGACCTCCACTTCCCCTTTTATCTCCATCCAATACAGACTGCACCGATGGCTTCTCCTGATGACTGCTGAATAATATGCCCTGACATCTTTGGCTCTTCACTTTTGCAGGCCGCCCCAAGTCTCTAAAGCAACACAAACTGAAAGATAGCTGGTGTGGTGTTGTTAACCCCTACAGGGATGGGATGGTAAAATATGAGGTCCAATGGTCACTGCCTTTCTGGAGGAGATAGAGCAGTAAAAAATGCACTCTCAGTCCATTTAAACTGAATTTGATTTCCAGCTGTACTTATGCTTGGTGGTTACAAAAACATATATACAAGGTTAGGTATGATGGTTCTCACCAGAGATGGGCGAATCGAATCGGACGAATTAAAATTTGTTCCAAATTTCATGGAAAATTCGATTTGTTCACTCCATTTTGTATGGGCCAGGGGGCTAAAATGGCGGCTACACGTGTGAGGACATGGGGCAAGGAATTCTGGGAAGGTGGGTAGAAGGGTTCACCCTGAATCATATGGTGGCATGCAGCCTATCAGGAGCCAGCCAGCCCTATGATATCACAGCCCTATATATTCGGCAGCCATTGCTGAAGACGGGCATTTCTGGGACTTTTTGCTGTGAGAGCAGACACTGTGTGTTACTGACAATAAAGAATCAGATCTTTACAGCGGCAAATCCATTCACCTCAAGGCAGGGACAGTTCACAGAGAGAGAGGGTACACTTATTTCTGGTGCAACCCTACTGGGGTGTATTATCCTAAAATAAGTGAAATATATATGCACTCAGCAGTTCAAATTTTTTTTTTTCTGGTTAAAGCTACTATAGTGCAGTTAATGTAAAGCACTAAAAGACTTCTGCACTGCTTATTTCTGGTGCAACCATACTAGGGTGTATTAATTTAAAAAAAAGGGAAAAATAAACGCACTCAGCAGTTCTACGTTTTTTCTAATTAAAGCTAATAGGGGGCAGTAAGTGTAAACGCACTAGATTGCTACGCTTATTTCTGTTGCAGCCCTATAGGGGCGTATTGCTCTATAAAAAGTAAAATATATACACACACCACTATTCTACAAGTATGTCAGGCAGAGAAGTGTAAGGTCATGCACAGAGGAGTGGCAGAAGCCTAAATTCATCAGGCGCAGGCAGTGGTCGCAGCAGTGTAGGGGCAGCAGGAGTCGCAGCGAGAGGTCTGAGCTCCCAATGTCAGCTAGCAGTCTGTCTCGGCCAGCAACCCAGCAGCCGTGATTGATTGGTTAACTCAGTCATCCACGTCATCCCAAGTGACGTCTAACACCCCCAGTCAACAGTTGGTGGGTTCTCAGACTCAACCCTCATTTGGCATGGCCATCATGCTGCTGCTGCCACCTCCAGGCTCTGTCATTGTGCCGCCATATGGTATCCTCATGCTGATGCTGACACCTCCAGGCTCTTTCATTGTGCTGCCATTTGGTCTCCTCATGCTGATGCTGCCACCTCCAGGCTCTCTCATTGTGCCGCCATTTGGTCTCCTCATGCTGATGCTACCACCTCCAGGCTCTCTCATTGTGCTGCCATATGGTCTTCTCATGCTGATGCCACCTCCATGCTCTGTCATTGTGCTGCTCTGTGGCCTACATAGGCTGCCGCCACCTCCAGGCTGTGTCATTGTGCCGTTATGTGATCTCCTCATGCTGATGGCACATTAAACTTGTTAAAGGGGTACTCTGGTGGGAAAAAAAATATCTTTTTCAACTGGTGCCAGAAAGTTAAACAGATTTGTAAATTACTTATATTAAAAAGTCTTAATCCTTCCAGTACTTATCAGCTGCTGTATACTACAGAGCAAATTATTTTCCTTTTGGATTTCTTTTCTGTGTGTCCACAGTGCTCTCTGCTGACACCTCTGTCCATGTCAGGAACTGTCCAGAGCAGGAGGAAATCCCCATAGCAAACACGGACAGAGGTATCAGCAGAGAGCACTGTGGTCAGACAGAAAAGAAATTCAAAAAGAAAAGCATTTCCTCTGTAGTATACAGCTGCTAATAAGTACTGGAAGGATTAAAGGGGTACTCCACTGGAAAACATTTTCTTTTAAATCAACTGGTACCAGAAATGTAAACATAATTGTAAATGACCTCTGTTAAAAAATCCCAATCCTTCCAGTACTTATCAGCTGCTGTATGCTCCACAGGAAGTCCCTTTCTTTTTGAATTTTCTTTCTGCCTGACCACAGGTGCTCTCTGCTGACATCTCTGTCTATGTCAGGAACTGTCCAGAGCAAGAGAGGTTTGCTGTGGGGATTTGCACCTACTCTGGACAGTTCCTAAAATTGAGGTGTCAGCAGAGAGCACTTGTGGTCAGCCAGAAAGGAAATTCAAAGAGAAAAGAACTTCCTGTGTATTATACACTGAAGTACGGAAGTCCTTCCTGTTTATTATAAGTACTGGAAGGATTGGGAATTTTTAATAGAAGTAATTTACAAATCTGTTGAACTTTCTGGCACCAACTGATTTTAAAGAAAATGTTTTCCAGTGGAGTACCACTTTAAGATTTATTTAATGGAAGTAACTTACAAATCAGTTTAACTTTCTGGCACCAGATCATTTAAAAAAACATATGTTTTCCTCCGGAGTACCCTTTAATCTCTTCAAAATCTTCAATTGACATCTCAAACATTTCTTTGATCTCTTCTTTGATGCTGCCTCTTCAAGACTCTGTCATTGTGGGCAAGTGGGCAGCCGAAACGTTGCCATGATTTTTGGGTGAATAAACTTTCATTTTGATGGATATCGCATTATCTATCTATCTATCTATCTCATTATCTATCTACACTGCTCAGAAAAAAAAGGGAACACTAAGATAACACATCCTAGATCTGAATGAATGAACCAATCGTATGAAATACTTTTGTCTTTCCATAGTTAAATGTGCTGACAACAAAATCACACAAAAATTATCAATGGAAATCAAATTCATCAACCCATGGAGGTCTGGATATGGAGTCACACTCAAAATCAAAGTGGAAAACCACACTACAGGCTGATCCAACTTTTATGTAATGTCCTTAAAACAAGCAAAATGAGGCTCAGTAGTGTATGACCTCCCAACAACGCCTGGACAGTCTGTGGTGCAACGTAGCGTGTGTGGATGGAGCAAGACATAATGTGTTCAACCGGATTCAGGTGTGGGGATCGGGCGGGACAGTCAATAGCATTAATGCCTTCATCTTGCAGGAACTGCTGACAAACTCCAGCCACATGAGGTCTAGCATTGTCTTGAATTAGGAGGAACCCAGGGCCAACCGCACCAGCATATGGTCTCACAAGGGGTCTGAGGGTTTCATCTCAGTACCTAATGGCAGTCAGGCTACTTCTGGCAAGCACATGGAGGGCCCCAAAGAAATACCTCCCCACACCATTAGTGACTCACCGCCAAACCGGTCATGCTGGAGAATGTTGCAGGCAGCAGAACGTTCTCCACGGCATCTCCAGACTCAGTATAGGTCTCAGTATACAGGATTTGGTCAGTAACAGTATGAGGGTAATATGTATGGTGATAATATTCATCCTTGTATACTGGTATTATTGGTAAGATTGGTTTCAGTATACTGGATTTGGTCAGTAACAGTATGAGGGTAATATGGATGGTCATAATATTCCTCCCTGTATACTGGTATAATTGGTAATATTGGTCTCAGTATACTGGATTTGGTCAGTAACAGTATGGCAGTAACATGCATGGTGATATTTCCTCATTACTCTCTGAACTAAAGGGCTCTTCTTTTTCTAGTCCTATTTTCTAAAACATTTTTTTCATAGACAATGGGTAAGATAGCGGGCAGGCACTGTAGGCAGACTTGGTGGTGGGCCACGTGAGTGGGTGCCCAGGCCTTGAACCGTGTAAGGGGCCCCAAAATTGCTGATGGCAGCCCTGAGAGCTGCATAGGAATGTGACCTATTCAAACAGGAGTAAGTATCTGAAGGAGAAGAAGTTCAGCGGCTTTGCTCAGCAGAACCTGTTTGTTGTACAGCAAACTGTAAGCCTACAGAGTGAACGTTATATTACCCAATCTAGGGAGTCTGGTCGTGGAAGTGAGTGGCTTGCAATGTTCCATGTGGGCTGTGGTTAAAGTAGTAAAGGCTGGAGCTTGAGTGGTTAGCTCTGAGCAGTCTGCCAGGGGTATGGAAGTGAATTCACCACAGTATGGGGAATGCGTATAGGTGGAGTGTTCAAATCCAGAAAGGGCTGAAGTTACAGTATGTCCTGTTTGGTTGCTGAAGGGAGCTTCTTAGTCCGGCAGTGGCAGTACATAGCTGCAGTGGAATTTGGATACACTGTAGGCCTAAACGTTGGCCTGAATAGTTTGACCAGAAGTTAGTTCTGGAGAGACATGGGCTTGTCCCACTTGGAGGGAAATGGTTCCTTGGAATGAGGTCCATAGAAACAAAACCCTTTTGCCAGTGCTGAAAGTATACCTTTAGGCGGACCTCATGAGGCCTAGTGGTGCCAATCAAGGGTTATAATTTAATGGATTCCATTTTGAAGAAATTCATGTGTGTCATGAGGATAGAGCCCTTGAAAGCAGGGACTGAAAAAGTACAGGTTAGTAACACAGACTGATGGACCCCTGTGAAGAGATCAGTGTCCTAAAACATATTCTATATTGTAGAATGTTGTTGTGCTCCTGTTAATATTGCATTGCTGGAAAAACTTAAGCAATAACATCACCTAGTAAAATTATAACCATTAAAATGGTTCTCCAATTTAACACCTTAAGGATGCAGGGCATAAATGTCACCCTGCACCTGCACCTGTTCTATGACGTGCTCAGGAGCTGATCACTCATCATAACGGCATGGTCTTGGTGGTTATCAGCCCTGGGGACCTGTAGCCAATGCTGGACATCACCAATTAGGGTGACGTTCAGCATTAACTCCTTAGACACTGAGATCAAAGTTGAAGCCATGGCAACCTGGAGCCATTGAGCGCTAATAACACTGATCACCGCTATGCAATTGCACAGCATTGAACAGTGTAAGCAATCTAAAGATGCTATCTCTGGCATATAATCGTCCCCAATGGGGGATGAAATATAGTGTAAACTTTTTTCTAAATGTGATGTTAAAAGTGTGAATTAACCCCTTCCCTAATAAAAGTTTGAATCATCCCTGTTACAGTGGGACAAAAAAGTATTTCGTCAGCCACCAATTGTGCACGTTCTCCCACTTAAAAAAGATGAGAGAGGCCTGCAGTTTTCATCATAGGTATACCTTAACTATGAGATACAGAATGAAAAAAAAAACATAAAATCACATTGTGTGATTTTTAAAGAATTTATTTGCAAATTATGGTAAAAAATAAGTATTTGGTCAACAACAAAAGTTCCCCTTCATCTCCAGCGGCGAGGTCATCACCTGCTCAGCAGCTAGTGTCCTGACCCCTGCAAGCATCACCAATCCTGGTGTTCCAGCGACAGCATCGGTATTCATGGGGAATCCTGTCCTTCCCACCTACAATGCAGACCCTTTCACCCTGAGTGATTTCAAAGAGAGGATCCAGAGTCTGTTTGTCTTTTACTCTTTCCCTCCTAACCAACAGGTGTTACTGCTAACAGGACAACTCCAAGGACCCGCACTAGAGGAAGTCCGCACCTGGCCAGCATCTTTGAAGGTTCTTTGAAGGACTGTACCAGGTATTTGAGTCACATTCTCCATCAGAGGTACGTCTCCGGCAATATGAAAGGTGACAAAAGCCAGGTGAGACCATGAGAGCGTATGCTGTAGCCCTACAGAATGCTCTAGAGACTGTCCAAAATTTAGATGGTATAACTCCCAAACAGGGCAACAAAGTGTTAATGGACAGATTCATTGATGGAGCCCATAACAAGTTGAACAAGGCCCAATTGAGAATGTTAGCAGTCCAAAACCCTAACATGTCATTCCCTGCTTTTAAAAGACTGTCTATCCAAGTGATCTAGTCCAGGACTGAGTTAGAGGAAGTTTGTACTCCCCTTATACCTGTTCAAGAGCATCTAAGGGTGGTGGTCTGGCTTATTCCATCACAATCCCCTGTCCCCACCCCAGTGCAACATACTTTGCCAGCCACCACAGCCTTAGATCTACAGAGTGTTAGACAGTACATTGAGCAATTTACCAAGGCTGTTAAGAAGCTAGCCACCTGGCCTGCTCCACCTGACCGTGAACCACCCCTGCCTAGGAAACCTGCCACTGCTCCTGCTTCCTGCAATCCCAATTACCGTAATCCTCCACCTAACAGATATTCGGGAACTCAGAGACCTTTCTGCACCTATTGTAATAAACCCGGCCATTGGAAAATGCATTGCTGAGATTTAAACGGATTCACCCTGAGGTCGGGGACCGGCCCTCAGGAAAACAGTCATCAGGTCCAACCCTCGAATGACCTAAATCAGGACTCTCACTTTATGTTGCCATCTGCCCCTTTGTAAAAGTCATTGTAGAAGGTGTACCTTTTGAGGATTTATAGATAGAGGGTCACAAGTGTCTACCATATCTAAACGTGTTTTCTATGAACATTGGGATGCTAGTTTATTATGTGAGCCTGATGATGTTAATTTCAGGGTAGTTGCAAGTAATGGGCAACCAGTCCCCAGACATGGATACTGGGAGCCAACTATTCAGTTGGAAGAGCATGTACTTACTGGCAGGGAGTGATTGTAACTAATGTGACAGATAAGGGGTCTGCTGAGTTTATATTGGGGATGAATATGAAACAATGAAAAATTGTTTCACTGAGATAGTAGATGCTTTGTATGCCTTTCTTCCCCATATGTCCCCTTCAGACCAGTGGGCTGTGCAGCACCACTTGAAAGTTCTACAGGCGGAGCAGAAGTTTGCCAACAAACAAGGTGAAATCTGCAGAGAACGAGTTCAAGACATCAGGTCAGTGACCTTACAACCTAACACGGAGACCATCATCTGGTGTCGTGCACATCCCATAATCAAGAATAGGGACTATCAGGCCCTGCTGGAACCTATGCAATAAGAAGATCATCCTCTTGTCCGAGCTGCGAGAAGTCTCGTCACTGTCACCAACGGGAGAGTCCCAGTGCGGTTAGTAAACCTGTCTGATTCTGCTACTGTCCTACCCAAGTACACTCCAGTGGCTCAGTTGTATCTCCTAGAGCCGAAAGACATTGTGACTGAACGTCTGGTGGCCCAACAGTGTGCAGCTCAAGTTTCTGATGGATCCAGTGCTAGCCCCCCAGAGCCCTGGTGGGCACAGCTCCAGGTTGGGGACGACATTACTCCAAGAGACCAGAGTCATCAATGTCGCTAAAAGATATCATGAAGCTTTCAGCAAGCACCCCACTGACTTTGGGAAAATGTCAAAGATCCAACATCGAATTCTCACAGGCGACAGCCGCCTATCAAGGAGAGACATCGCCCGGTCACACCAGGCATGTACCAGACTGTCAAGAAGATGCTGACTGACATGAAAAAGGCAGATGTAATACAAGAAAGTCAGAGTCCCTGGGAAGCACCAATTGTTCTGGTCAAAAAGAAAGACGGAATGTCGGCTTCTGTGTCGACTACAGAAAGCTGGAGAATGTCACAAATAAGGATGCTTATCCTTTGCCAAGGATCGAGGAGTCGCTTATGGCCCATGGGTCTGCTGCTTACTTCTCCACACTGGATTTGACCAGCAGATACTGGCAAGTGCCCATGGCCGTGGAGGATCGGTAGAA
This sequence comes from Hyla sarda, assembly GCF_029499605.1. Taxonomy (NCBI): domain Eukaryota; kingdom Metazoa; phylum Chordata; class Amphibia; order Anura; family Hylidae; genus Hyla; species Hyla sarda. The sequence goes on along the minus strand of NC_079195.1, from coordinate 100,927,208 downwards.
GACCACCTTTGTGACACCCATGTGGTTGTTCGAGTTTAAAAGTATGCCGTTCAGGCTGTGTACTGCCCCTGCTACGTTCCAGCATTTGATGGAAAGGAGCCTGGGCCATTTGAATTTCCAAAGTGTCTTGTTGTACCTGGAGGATGTTATCGTGTATTCCAAGTCTTACCAGGAACACCTCAGTCATCTGTGATACGTCTTTTAAGTCTTGATCAAGCATAGGTTGAAGATCAAACCATCAAAGTGTCATTGCTCAAACCTCAAGCCCATTATTTGGGATATGTTGTCAGCGCAGAGGGAGTCCAGCCAAATCCTGAAAAGATGGATGCTGTCAAGAACTGACCTACCTCATTCCTGGGATTCGCCGGCTACTACCGCCGCTTCATCCCACACTTCGCCCAAATTGCAGAACCTCTCACAGCTCTCCAATGGCAGTGGTCGGCAAGCGGCGGCTCACGAGCCACATGCGGCTCTTTACACATTTTAATGCGGCTCTTCTGTGTGCCGGGCGCCCGCAGGCCCGGCGCTTGCATTAGGCAGACCAAGCGGTCGCTTAAGGGCGCAAGGACCAGGGGGCGGAAAAATCAAGGATTTTTTGTTTTTATGCTTTGTTGCGCAGCCCGCTGTGTTATTCGTGCCGTGTCCAAAAGCACCCCCCCTCCTTCAGCTGCCACCCGCCCCTATCCCGTAGCACCCCCGAACCCCCTGTCGTCCAATGTGCCCGCTCCTGTCCCGTAGCACCACTGTAACACTCTGATGCGCCCGCTCCAATAGCACTCCATTACCTCCTCACAGTTGCGGCGGCAGGCCGGGCCTGCTGAGAGGCGTCGCTCTAGTGACGTCACTCCGCAGACCCACGAAGGAGGATGCCGTCGGAGAGGACCGGTGCCGGAGAGGACTCGTGCACCACCGCCGGAGAGGAGAAGTGAAGCCTATGCCAGGTAAGTGTTGCCATGTGTCTATGTGTGTGTGGGGGGATGTTGTGGTGCAGTGTGTGTGCCAGTGTGTGTGTGTGGGGTGGGGGTGGTCAGTGAGTGTGTGTGAGTCTGTGTGTGCCAGTGTGTGTGTGTGGGTGTGTGTGGGGGGTGTGTGTGGTCAGTGTGTGTTTGTCTGTGTGTGCCAGTGTGTGGGCGGGGGGGGGGGGGGTCAGTGTGGGGCTGGTCAGTGTGTTTATGAGTCTGTGTGTGCCAGTGTTTGTGTGGGGGTCAGTGTGTGTGTGGGGGGTGTCAGTGTGTGTGTGTGTGTGTGGGGGGGGGGTCAGAGTGTGTGTGGGTGTGTGAGTCTGTGTGTGTGGGTGGGGGGGGGGTAACTATGCTACCGTGCTGAACCTGCTACTTAATGTGGGGAAGCCTAATGTGGGGAACCTGCAACTTAATGTGGGGAACCTAATACTTATTGTGGGGAAGCATAATGTGTGGAGCCTGCAACTTAATATGGGGAAGCCTAATGTGGGGAACCTGCTACTTAATGGGGGAAAACCTAATGTGGGGAACCTGTGACCTTATGTGGAGAACCTGCTACTTGATGTGGGGACCTGCTACCTAATGATCTAATGTGGGGAACCTGCGACCTTATGTGGAAAACCTGCTACTTAATGTGGGGAACCTGCTACCTAGTGACCCAATATGGGAAAACTGCTTCCTAATGTGGGGAAATTATGCTACCTTATGTGTGGAAACTTGGGGTGTGGGGCAGTAGCACTCTTATCATTCACCAGCAACACCACAATCCCCCCCCCCCTCCCCGTAGTAATAGCATCAGCTTATGGGATATATGTGGTGCTGCTGCAGTTGTGGTATTGTATTTAGAGGACGCACTGTATGGCAAGGTTATATTCAGAGGGCGCAGTGTGTGGTAGTATTATATTCAGAGAGCAGAGTATATGGTAGTATTATATTTAGAGGGTAGGTGTGTGACAGGTTATATTCAGAGGGTGCAGTGTGTGTTGGCATTATATTTAGAGGATACAGTATGTGACAGTATTATATTCAGAGAGTACGGTGTGTGGCAGATTTATATTCAGAGAGTACAGTGTGTGGCAGATTTATATTCAGAGAGTACAGTGTGTGGCAGATTTATATTCAGGGGTACAGTATGTGGCAGATTTATATTCAGGGGTACAGTATGTGGCAGATTTATATTCAGAGGGTAAAGTGTGTGTGGAAGGTTTATATTCAAAGAGTGCAGTGTATAGTAGTATTATATTTAGTGTCTGGCAGGTTCATAATAATTATTGTTTTTATATAGAGGATGAGAATGCGCTGACATAGTGAGGAGACATCTTGGCGTCACATTCTACAGAGAGAAGATTCAGCTGGAACAAGTCCTGGCAGTAAGTACCATCTGAATTAAATAAGGGAAGACTATAGAGAAGACGTCACCTGTAGTCACTGATATCATTGTACATTCTCCTCACTATGTCCTATCAGAGCTGTAGTCACTTGTAAGTTCTACAGTTATGATGAATGAAACTACAACTCCCAGCATGTCCTCACTGAAAAGGGCATGCTGGGAGTTGTAGATATGCAACAGCGGATGGGTGGCATTTTTATGCCAGGGTGCCCCCAGCATTTGCTAAATGACATCTCCCATCATTCAGTGTGTAGGTGTGGAGCATTAGGTGGGATTTTGTTGGAATAGGAGCAGGGCAGTGGTGTGACCAAGGGCAGGAGTCTTGCTTCTTTTTTTTTTTTTTTTTTTGTCCATGTGCCCTGAGAGTTGTCAGTCCGCACCTGGAGAGCGCCAGCATTGCTATAAAATTATATTTAAAAATACTGAATTTTGTAGGGGCTTTTATGCTGTAGTTTTTTTTTTCTTTTTTTCTTTTCTTCTTCATTGGGGGGGCAGCATTTTACTCTTATGCCTCTGAAACTTGGAAATGAGAGATGTGGACAGGGCCAGGGAGAGACAAATGAAAGGGGTGACTGATGGCCATCATGGAGGGGGGGATGATTATGAATTATGTACTCATATGAGAGATGTGAACTGTGAACAGGGCAAAAAGAAAGGGGTGACTGATGGCCATCATGGGAGGGGGGGTGGTGATTATGAATTAAGTGTGCCTAACTATGGAAAGGAGAGATGTGAACAGGGCAGGGTAAAAAGAAAGGCGTGATGGCCATCATGGAGGGGAGGGGGGGAAATGTGACATGAGGGGGGAGAAATGTGACATGAGGGGGAGAAATATGACACGAGGGGGTGAAATGTGACACGAAGGGCAGAAATGTGACACGAGGGGCAGAAATGTGACACGAGGGGGTGAAATGTGACATGAGGGGGTGACATGTGACATGAGGGGGTGAAATGAGACACGAGGGGCAGAAATGTGACATGGAGGGGCAGAAATGTGACATGGAGGGGCAGAAATGTGACATGAGGGGAGAAATGTGACATGGAGGGGCAGAAATGTGACATGAGGGGAGAAATGTGAGATTGTGGAATTGACATAAAAAGGGTTGATGCGAAAAGGGGGGTGTGGACATAAAATTGCGGAATATCGTAATCTAGGAGCCAGCAAAATAAGTTAGTGGCCAGGTTCTGAGGTCAATATATAACAGTACCAGTGAGGACTATTTGAGTGTGTTTTCACATACTTTTATATGTACTTTTCTAGTTGTGTCTTGATTTTTATTTCATTTTATGTTGTCATTTTTTACTTTTATTCAACTTGACTGCAGAGCCAGTGCAATGTGTGCATGCCTGTTTTATTACTTTTACTTCTTGCCTACTGTTTGGGTGTATCCATCAAGGTGGAGAACCCTGCTTAAAATATCCATGATTAGCCCCACTAATTTTATAATACTATTTACACACGCATAAGATGCCATATATGCGTCATCCATAGATAAATACCAGTGCGTCATCCACAGATCCCAATTTGTCAGGATGTAATTTTCTCTACATTGTAAGGCAAATTTTACGGAATTTAATGTTATCGATAAATAAAATTGTTCTAAAGTTTTTGTTTTATTAGTTGTGTTTTTTGTATCCTCCCGACCTATGTTGAACTAACTTGTTGAACTAAAAACAGTCTACCATCCTATGTATTTTCGGTTATAAAAATGTGGCTCTCAAAATAAATTTCAATCGTGGTTTTGGCGAGATTTGGCTCAGTTGAAAAAAAAGGTTGCCCACCACTGTCCTATGGGGTACAGCGAAGGAGAATTACAATGGAAGGCTACCTATTGAATGGGCCGAAGAGCAATAGACAGGGTTCCGAGCTCTTAAACGTCTTGGCGTATCCAGACTACAGTCAGCCGTTCTGGCTATATAATGATGCCAATTTTGAAGGCCTTGGAGCTGTTCTGTCCCAAGTCCAGGAAGGACAAGAGAGAGTGATTGCCTATGCCAGTCATAACCTGCAAGGAGCAGAGATAAACGATGCCAATTACAGCACATTCAAATTGGAGCTTCTCGCCCTGGTATGGCCCGTGACAGAAAAATTCAAGGATTATTTGGCTGCCACGCCATTTACTGTCTACACAGATAACAACCCGTTGGCTCACCTGAACACTGCGAAGTTGGGTGCCATTGAACAGCGATGGGCTTCAAGATTAACTAACTACAGCTCCACCATCAAGTACAGAAGCGGCAAGTCAAACATCAATGCCGATGTACTGTCTCAGATGACCCCGGCGAAGAACCACCTGTCGAAGACGTGTGGGAAGACATGGAGATGCCCCCATTTTATCAATGGTTTGTGATCCAGAATGTTGTGACCGCCCTCATGGACGGTGAACCCAGGTCTGAAAGGGTTAAAGAAGACCTGTATACTTGGAAGACTCTCCAAGATGAAAGTCGAGTTATGGGGGATCTGTTGGACTACTTTCTGGCGAAAAAGGTACCAACCCATCCATGCCGGGCCCAGTGTGACTACGAGTTGAAACGTCTGTGGCGACAGAGGAAGCAACTGAGCACAAAGGAGTGTTGTACAAAAATTATTTGGATCTGGTCTCTGGTGATCGACTTCAATAGATTCTGGTTCTCCCGAAGAGATGCAGCGATGGTCCTCAACGCATATCATGACCAGTCGGGAGTCCACAAGACTGAAGCCACTGTCAGGCGAAGATTCAATTGGATTGGAATGCGGAGCTACATTGAGAAATGGTGCAGTGAATTTGCTGTCTGTAACGCCACCGAGAATGTGCGCAAGGATGCAAGAGCACCCCTCCATTCCATCCAGAGTGACAGGCCTAACCAGTTGGTCGCGCTAGACCATGTGAAATTGTCTCTTACCCGGTCCGGGTTTACCTATGCTCTCACCATGGTGGATCATTACTCCAAATAGGTTGTCATTGTACCTGTCAAAGTTCTCACAGCCAAGACAGCGGCCCAGATGTTCTACTTCAAATGGGTACAGACCCTTGGGTGTCCGGAGTCTGTCTTAACTGACCGTGGAACGGCCTTTGAGACCCAACTCTTCCAAGAACTATGTCATTTCCACGACTGCAAGAAGCTCCGGACCACTGCCTACCACCCACAGGGGAATGGGCTCTGTGAACGTATCAATCAAGTCTTCATCCATATGCTGCGAGCAGCCTCTGTTTCAAGGCAAGAAGAATGGCCCTGGTTACTGCCCAAGTTTTTAGAAATTTATAACAATACAGTGCACAGTATACCACTGGATACACCCACTTCTTCTTGATGATGGGACGACATGGGCAACTGCCGAACGACCGGACATTTGGGTTGCAGGCCCCGATCAACAATTCTCCACAAGAGTTCTTGGAGTGGGTTTCTGACAATCAGAGAAGGATTCAGGAGACCAAGGAGACTGCCAGTAAGAAAATGGGCAAGGCCCAACAAAGACAACAATAAGAATACAACCGCCTTGCATCTGCCAAACCACTCCAGGTGGGTGATAAAGTCTGGCTACGGAAGTTCCCGAGAACTAACAAATTAGATTCCATCTGGGAGACAGAACCCTATACGGTGATGGCCATACCCTATCCTGAGTCAGATGTGTACGAAGTGCAGATGCCTGGGTATGAACCACAAATCGTTCACCGAAATCGTATCAAAGTCTGTCTTAAAGATTTACCAGTACTTCCATCACCTCCTCCCCCAGATGTCCAACCTGCAAGGGAGAATGTTCCTGGCCAGGGGATCCACCCATCCATTTTCCCATGTTTTCTCCAAATCAGCCAGCATTCTTCTATGTGTCTCCAACCCCTGGACTATTCCAACCAACGTTAGTCAACACGCCAGTCCTTGCTCTATCACTGTTGGCTCCGGCTTATACCCCTGTCTCCAGAGCGCCAACAATGTATCCAATTTCTCCGATACAAATGCCTGTGATCCTGAGTCCAGCAAGTTCTGTATCAATTCCAGCTCCTAAGTTCACTGAAGAATAGCCGGCTGAAGCTCCAGAAGCTCTGAGGGTTCCTGATTTTTCAGAGGTTACCAGCCAGTACAGAGAATAATAGTGCCTTTGTAAAAAAGTAATTTGTCCATAGTATACTCATAGTCAGAATAGAATAACTAATTCTAGTGTACATAGCATTGTGTGTATCTAAACTAGTCAAATGTCCTGTCTAGTTAGGACTGTAGCTGGCCAATGTATATTATCCAGTCCATAATAGTCAGTAATGTCTTATGTCTAACCAATTTCCCGTCCATCATGTACAGGGTGCTCTACTGGCCAGAGAGTTCTCCTGGAAGCTTAGGTAAACACGTACAGTGAGAGAGCTACTATGTATAGGTAATATTCTCATGTTTTGTCAGAAAAATGTGTATTTACTGTCATAAACTGGGGAGAAGTAGTTATAGCCAAAGGGCCCCAGCAGCTAAGGTAGAAAGCCTCTGGAGGCCCGATCCTAACCAAATATGTGTTAAAGTATGCAGTTGCAAGTCCAAAGAAATTCCACATGTTTCATAATCTCAGTTCTCAAATACCCTTTTGAAAAATGGAGCATGTAAGGACATTACCAGCAATGCTACATGGACTCTTCCCCAGTTGTTTATTTACCTGCCCTGAGAAGGACATTGTTCTAAAATGCCCCAGGAACTGTTCATGTTTTCTCCAGGTCTCAGTGGCCACTTTCTGTCTTCCGCCCTCCCGGACTGGGTGTCGAGGTGGCTGTTATTAAGAGGGGGAGTTTGTGGTGGCCAAGTACAGGAGTTGCACCCTTGTACCCTAGCTGCCCTGTTCGGCATACTTTATTCTGTGACCCCTGGGCCCCCTTCACCTGTCTCCTATGTACATTCCCTTAAGTGCCTATGTTATCCAGTGTATTGTGCATAAAATGTGTTATGCCTTTCAGTACTCTTGTCATGTGATTTTATCTAAGAAACGTACCAGGGACTATGTGACCTACAGGGTGACCTATGGGAACCCTCAGTATCTCCCCCATATAAGCCCTGGGTGGAGCTAGCTCACTCTCTTAGTTCCTGCTTAGCTGAGTTCAGCAAGGTCAAGTCCTAGGTGTGTGTCTGGAGTCCCGAGGAGGCCTAAAGTCTTCCACGCAGCCACAGATCCACAAGTCCACTACTCCCCCCCCATGTCCAAGTCAAAACCTGGTAAGCTACAAACAGGGTGAAGTCAGTCATAGTCAGTCTCAGTCAAGTATTCTGTCTCAAGTCAGCGTGGCCCTGCATCAAATTGTCCAAGTCTACTATAAGTCCCAGCAAGCCCTGTGGTCTCTGAAGTCACTAGTCGCCTCCTTGGGCCTAGTCAAGCTGTATAGACTGTTACATCTGTCTGACTCAATAAAGCTGCAGTTGTTTGACTCACCTTCCTGCGTTCCCCCATTGCTATGGTAACGGCTTCATGATCCTCATGCTGCTTCCTGGGGACAGGAACGTCACAGAGCCGTCAGCGCATCACTGGCCGCAGCAATGTCCCGCCATGGCCGGTGATAGGCTGTGCGCACTGTCATGTAAGGAGCCGGCCGGATTTCTTTACAGCAAGCTGCTTGCCTATTGCAGATTCAGTCTTCCCAGCCTGGTGCAGGTCTACAATTTAGTTTCTGGTGTCCTTCAACAGCTCTTTGGTCTTGGCCATAGTGGCCATATGCGATTTTATGGATTTTTTTTTCTCATTATGTCTCTCATAGTTGATGTATACCTATGATGGAAATTGCAGGCCTCTCTCATCTTTTTAAGTGGGAGAACTTGCACAATTGATGGCTGACTAAATACTTTCCCCCCCACTGTATGTATTGTCTGTTGTGCACTGTCTGTTATGTATGTTTGGTGCCACTAGATGGCTCTATAGCTGAGAGGTTCTGAAGTAGTATAACAATGTCAGTTATTTTTGTCTTGTTTGTATCACATGTAAAAAATCTCTGGTTTCTTGTTCAGTCTCCATTTTTTGTTTTGACCAGTAAAAGTTATAAACCAGCACTGTCGCATTGTTACGCCGAGCGCTCCGGGTCCCTGCTCCTCCCCGGAGCGCTCATGGCGTCTCTCTCCCTGCAGCGCCCCGGTCAGTCCCGCTGACCGGGAGCGCTGCACTGACATGGCCGTCGGGGATGCGATTCGCACAGCGGGACGCGTCCGCTCGCGAATCGCATCCCAAGTCACTTACCCATCCCGGTCCCCCGCTGTCATGTGCTGGCGCGCGCGGCTCCGCTCTCTAGGGCGCGCGCGCCAGCTCTCTGAGACTTAAAGGGCCAGTGCACCAATGATTGGTGCCTGGTCCAATTAGCTTAATTGGCTTCCACCTGCTCCCTGGCTATATCACATCACTTCCCCTGCACTCCCTTGCCGGATCTTGTTGCCTTGTGCCAGTGAAAGCGTTTAGTGTTGTCCAAAGCCTGTGTTACCTGAACTCCTGCTATCCATCTTGACTACGAACCTTGCCGCCTGCCCCGACCTTCTGCTACGTCTGACCTTGCCTCTGCCTAGTCCTTTTGTCCCACGCCTTCTCAGCAGTCAGCGAGGTTGAGCCGTTGCTAGTGGATACGACCTGGTTGCTACTGCCGCAGCAAGACCATCCCGCTTTGCGGCGGGCTCTGGTGAACACCAGTAGCCTCTTAGAACCGGTCCACCAGCACGGTCCACGCCAATCCCTCGCTGACACAGAGGATCCACTACCTGTAAGCCGAATCGTGACAGTAGATCCGGCCATGGATCCCGCTGAGGTGCCGCTGCCAAGTCTCGCTGACCTTCCCACGGTGGTCGCTCAGCAATCGCAGCAGATTGCCCAACAAGGACAGCAGCTGTCGCAGTTGACCGCCATGTTACAGCAACTTCTGCCTCTGCTACAGCAGCAACCATCTCCTCCGCCAGCTCCTGCACCTCCTCCGCAGCGATTGGCCGCTCCTAGCCTCCGCTTGTCCCTGCCGGACAAATTTGATGGGGACTCTAGACTCTGCCGTGGATTTTTGTCTCAATGTTCCCTGCATATGGAGATGTTGTCGGACTTGTTTCCTACAGAACGGTCTAAGGTGGCGTTCGTAGTGAGCCTTCTTTCAGGAAAGGCCTTGTCTTGGGCCACACCGCTCTGGGACCACAATGATCCTGCCACAGCCACAGTCCAGTCCTTCTTCGCTGAAGTCCGTAGTGTCTTCGAGGAACCAGCCCGAGCTTCTTCTGCCGAGACTGCCCTGCTGAACCTGGTCCAGGGTAATTCTTCAGTGGGCGAGTACGCCATCCAATTTCGTACTCTTGCTTCCGAATTATCATGGAATAACGAGGCTCTCTGCGCGACCTTTAAAAAAGGCCTATCCAGTAGCATCAAGGATGTGCTGGCCGCACGAGAGATTCCTGCCAACCTTCAAGAACTTATCCATTTGGCCACACGCATTGACATGCGTTTTTCTGAGAGACATCAGGAGCTCCGCCAGGAAAAAGACTTAGATCTCTGGGCACCTCTCCCACAGTATCCTTTGCAATCTACGCCTGGGCCTCCCGCCGAGGAGGCCATGCAAGTGGATCGGTCTCGCCTGACCCAGGAAGAGAGGAATCGCCGTAGGGAAGAAAATCTTTGTCTGTACTGTGCCAGTACCGAGCATTTCTTGGTGGATTGCCCTATTCGTCCTCCATGTCTAGGAAACGCACGCACGCACCCAGCTCACGTGGGTGTGGCGTCTCTTGGTTCAAAATCTGCTTCTCCACGTCTCACGGTGCCCGTGCGGATCTCTCCTTCTGCTAACTCCTCCCTCTCAGCCGTGGCCTGCTTGGACTCTGGTGCCTCTGGGAATTTTATTTTGGAGTCTTTGGTGAATAAATTCTACATCCCGGTGACCCGTCTCGTCCAGCCGCTCTACATTTCCGCGGTCAACGGAGTCAGATTGGATTGCACCGTGCGTTACCGCACAAAACCCCTCTTAATGTGTATTGGACCCCATCACGAAATGATTGAATTCTTCGTCCTTCCCAACTGTACCTCTGAGGTCCTCCTCGGTCTGCCATGGCTCCAGCTTCATTCTCCCACCCTTGACTGGACCACCAGGGAGATCAAGAACTGGGACTCTGCTTGCCATAAGAAATGCCTCTCCCCCCCTCCCAGTCCCGTCAGGCAAGCCTCAGTGCCTCCTCATGGCCCCCGTCCTGGTGACACACTGCCCCGTGCCAAGCTTCACCCTCTGCCCTCCCTCCCCATTCCCACTCCTGCTGTACTGCCTGCCTTTGAGGAAACCCTCCATTCACTCCCGGTGTCCTCGTCCCAGGTAAAGCAGTTGTCGGACAAAAAAAGGGGGAGACCTAAGGGGGGGGGTACTGTTACGCCGAGCGCTCCGGGTCCCTGCTCCTCCCCGGAGCGCTCATGGCGTCTCTCTCCCTGCAGCGCCCCGGTCAGTCCCGCTGACCGGGAGCGCTGCACTGACATGGCCGTCGGGGATGCGATTCGCACAACGGGACGCGCCCGCTCGCGAATCGCATCCCAAGTCACTTACCCGTCCCGGTCCCCCGCTGTCATGTGCTGGCGCGCGCGGCTCCGCTCTCTAGGGCGCGCGCGCGCCAGCTCTCTGAGACTTAAAGGGCCAGTGCACCAATGATTGGTGCCTGGTCCAATTAGCTTAATTGGCTTCCACCTGCTCCCTGGCTATATCACATCACTTCCCCTGCACTCCCTTGCCGGATCTTGTTGCCTTGTGCCAGTGAAAGCGTTTAGTGTTGTCCAAAGCCTGTGTTACCTGAACTCCTGCTATCCATCTTGACTACGAACCTTGCCGCCTGCCCCGACCTTCTGCTACGTCTGACCTTGCCTCTGCCTAGTCCTTTTGTCCCACGCCTTCTCAGCAGTCAGCGAGGTTGAGCCGTTGCTAGTGGATACGACCTGGTTGCTACTGCCGCAGCAAGACCATCCCGCTTTGCGGCGGGCTCTGGTGAACACCAGTAGCCTCTTAGAACCGGTCCACCAGCACGGTCCACGCCAATCCCTCGCTGACACAGAGGATCCACTACCTGTAAGCCGAATCGTGACACGCATGATATTTATTATCAAAAATAATTGAGTACAAAACATGACAATCCTCCTTTCCCCATTTTTTCAAAATAAAATTATGTAGACAAAAATAAACATATATGGTATACACATATGTGTAAATGTCCAAACTGTTGAATTTTAAGGTTATTTAAACCGCCTGATAAATAACATATATACGTAAAAAATTCCAAAGTCCAGAATTGCGTATTTTCAGTCACTTCATATTCCATAAATTTTTTTATAAAATGCTATCAAAAAGTGCCATCAAAATTTTTTCAATTTTGCCCTACAAATAAATTTTTTGTTGGATTTGTCATAGATTTTTTGGTGAAATAATTGATGCTATTACAAAATACAAATGGTGACAAGAAACAAGCCCTCATATGGTTGTGTAGGTGGTAAATTGAAAGCTTTATGATTATTAGAAGGTGAGGAAAAACCAAAAGAAATGAAAAATTTCTATATTTTCAAAGGGTTAAATGAAAAACATATTACAGCCTGCTAGAGATAATAAAGCTATAAAACTCATGACACTCACCTTGCTGGGTCCAGAACTAGCACTCCAGTCTGCACTGCTGCCTCTGTTTACAAAAACAGAGTCAGAAGAAGGCTTTAGAAGGCTATCTTGTATTTTTTTTATTAAAGGGTAGGGTCACACATCATGGATCCGCAGCGTATTTTGTGCTGCAATTCCGACGGTGTCCCGACCAATTTTATGCCTTTAGCTGTTGCCACCCCCCTTTCCCCCGCCTTGCCCCACCCCTGGTCTGCTTACAGCAGCAATCTGCCGCTATGAGCAGCCACACAGGGGGACTGCGAGTCGGCGATGTGCAGTGTACTCAGACATCGCGGCTGCTCGAGGCGGGGTGAGGTGGGGGAAAGGGGGGTGGCAACAGCTAATGGCACAAAATGGGTCCGGTCACCTGCGGATCTGCAGATTAAAACACACTGCAGATCCATTACCTGCGACCCTGCCCTAAATCTGAGAATTCTAACCACAAAGATTGCTGCCCCCCTCTAAGTAAGGGAAAATGACGAAAACTTAGCTTGTTAAAACTACATTGGCCTCTGGTTGTCTTTTTCTAAACGAGATTCAGATGAGAGAACAAAACCCTCAAAGGAATTATACTACATTCACAGTTACTGGAGGCATCTGATGAGTTTAACCAATGTATACTCTCTCCGAGACGTTTCTGAATTGTTATAATCTTCCAGCATTATGGCAAAAAAGAGAGAGAATAACACAATGGGGTTTATTTACTAATGTGATCCCGACTCTTTTTTGGCGGGTTTTGCACCCAAATTGTGTCACACGTTCCATGCGACACAATTTGCGACCAAAAAAACCAAAACTCTCCAGTTTACAAAAACCCGGAAAGTGGGCAAGGCCAAATGGAGAACGTGGGTGTGGTCCCGACAAAAGGAGTGTGTCCCCGACAGTTTTGAAAAATCCCAATGTATTTACTAAGGTTTCCTCAGAAAATGTGGTGGATTTGAGCTGAGGAAAACCCGACAGATCAGAACAGTTGTAAAAAAAAGCAAAACGTAGGGAAAAGTGCAAAATGTAAGGAAACCTTAGTAAATACCTTGGGAAAATTCCTGTCAGAAATCAAAACCCACAAAGAAAACTACACTCCACTCTTAGTAAATAAACCCCAATGTGTAAAACTGCAAAATGAATTAGTAATTGGTGCTGTTCAGTTTCTGTATGTGATCTGTGGATGCTGCACCAGAAGGGCAAAAAGTAAAAGAAAGATGATTGTACAGCAATTATTAAATGTCAACCATGTGTATTCCCTTATGTGTTCATTATCTGTTAACCCTCTGCTGATTCATCTAGACAGGACCCTCTGCAATAGCCAATGAGGTCATTGATATATGGGGCACATACAATTATTGCACCAACTTTTCTATAACAGTATGTTAGTGTCTAATGAGTATCATTATGTGCAAGGTAGAGAACATTAAGAGGGTGTGCACCGAGTACAGATCATTTGAAGGACAGTTGAGGAGAAATGCAATATGTGCTATAATATTGTTATATATAATATTGTTATATATTGCTGTAATATTGTTGATTAAAATCCTTGGGACATGCCATTATTTTATAATAGTAGGAGTTCACCCTCTGAGTCCACCATCAATCATGAGATTGAAGGTTTTACATGCCCTGTACAGTGGGTAATCGGACATCGCTATGCAGGGAAAAACAGTGCAGAGTCAGTGCTAAATGTCACCTCTTTAAAAAGACATTTTTAGTGAGAAATATTTATCAGACAAACAATGACAAGCCAAGAAAACTGGTCTTTAGCAATTGTAAGGAGCTTTTTCTCTGACTGCTGACATAATACATATATTGAAAACAGTCTGCATTATACTGATCATGGCCATACATACCACACAGATGTAGCCAGTGTCTTGATTCCTAGTATATTAAGATATATCTCAACTTCAGGAGTGTAGTACAAATATTATTCTAACACATTGCCCAAAACTTATTTTTAACATGACTCAATTACTTGTACCAAGGGCACTATAACATAATAATAATAAAATAATAATCTATGGTTCATTAGGATATCCCACTGCATTAAGATAGATTTTATGTGTTAAGGCAAACAAAATAGCTATTGTTTCATCTGTCTATGCAATCTGTTCAGTTATGGTAGGGCCAAGTAAATAGGGAGTCCAGTGACACCTTAAAAAAAACTGTTACCTGTTGTATATTAGATACACCTAATTAATTAAAAACATTACATTTCACAACTCATTTGAGGACTGTTCGGGACATTAGAGAGATCAATAATGACCAAGAGTAGAGATGAGCGAACTTACAGTAAATTTGATTTGTCACGAACTTCTCGACTCGGCAGTTGCTGACTTTAGCCTGCATAAATTAGTTCAGCTTTCAGGTGCTCCGGTGGTCTGGAAAAGGTGGATACAGTCCTAGGAGACTCTTTCTTAAGACTGTATCCCTTTTTTTCCAGCCCACCGGAGCACCTGAAAGCTGAACTAATTTATGCAGCAACTGCCGAGACGAGAAGTTCGTGACGAATCGAATTTACTGTAAGTTCGCTCATCTCAAACCAAGAGGCCCATGTATTTTATTTACACGGTAGGGGCTTTATTATTGGAGATGAGCGAATTTCTGAAAGATTCGATTTGGCCGATTCGTTGAATTTTCCCCAAATAATTGTTTTGGACCGAATTTATTTGCGGCTATTAAAAACGGCTATTTCTGGCCTACAGAGAGAGGCTCAATAGGGGTGTAGAACACTTTGCCTTGTCCTAATATGCATAGGGAGTGTGCTGTGTTAGTGAAATAATACTGTTATTTAGTATGACATGCAGATTACAGGCATCGCTATTAGAATCATTGCCAGAGAGCATCTGGATGTGGCAGATTTTTTATTCATTTTTATTTAATTTAATTTGAATTTATTTAATTTTTTGATTACCTATTCTGGTGAGCATCGAGCTGGCGGTCCTCCTCCAGGCGAGATACCACCTATTCCAGCCCCTGCCTCTCAGCACTCCCCAGACTGTGAAAGTGCAAATGTTTCATTTAATCAGTTATGGTTCATTTTTATCCCTCCAAGCTGTTTCATTGGATTCTTGTCATAATTCCACATGTGATATGATGTTGGGCCTCAGTCTTGAAAAGATTACATCGATTTTTTTTTATTTAAATTTAAGATTTATATTAGATTCCCAGTATTTACTTTGAAGTAATACCGTATAACCACAAAACAAAATCTAACAAGGAGTCACATGGTGGCACAATGACAGAGCCTAGAGGTGGCAGCAGTATGAGGAGACCATATTCTGGCAGAATGACACAGCCTGGAATTGGCGGTAGCAAGAGGAGACCATTTAGTGGCTGAATGACATAGCTTGGAGTTGGCGGCAGCATGAGGAGACCATAGGGGCTCACAATCCCTAAGATTAAAAGATGAATTCTCAAATTTAAATTGAAGATTTATGGTAGCTAGTACTACCATAAAATTTTTTTTAGGTAATGTCCCAGGCCCAGCAGCATCAGTATACCATATAGTGGCTGAATGACACAGCCTGGAGCTGGCAGAAGCACGAGGAGACAATGGGGCTTCACAATCCCTAAGATTAAAAGATTAATTTTAAAATTTAAATTGAAGATTTATGGTAGCTAGTGCTACCATAAAATTTTTTAGGTAATGTCCCAGGCCCAGCAGCATCAATAAACCATATAGTCGCTGAATGGCACAGCCTGGAGGTAGCAGAAGCATGAGGAGACCATAGAGTGGCTGAATGGCACAGCCTGGAGGTGGCGGCAGCATGTGGAGAACATATAGTGGCTGAAGGGCACAGCGTGGAGGTGGCGGCAACATGAGGAGAACATATGGTGGCTGAATAAGACAGCCTGGAGGAGGTAGCAGCAGCATCAGTGTCCTGAAAGTGACCCGGTGAGTGATGCGGTGGGTGGCAATACCAGTACCCAGTGACGAAGGTGGGTAAAAAAAGGTCTGATGGGGAGGAATGTTTGTAACTGGGGAACAGCGCCTTAAATCTGTTTGGCACTATCCATATTTGTGAAGTGTTGGTGTGGCACCATAGTCAATGTACTCTGATGCATCAGGCATTGGTGGGTGGAAATCCTGGCTGATCCATGACTGATTCATCTTCACAAAGGTCAGTGTCTCCACATTTTTCGTGGACAGACGAGTTCTCCTTGGGGTTACTATGGGACACGGCAGAGTCACACACTGTTGCAGGACCAACGGCTTGAGAGCGTGGAAGCGGAAGCAGCATGACCTGTCCAAGTTGCTGTTGTGGCTGTGCAGGAACCACATTCACCCAGTGGGCCGTAAAGGACATGTATTGACCATGTCCATAATTACAGCTCCACATGTCAGCACTTTGGTACACTTTGGTGAGAGTGGGATGGTGGGTGTTAATACCAGTACCTGGTGACAAAGGTGGGTGAAAGAAGGAGAACTTGGCATCAGATGTGTGGCATCAGGTGGGTGGAAGGAACAGAATAGTAGCTGAGGCCGGTAGGCAGAAAATGGTCTTTTTTGTCAAAAAAATTTAACTAAAACTTAACTTTTAACATTATTCTTAGGATAAAATATATGGACCCAACATTTTTTTGAAATCTAACAAAAAGAAAGATGTGTAAAAAATACCATGTGCCACCTACACCACCAAGTATTGATGTGATGCAAAGACCTCTAAAAGGTGGAAGGGAACAACGTATGGTCCATTGTAACAAGTGGAGGTAAAAACTTCCCCTGTAAGGCCCTACTCTCGCACTATTAATTCCCTTCTTGGCAAGTGTTACTCGCCCTAAAATGGGCAGCCCCACACAGGAACCTCTCCCTATTTACACCTAAAAACACTCCCTATTTCCACTGAAAAAAAGATGGTTCATACCCCAATTCATTCAACCCATTCATGCCTATAGGGTTCCCTGTTTACTGTGGGACAGGAGATCAATGCTAATACCTTGTATGCTGTGGCAGCAAAAATTATTTTCATTCACCTTTACTTAATGTATCTCCTTTGAATAATTTTGATAATCTCTATTTTGTTCATGTATCATTCTATCTGAGTTGCTTTGCGCTATCAAACCCTCCATCGTGTAATTCCTCTGTACTATATTTTCTAGTTCAAAAGGATCTGGTAGACTCACTGTTTTCCATTTAATAGGCAATTTGCCAGAGTATTTGTTGTAAGAGAAAGTAGTGCTATTTCTGGCCCCCACTTAACAGATCTGTTCACCACTCTATTAATCAGGAGGAGAATTTGGTTCCAATATTTTTGGACTTCTACACAGTCCCACCATACATGATATAATGAACCAATTTCCGTTTTACATCTCCAACAATACTTTGATGTATCCAATGAAATACGGTTAAGTTGTAATGGCACCCAATGCCATCTATATAGTAGCTTCCTGGAAATATCTAAATGATTAGAACAGTGTGAAACTCTGAAAGGTAAGCTGAACACGAACTCCCAGTCTTCACGTGGAAAATCTGCCCTAAATCCTCTTCCCATTTTTTAGAAATAGTGGGGGCGGAGGTTTTTATGCCGAATTAAATGACCATATGCCACAGACATACCCCTTTCAGTACGTACCTTATTTTTAAAATAAATTTCATAAGGGTTACTTATTTGTTCTTTACACCACTTAAGAGAGGTCAAAAGGTGTCTTAGCTGTAAATATTTAAAGAAGTCTTATGAAGAAATGTTAAATTTAGAGCATATGTCCACAAAAGACATTAAGGAGCCTTGCTTCCCAATGTCTGATAATTTTGCTATACCCCGCTTCTTTCATTCTTCAAAATCTGTATCTGGAAGCAAGTATTCTAGGGCATCTATTGGTGTGGATGGATAAATTACCAAGTTTATAATACTTTTATTCACCAAGCTTCTTCAGATTTTAATACTAGCTTTAACTATGGGGGTACTGGTGGTGACCAGACTCTTTGAAATTGCTGTGGACCAGAGCGCAATATTAATTGGTATTTTCAATTGGCTTGCCTCTGCTGATACCCAAGGTTTATCTTGTTTATTGTGCCACCAATATTTTAACTGGTTAAGTATAGTTGCACGATAATATGTTTCAAAGTCCGGGCACCCCAGTCCTCCCTCTGCTATTGGTGCATATAACGTACTTGCCCTAACTCTACATTTACCACCTTTCCAAATGTACCTCCACACTGCAGCTTGTAATTCTCTTATGCTTGCTGAGGAATAAATATTCAGCAGGTTTTGAAAAAGATATAATACCTTAGGCAATATGAACATTTTTATTACTGCTATCTGCCCTATCCAGGACATAGGTAATTTGGAGTATAACTCCAAAGTCTCTTTTATATTTGAAATTAATGGATTCAAATTTAGGATAGATATATTAGTCAGATCTGAAGGTAATTTTATCCCTAAGTAAGTAATACTTTCTTTAGCCCAATTTAATGTATTTGATTTCATCAATTGTTGTTCCAAATCTTGCTCCATTACTATTGGTAAAATAATTGACTTTTTAAGAATAACTTTATAGTAGCTAACATCTGAGTAAGTTTGAATAATATCCATCACTGCTGGGAGGGAGCTCTGCACCGATGTCAATGCCATCAAAACATCGTCGGCATAAAGACCGATTCTATGCTCGGTAGGCCCTATTTTTACTTCTGAAATCTGGGTTGATGTTCGTACTAGTTCAGCAAGAGGTTCTATACTAATAGTAAATAATAGGGGGGACATGGGGCAGCCTTAGCGAGTATTATATATATGAAATTTTTTTGACATTGCCCCTCCCACATACACTTGTGCGGACGGCTCAGAGTACATAGCCATTACCGAGGTGACAAAACTTTTGGGGAGTCCATACTTACACAGAACTCCCTCAAATACACCCAGTTCACTCGGTCGAATGCCTTCTCCGCATCAAGAGAAAGAAGCAGAGAAGGCATCCGACCAAGTCTTGCCTGAGCAATTACATTCACGAATCTTCGTGTTACCTCATATGTTTGATGTCCCTCTAGTTTAATATATTTGAGAAAACTGTTGTCACAAATACAAATATTTAATTTAAAAGGATTTTTAGTTAAACCAATGGTGCCCCCCTCTAAAGTAGCGAGGCTAGTGTGTTTGTTGTCAGGTTGACTAGGGCATTTACAATGGCAGACTGAGGCTTTTAACCCCTTAAGGACCACGTGTTTTTCCGTTTTTGCACTTGTGTTTTTTCCTCCGCACCTTTTAAAAATCATAACCCTTTAAATTTTGCACCTATAAATCCATATGATGGCTTATTTTTTGCACCAGCAATTCTACTTTGCAGTGAAATCAGTCATTTTACCCGAAAATCTATGGCAAAATGAAAAAAAAAATGATTGTGCGACGAAATTGAAGAAAAAAAAAGCAATTTTGTAATTTTGTGGGCTTCCAATTCTACGCAGTACATTTTTTGGTACAAATGACATGTTATCTTTATTCTGTAGGTCCATACGATCAAAATGATACCCTACTTATAGAGGTTTGATTTTGTCGTACTTCTGGAAAAAAATCATAACAACATGCAGGAAAATGTATACGTTTAAAATTGTCATCTTCTGACCCCTATAACTTTTTTATTTTACTGTGTATGGGGCAGGATAAGGGCCCATTTTTTGTGCCATGATCTGACGTTTTTTTCTGTACCTTTTTTGTATTGATCGGAGGTTTTGATCGCTTTTTGTGACCAAAAATATGTTATTTTGGACTTAGGAATTTTTTTGCGCGTACGCCATTGACCGTGTGGTTTATTAATGATACATTTTTATAGTTCGGACATTTACGCATGCGGCGATACCACACATGTTTATATTTATTATTATTTACATGTTTTTTTATGGGAAAAGGGGGGTGATTTGGACTTTTATTAGGGAAAGGGTTAGATCACATTTATTAACTTTTTTTTACACTTTTTTTTGGCAGTATTATAGCTCCCATAGGGAGCTTTAACACTACACACACTGATCTTTTACACTGATCACTGCAAAGCCATAGCTCATTGATCAGTGTTATCGGCGGTCGATTGCTCAAGCCTGCATCTCAGGCCTGAAGCAATCAATCACCGAGCGGACGCGCCGGAGGAAGGTAAGAGGATCTCCGCTCGTGTCCTAGCTGATCGGGATACCGCATTTTCACCGATCAGCCCCACTGAGCATCCGGGAAGCTTTTACTTTCGTTTTAGACGTGGTGTTCAACTTTGAATGCCGTGTCTAAAGGGTTAATAGTGCACGGCACCGCGATCGCTGCCACCGGCACCGCGATCGATTGACCGTGTGGTTTATTAATGATACATTTTTATAGTTCGGACATTTACGCATGCGGCGATACCACACATGTTTATATTTATTATTATTTACATGTTTTTTATGGGAAAAGGGGGGTGACTTGGACTTTTATTGGGGAAAGGGTTAGATCACATTTATTAACTTTTTTTTACACTTTTTTTTGGCAGTATTATAGCTCCCATAGGGAGCTTTAACACTACACACACTGATCTTTTACACTGATCACTGCAAAGCCATAGCTCATTGATCAGTGTTATCGGCGGTCGATTGCTCAAGCCTGCATCTCAGGCCTGGAGCAATCAATCACCGAACGGACGCGCCGGAGGAAGGTAAGAGGATCTCCGCTCGTGTCCTAGCTGATCGGGACACCGCATTTTCACCGATCAGCCCCACTGAGCATCCGGGAAGCTTTTACTTTCGTACGCGGTGTTCAACTTTGAATGCCGTGTCTAAAGGGTTAATAGTGCACGGCACCGCAATCGCTGCCACGCGCTATTAGCCCCGGGTCCCGGTTTCAGTTACATGCCTGGACCAACCCGAAATGACACTGGGTCATCGCGTGACCCTGCGATATATAGCGGGAGTCGGCCAAGGACGTAAATATACGTCCTTGGTCGTTAAGGAGTTAAAGGTTTTACCTATACAAGCCATTCAGTAAAGTAGGTTTATGTTGCTGCAGTACTTGGATGCTGGTTAGTGCTGTAGTTCTGTAATTTTGGCCTGGTTTATATAGTTTCCTTCACAATTTTTTTTAGGAATGGCCCTAGTAAAGATTTTAACAAAGATGACGTGGATGACCTCTTTAGTGATGCTGATAAACTAATAGAATATGTCAGTAAACCTTTACAGGCGTTGTGTGGGACTAAAGTATATCTGTGTGCATTATTAATGTATAGTGGATATTCATTTACATTTTCAGTCACATAAATATTTGCTGATGATTAACTCCTGATTAGACATTTAATCTGCTTAAAGTTATTACAGAACCAATAATTACTACTACCAAGTTACTATGTTACATTATCCATGATTTAGAACATACTAATTGTAGTAATGCAAGGTCCCTTTCCACTTATGCATACAGATTATCATGTTTGTAACCGTTGTTTCAAGAAATAATTATATATTTATACTGAGTACATTTCAATTACGCGATAAAACAGTTTTTCTAGAAATTAGTCATCTAAATCTGTATATTTCAAGTATACTTCAGTCAGTAATTTTCCTAGGGCCAAAATCTGTGTAGAAATTCCCATTAACACTTCTTTTATACAAGGCAGTTCAAAAGGGATAAAGCAAAATGTCCTGGAGTTAAAGTAACATTAGAGGTAAATGGCCAGTGGCAATAAAAGCAAAACTGGCTTAGTTGCCCATAGCAACCAGTCACGGCTCAGCCTTCATTTTCAAGGGCCAAATCTGAAATAAACGTATACAGTGTGACATAAGATGGTGACATCAAAGGTAGAAGATGCTTTTTGCATGTTTAGTTTGCCTGAACAGGGTCTGTCGTGACAATACAGCAAAACTTGCAGAGCAAAATATGTGCTCCGAATAGACATTGCATTTCGCGTTGGGTAAAGCAATTCAAAACCACTGGGTGTTTATGTCATAGGAAATGTCCCGGCCGTACTAAGACTTCTGAAGAGACAGTGTACAAGTGTAGTACTAGAAATTCAGCCTGGCTTACTGTGGAACTACAGGTGCCACAAAATGTATCTTCCGAAAATGTCTGTGTTGTAATCCATACAGGTCATGTCTTCTGAAAGAGCTGAATCCAGATGACAAACCAAAACTCTGTGATTTTTGCATTGACTGGCAGGGCTCCTCTCCCTTTGCCCCCTCCTAGGCTAAGATGTGGAGGGATGGCTGCCTAGTTCTTATCCTTATTATTCCCTTAACAGAAAACGGTCACCCGTTCACCCACACTATAACACAATACACTGGGTTATAGTGCGGGTGAAAAGAAGATCAATGCGGGGTCTCGGACTGCTACACCTACCTGTGGTCCGGATCCCCAATCCTCCAAAGAAGCCCCTCTTCCAGAGCTGACTTGCACTTTGAGGCAGGCCCACCGGCTAGATTTAAATATTCACGTGAGCGCTCAGTAGGCACGAGCGCTCACATGACCAGTGCTTATGAATATTTAAATCTAGACGGCTGGCCCATCTCAGTGACTGTTTTCCTTTAAAGATCACAGGTTTTTTCATTTTTGCACTTTTGTTTATTCCTCACCTTCTAAAAATCATAACGCTTTCAATTTTCCACCGACAGACCCATATGAGTGCTTGTTTTTTCCGCCACCAATTTTACTTTGTAATCACATCAACAATTTCACCACAAAATCTGTGACACAACCAGAAACAAAATATCTGTGAGGCAAAAAAAAAAAACACAAAAAAAACCCCACAAAAAAAACACCATTTTGGCTTCCAATTGCTATTTTCGGTAAAAAATGACACCTTATCTTTATTCTGTAAATCTATACAATTAAAATGATACCCTACTTACATAAGTTTATTTTTTTTTTTTACTTCTGTTAAAAAATTATAACGTTTTGCGAGAAAATTAGTATGTTTAAAAATGTCCTCCTCTGAGCCATATAACTTTTTTATTTTTCCATATACGGGGATGTGTGATGGCTAATAGTGTTGAGCGGCATAGGCCATATTCGAATTCGCGAATATTCGCGAATATATGGACGAATATTCGTCATATATTCGCGAATATTCGCATATTCGTAATATTCTCGTTTTATTTTCGCATAAGCGAAAATTCGCGAATGCGAAAATTAACATATGCGAAAATTAACATACACAAAATTAGCATAAGCGAAAATTCGCATATGCGAAAAGTAGCATATGTTAATTTTCGTATATGCGAAAATTCGCACACACAGTAGTATTAGAGCCTTCTTTACACCACACAAGCTGGAAGCAGAGAGGGGGGATCACTGATGTGTACTGTGAAAAAAAAAAAAAAAAGAATATTCGTAATTACGAATATATAGTGCTATATTCGCGAATATTCGCGAATATGCGATATTCGCGAATAAAATTCGCATTGCGATTATTCGCGAGCATCACTAATGGCTAATACATTTTTAGACATTTTTTTTAGGGTATCCAAAATTACCAAAAATATGCAATTTTTGACTTTGATATTTTTATGTATAAGCCATTGACTGTGCATTTAAATTAACATTATATTCTTATAGTTCGGACATTTACATACATGGTGATGTATGTTTATTTTTATTATGTTTACATATTTTTTATATGGAATTTGGGAAAAGGGGGGTGATTTAAACTTTTAATATGGAAGGGGTTAATGGTTGTTTTTTAACCTCTTCAGGACATAGGGCGTATGGATACGCCCTGCATCCCGAGTCCTTAAGGACCGAGGGCGTATCCATACGCCCGTGGGAATTCCGGCCCCCACCTCTAGCCGGTTGGGGACCGGAGCCGGATGCCTGCTGAAATCGTTCAGCAGGCATCCCGGCATATCGCCCAGGGGGGTCATTATGCCCCCCATGTCGGCGATCGCCGCAGATCGCTGGACAATTCAGTCCAGCGATCTGCGGCGATTCCGGGTCAATCGGGTCTCCAGTGACCCGATGACCCGGAACTACCTGGCTGTTCGGGGCCGTCTCTGACGGCCCCGAACAGCCAGAGCCTGCAGGGGTGGGGTGGCACTGGTGCCACCTCACGATCGCCTTGATTCGTCGGCCGGATTACCGGCCGACCAATCAGGGAGCCTGCTGCGGGTGTCACTCCCGCACCTGCTCCGCCCCTCTTCTGGAGGACGCGAGCGGGTGCGGGATGTGCACCCCGGGTGCTGGGGACCCCGATCCCCGTCGTTAATGTTGGGATCGGGGCCCCAGGAGCAGCGGCGGCGGGACTGACCTGCAGCGTCTGGATCGTTGGAGGTGAGTGACAGCCTCCTGCTGTTGCTTAGCAACAGCTCCCAGCATGCAAAAAGGGCATGCTGGGAGCTGTAGTTATGCAACAGCAGGAGGCAGACCACTACAACTCCCAGCATTCCCTTATGGGCATGCTGGGACTTATGGTTTTGCAACAGCTGGAGGCACATTCTTTCTATGGAAAAGTGTACCTTCAGCTGTTGTATAACTACAACTCCCAGCTTGCACAAACAGCTAAAGTGAATGCTGGGAGTTGTAGTGGTGCATCTGCTGGTTGCATAACTACAACTCCCAGCATGCCCGTTGGCTGTCGGTGACTGCTGAGAGTTGTAGTTTTGCAACAGCTGAAGGCACACTGGTTGTGAAACTCAGAGTTTTTTTTTACCTAACTCAGTGTTTCACGACCGGTGTGCCTCCAGCTGTTGCAAACTACAACTCTCAGCAGTCACCATACACCATGCACCGTACATGCTGGGAGTTGTAGTTTTGCAACAGCTGGAGGCACACTGGTTGTGAAACACTGAGTTAGGTCACAAACTCAGTGATACATAACCAGTGTGCCTACAGCTGTTGCAAAACTGCAACTCAGCAGTCACCGACAGCCAACGGGCATGCTGGGAGTTGTAGTTATGCAACAGCTGGATGTCCCCCCCCCCCCCAATGTGAATGTACAGGGTACACTCACATGGGCGGAGGATTACAGTAAGTATCTGGCTGCAAATTTGAGCTGCCGCAAACTTTCTGCTGCAGCTCAAATTGCCAGCGAGAAACTACTGTGAACCCCCGCCCGTGCGACTGTACCCTAAAAACACTACACTACACTAACACAAAAAATAAAATAAAAAGTAAAAAACACTACATATACACATACCCCTATATAGCCCCCCTCCCCTCCCCAATAAAAATGAAAAACGTCTGGTACGCCACTGTTTCCAGAACGGAGCCTCCAGCTGTTGCAAAACAACTCCCATTATTGTCGGACAGCCGTTGACTGTCCAGGCATGCTGGGAGTTTTGCAACAGCTGGAGGCACCCTGTTTGGGAATCACTGGCGTAGAATTCCCCTATGTCCACCCCTATGCAAGTCCCTAATTTAGGCCTCAAATGCGCATGGTGCTCTCACTTTGGAGCCCTGTCGTAATTCAAGGCAACAGTTAAGGGTCACATATGGGGTATCGCCGTACTCGGGAGAAATTGTGTTACAAATTTTGGGGGGTATTTTTAGCTTTTACCCTTTTTAAAAATGTAAAATTTTTGGGAAAACAAGCATTTTAGGTAAAAAATAAATTTTTTTTTTACATATGCAAAAGTCGTGAAACACCTGTGGGGTATAAAGGTTCACTTAACCCCTTGTTACGTTCCCCGAGGGGTCTAGTTTCCAAAATGATATGCCATGTGTTTTTTTTTTGCTGTTCTGGCACCATAGGGGCTTCCTAAATGCGACATGCCCCCAGAGCAAAATTTGCTTTCAAAAAGCCAAATGTGACTCCTTCTCTTCCGAGACCTGTAGTGCGCCAGCAGAGCACTTTTCACCCCCATATGGGGTGTTTTCTGAATCGGGAGAAATTGGGCTTCAAAATTTTAGGGGTATTTTCTGCTATTACCCTTTTTAAAAATAAAAATTTTTTGGGAAAACAAGCATTTTAGTTAAAATTTTTTTTTTTTTTTTACGTTTGCAAAAGTCGTGAAACACCTGTGGGGTATTAAGGTTCACTTCATCCCATGTTACATTCCCCGAGGGGTCTAGTTTCCAAAATGGTATGCCATGTGTTTTTTTTTTGCTGTTCTGGCACCATAAGGGCTTCCTAAAGGTAACATGCCCCCCAAAAACCATTTCAGAAAAACGTACTCTCCAAAATCCCCTTGTCGCTCCTTCCATTCTGAGCCCTCTACTGCGCCTGCCGAACACTTTACATAGACATATGAGGTATGTGTTTACTCGAGAGAAATTGAGCTACAAATACAAGTAAAAAAATTTTCCTTTTACCCCTTGTAAAAATTCAAAAATTGGGTCCACAAGAACATGTAAGTGTAAAAAATGAAGATTGTGAATTTTCTCCTTCACTTTGCTGCTATTCGTGTGAAACACCTAAAGGGTTAAAACGCTGACTGAATGTCATTTTGAATACTTTGGGGGGTATAATTTTTATAATGGGGTCATTTATGGGGTATTTCTAATATGAAGACCCTTCAAATCCACTTCAAACCTGAACTGGTCCCTGAAAAATACTGAGTTTGAAAATTTTGTGAAAAATCGGAAAATTGCTACTGACCGTTGAAGCCCTCTGGTGTCTTCCAAAAGTAAAAACATGTCAATTTTATGATGCAAACATAAAGTAGACATATTGTATATGTGAACAAAAAAAAATGTATTCGTAATATCCATTTTCCTTACAAGCAGAGAGCTTCAAAGTTAGAAAAATGCTAAATTTTCAAATTTTTCATCAAATTTACGGATTTTTCACCAAGAAAGGATGCAAGTATCGACCAAAATTTACCACTATGTTAAAGTACAACATGTCACGAAAAAACTATCTCGGAATCAGAATGATAACTAAAAGCATTCCAGAGTTATTAATGTTTAAAGTGACAGTGGTCAGATGTGCAAAAAACGCTCCGGTCCTTAAGGCCAAAATGGGCTCCGTCCTGAAGGGGTTAAACTTATCAATGACAGGGCTGCAGCAGCAACAGGATGAGAAGTAAGCCCTCCGGCTACCTCTGCAGTGGATCATCCCCCACGATCACAGGCACTGTTTAAAGGTCCCTTTAGAAACTGCTGTCAGCTTTGACAGCGGCGATCTAATGGGATAATAGCCGGTCGCAGCGATCGCCGCATGTCAGCGGCCATTAGCTACGGGAATCAGCTGAGGGCCGCCCAATATGGTGCGGGCTCAAGTCAAGAGCCAGCACCATACACTGTTAACGGCACAAGAACGTGTATATATGTCCTTTGTCGTTAACAACAGGTTAATATACCCCTTGCAGTGAATACTGAATCAAACCGAATACCTGCAATTTGTACTTGTTTCTTCTCTGCAAGGTTCTGACAAGGTGCAACTCAGTCTGAGTTTCTTCTCCCCCACCCTCTGCTTGTGAGAGAAGAATGGACAGGTGAGGTGAGATGGGGTAAGTTACAACTGCACTCTAATATTATTAACTGCAATATACTGTAGATACAATTTTAATGGCTTGTACTCTCTTCATTGTAAAAGGGGGAGAACATTTCTGAAGCTCTGGTATATGGAAAAAGTTGGACTAACTGATAATGCAGGAGATGGTGGGATGGTATGCACTGCATAACTCCACCTCCAACTATAGTGGACTTTTGGTGGGCTGCAGGCACAGCTGAATCTTGCTTTCTGACCCCGGTGAAGGAACTGTATTTTTCTATTTTTTTTTCTTTTTTAAACGAAGTCTCCCCGGTGAGAGTGGGGAGAAGTTGTGAAATCAATGCTATGCGTATAAGTCTGAGATAAGGGGTGTCAGTGATATTATTGGAGATGGAGTGATGTTGTGTGCTTATTCCCTCCTCTGCTCAGCCTATGTATCAGACGCTTTGGTTACAGGCACAGCCGAACAGTAGGATCTCTCCAGTAAATTGAATAAGTGGTGGAACCGTGCTGCAGATCTGTGAAAGTATACTGTAAGTAGAGACCCAGACTTTTATTCTTCTCTGGACTGTGGGCAGAAATATGGAGGTATGTGGCCAGTTTACTATGGTTCATAATTTTAGTGGCCTATTGAGGAGAGGCAGAACCACGGTCATAAGTGTTGGAGACTATTCTTGCAGAAACTCAAAAATGTAATCTGGGACTTAAATGGGTACTCCGGCCCTGAGACATCTTATCCCCTATCCAAAGGATAGGGGATAAGATGTCTCAAATCGGGTGTCCCACCACTGGGGACCGACACAATCTTGTATTCACCACCCACCTGTTTAAGCTGCACACCGTGGTGCCAGCTCACAACAGCCGGGTGGCGACCACTGGGCCGGAGTATCGTGATATCACGACTTCGCTCCCATGTGACGTCATGCCTTCCTCCGCTATGCAAGTCTATGGGAGGGGGCCATAGACTTGCATAGCGGGGGTGTGGGGGCGACATCACACGGGGGTGGAGTCGTCATGTCACGATACTCCGGCCCAGTGGTCACCACACGGCTGTTTGTGAGCTGGCACCGCTGCGTTCAACTTAAACAGGTGGGTGGCGAATACAAGATTGTGGGGGTCCCCAGCGGCAGGACCCCCGTGGTGAGACATTTTATCCCCTATTCTTTGGATAGGGGATAAGATGTCTCAGGGCCGGAGTACCCCTTTAAAGATCTTGCTGGTCAAATTGTTAGTTATACCAGAATGCCAAACAGCCTTGTAATTACCTCAGCCAAAAGAAGTCTTAGGCAAGGTAAAAATGGGGGGGCTGAGAGGAAATACTGGTCTGTGATTAATTATTCCAGTGACTAGTCCAGTGTTTATTTGCCCTTACCCCCCCCCCCCCCCTCCAACAGAAGTAGCAACTGCGGTTTAGGCCGGGACTAACTTATTCCAGTGATGGCGCCGCCTAAACAACAACGTAGACGCTCAGATCTTCAATCAAGAATTGATAAATATATTAAATCCACCAGTGTTACCGGTGCTAATACCAAAAATAAAGGGAGCAAAGAACTCTTTTCAACTAGACAAAAACTAACCTAAAAACCATGGTCATAAGTGTTGGAGACTATTCTTGCAGAAACTCAAAAATGTAATCTGGGACTTAAAATCTTGCTGGTCAAATTGGTAGCCTCTCTACAGATATAACACTGATCAGAGAGGATCTGAATAATATTAGAGAAAGACTGTTAACAACGGAAAATAAACAACTCCAAATATTCCAAATGAACTTCCTCTGTAGTATACAGCAGCTGATAAGTACTGGAAGGGTTAAGATTTTTAAATAGAAGTAATTTAAAAATCTGTTTAACATTCTGGCATGAGTTCATAAAAAAAAAATAAGGCTTGGTCCTTAAAGAGTACTTGTCACTAAACTAAACTTTTAATATATTGTTCCTTATGTAATTATGAGACACTTTGCTATTTATTTGCTGTTAAAACTCTCAACTTTATATGTTTCTAATGTGATTGAAAAAACGGTCACTAGGTGGCTCTGTACTGTTCCCGGCACAAGTCAAACAGTTAGTTTGGTCTTCTCCCAGCCTAGCAGGAGACCAAACTCAAGAAGTGCATGCGGGGCATGGTGAGGCACAGCCCTCGCAAGCTTCTGTGACATCG
Organism: Hyla sarda; assembly: GCF_029499605.1. Lineage (NCBI taxonomy): Eukaryota > Metazoa > Chordata > Amphibia > Anura > Hylidae > Hyla > Hyla sarda. The sequence goes on along the minus strand of NC_079195.1, from coordinate 100,897,830 downwards.
CACCTGTTGGGGAATGCCTACTTTCTCCTGCTAGGAGCTCACACAATTTGAGCAAAGGGAAAGGTATGATACAAAGCTTTTTAAAGGTTTACTCCCATGGAAAACATTTTTTTTAATCAACTGGTGCTAGAAAGTTAAACAAATTTGTAAATGACTTCTATTTAACCCCTTAAGGACTCAGCCCATTTGGACCTTGAGGACTAAGACAATTTTATCTTTACGTTTTCATTTTTTCCTCCTCCCCTTCAAAAAATCATAACTCTTTTATATTTTCATCCACAGACTAGTATGAGGGCTTGTTTTTTGCGCGACCAGTTTTCCGTTGTAATGCCATCACTCACTTTACCATAAAATTTATGGCGCAAGCAAAAAAATACTATTTGTGTGGGGAAATTAAAAAGAAAACCGCAATTTTTTAAATTTTGGAAGGTTTTGTTTTCACGCCGTACAATTTATGGTAAAAATGACATGTGTTTTTTATTCTCTGGGTCAATACAATTAAAATGATACCCATGATTATACACTTTTCTATTACTGTTGTGCTTAAAAAAAATCGCAAACTTTTTAACCAAATTAGTACGTTTAAAATCCCCCTATTTTGAAGACCTATAACTTTTTCATTTTTTCGTATAAGCGGTGGTATGAGGGCTCATTTTTTGCGCCGTGATTTGTACTTTTTATTAATACCATATTTGCTTATACAAAACTTTTATTACATTTTTTTATAACATTTTTTTGGAATAAAATGTTATAAAAAAGCAGCTGTTTTGGACCTTTTTTTACCTTCACGCCGTTCACTGTACGGGACATCCTGTTAAGTGACCGCGATGCTGCAGATGCCATGATCTGTATTGATCACGGCATCTGAGGGGTTAATGGGGGACATCCGCGGGATCGCGGGTGTCCGCCATTACCGGCGGGTCCCTGGCTGCGATCCACAGCCAGGACCTGCCGTACATTTACGTCCTGCGTCGTTAAGGGGTTACAAAATCTCAATCCTTCCAGTACTTATCAGCTGCTTGCTATATGCTCCACAGTAAGTTCTTTTCTTTTTGAATTTCCTTTCTGCCTGACCACATTGTTCTCTGCTGACACCTCTGTCCATTTTAGGAACTGTCAAAGAAATTTGAGATGACTAGAGGAACAAGACATTTATATGCACTTTACATAGAACCTTTGGCAATAGCTATTAGATTCAACCCTCAAATTAAAGGTTTGCTGGATAGAATTTCCATATATGCCGACAACACATTATTGTTTGTCGAAGACCATGTTTCATTAATTCCAGAAATTATAAGAATTTTTGATCAATATGAATATCTTGCAGGGTTGCATATACATTGGATTTTAACCAATTTATCTGTAACCCTGCAAGTTATTCATATTGATCAAAAATTCTTATAATTTCTGGAACTCATAAAAAAATCTGACTCTGATATACCGAATTTAAATATGAATCTGATTACCAAGGATAACCCTATGGAATATCTTGGGGTTAAGCTTACGGACGATATGGAGACTATTTTGAACTAAATCTGAAACCCATTTAGAAAAAAAAAAGATTTGGGCTAAACTTCCCCTAGCTTTTTCGTGCTGAGTAGTTTTCGTGAAAATGGTTGTCTTGCCTCAAATATTGTTTTTGTTACAGTCTTCAAAAGTATGGGTACCTGAGTACTGGTTTAAAAAGTTACATCAGATTCTTAAAGGGGTACTTTGGTAAACAATCTAATTTTGTAAAATCAACTGGTTCCAGAAACAGATTTGTAAATTGCTTTTATTTAAAAATCTTAACCCTTCCAGTATTTATCAGCTGTTGTATGTTCCAAAAGTTGTATTTCTTTCTGGAGTTATTTCCAGTCTGACCACAGTGCTCTCTGCTGACACCTCTGTCCATGTCAGAAACTTTCCAGAGCAGGATAGGTTTGCTATGGGGATTTGCTTTTACTCTGGACAGTTCCTGACATAGACAGATGTGTCAGCAGAGAGCACTGTGGTCAGTCAGAAAAGAAATCCAGAAAGAATTACTACTTCCTGTGGAGCATACAGCAGCTGATAAGTACTGGAAGGATTAAGATTTTTATATAGAAGTAATTTACAACTCTGTTTAACTTTCTGGCACCAGTTGATTAAAAAAGAAGAAAAAAAAATTCCACCGTAGTACCCCTTAATTGAATTTGTGTGTAGGGGGGACGAGAGCCAGATTAAAATACTCAACCACGTCTCCCTCAATTGATAATTTGCTTTACTTCTATGCAAACAGCTTGAGAGGATAAAACATTGGGAGAGATATCAATGTAGAAAGGTTATTAAAGGGGTACTCCGTGGCTGATGACGGGCAATACAGGGGCTGGAGTATTGTGATGTCACAGCCCCGCCCCTCGTGATGTCACGCACCACCCCCTCAATGCAAGCCTATGGGAGGGGGCGTGGTGGCCGTCAGGGAAATTAGGTAAAAGGTGGTCTAAAGAGTTGGGAGAAGTACCTGCAATAGTGTGGAAGGAAATTATTAAAAACATCAAATTAGTTTCTCCTAATATGGAAAACAGGTTAACACATTTCAAACTGGTATGGAAAGTTAACATTGCTCCAAAAGACCTAAAGAAGTATGGGCAGGATGCAAAAGCATTAGGCTCCAGGTGTAAAATAGAAAATGCAGATGTTAAACATTTCTATGGGACTGTCAAAAAAGCAACATTGGAGGCAGATATATAACATAATAATTTAGAGATTGAGATTTCTTTTGATTTCTCTTATGCAATATAGTGTTGAGCGGCATAGGCCATATTCGAATTCGCGAATATTCGTGAATATATGGACGAATATTCGTCATATATTCGCTAAATTCGCATATTCATAATATTCACGTTTTATTTTCGCATATGTGAAAATTCACGTATGCGAAAATTAACATATGCGAAAATTAGCATATACAAAAATTAGCTTAAGCGACAATTTGCATATGCGAAAATTCGCACGCCAGTCTCACACAATAGTATTAGAGCCTTCTTTACACCACACAAGCTGGAAGCAGAGAGGGGTGATCACTGTAATGTGTACTGTGGAAAAAAAAAAAGAATATTCGTAATTACGAATATATAGTGCTATATTTGCGAATATTCGCGAATTCGCGAATATGCAATATTCGCAAATTCACGAATATGCAATATTCGTGAATAAAATTTGCATTGCGAATATTCGCGAGCAACACTAATGCAATACTGGGATATACTCAAGCTTTAGTTGATAAGGCTAGGTTAATAACTAAATAGCTTTTTTTTTTTTTGCAAGGCTACTAATTTCTAGGAAATGGTTATCAGAGGATACACCTAGAGTAGAAGAATGGCTGGCCACAGTGAATAAGATTAGTCAATACGAAATACTGCATGAGGGTGCGTTCACACGCTCTTTGTTTTTGCGGGTTTTCCACTGCGTATTTGAAAGGGGCGGGCTCTTCTCGGCTGTCCATAGCAGATTTTCTGCGACGGAATTTACGCTTCAATGGGGCTTGCGGTGGATTTTCCGCAGCGTAAATTCCTCCGTGGAAAATCTGCTGTGGATAGCCGAGAAGAGCCCGCCCCTTTCAAATACGCAGCGGAAAACCCACAAAAACAAAGAGCGTGTGAACGCACCCTGAGAAGGATATTTTAATCCAGAGGAAAAGCGTGAAGGAATTTTGGAAGAATTGGCTATAAAGAGGTGTAATAAAAGAAGGATGTGTTTGTATTTATTTATTTATTTATTTATATTTATTTTTTCCGCACTCTCTTCATGGGGTATGGGAGGTATGGAGGAAATATTTAAAATAGGTACATGTTGAAATTGTATTGTGATTGTAAATGATTTTATATGTTTATAAAAGAAATAAATCCTGACTGATCATGTTTACAAGACAAAGGTATTACCGTATATAGTTCATTAGGGCTTATAAGTAAAAAATTCATGTGAAATTAAAAAAAATGACATTTTTAGCTGACAGCAAGTAGAGGTCTTGAAAATATACAGGAATTAAGATAAAATATCTCGAAAGTTGAAAATATTTTTATCATTCAATCATTCAGCTTCATTTTCATAATACAATAAAATGCTTGATTGCTTTAACTGTGCTAAATATAATATCTACCCAGCAATACATTTTATACTGTATTCATAGCATGAAATCTAATAATATCTACATAGCACTGAAACAAAGTATATTGTACTGTACATACAAGTATACTTGTTTACAATAAAACTAAGGCATTGAACATGTTTGTCTACACATTGAATCCCATTGGTTCTTTATCATATGGCAATAAGTAATTTTTTGTAATGCCATATGGTGTTTTTGACCCTATGAGTCAGAGTCAGCAGACACATTACAGCCAATCAGCAGCAGTCCCTCCCTTCCAGACCCTCCTACCTCCTGCACGGAGTCAGGGTCCACTTTACTCCTAAAGCACTAGTCTTACATCTGCTTTAAGGACAGCACCCACAAAAGCCCTTTTTAGGGCTCAAATATCAGTCTGTGTGTCTTGCAACAGCTGGAGGCACCCTGGTTGGAAGGGAACCGCTGGTTAAAAGGGGTACTCCAGTGTAAAACTTAAGTTCCTTCAAGCAACTAACTACAGTATCAAAAGGGCTATAAGTTCAGTCCGTGTGTGTTGCAACAGCTGGAGGCATCCTGGTTGGGAGGGAACCACTGGTTAAAAGGGGTACTCCGCTGGCAACCTTTTTTGCTCATTGTCACACTAGTGCAAATCACATTTGGTGTGACAGTTGTTCAAATAAAAAAAATATATATACCTTTTTTGGCTGTGAAATAAAACCAGTGCTGCCTAAAGGGGGGCTCTAACTATGTGCTGCCTAATATAGGGGAATCTATGTGCTGCCTAAAGGGGGGATCTAAATATGTGCTGCCTAAAGGGGGCTCTATGTGCTGCCTAAAGGGGGGCTCTAACTATGTGCTGCCTAACATGGGGGAATCTATGTGCTGCCTAAAGGGGGGATCTAACTATGTGATGCCTAAAGGGGGATCTAGCTATGTGCTGCCTAAAGGGGGCTCTATGTGCTGCCTAAAGGGAGGCTCTACCTATGTTCTGCCTAAATGGGGGCTCTAACTATGTGCTGCCTAATATGGGGGAATCTATGTGCTGCCTAAAGGGGGTATCTAACTATGTGATGCCTAAAGGGGGGCCAATGAGAGTTCTGCAAGCACAGTTGTCAGAGCTTAGCAACGTCCCTAGCAACAACCCTCGCATGATGTTATAGCGCGCATGCGCAGATGAGCAAAATGTCGCTATTAATTTCGCATTCGCATAGCGAAATTTCACAATTCAAAAAAACGTCACGAATGTAACGAATATTCAAATTTCACGAATATGGGATTAATATTCATCCTTATATTCGCGAGATATCGCAAATTAAAATATGGCATATGCCGCTCATCACTACTCTTCGGTCTCCTGTTCACCCACACTATAAACCAGTGAACAAGATGACTTTTTTCCTTTAAAATGAAAGTTCAGCATGGACATAGGGGGAGATTTAACAAAACCTGTGCCGAGGAAAACTTGCCCAGTTGCCCATAGCAACCGATCAGCTCACTTCTTTCATTTTTAAGAAGGCCTGTAAAAATGAAGCTATCTGATTGGTTTCTATTGGTCAACTGGGCAAGTTTCCTCTGCACATATATATATATATATATATATATATATATATATATATACTTATACCTACAAGCACATATGAACAGAATTGTGGCAAGCAATTTTTACATGCAAATATAATCGGGGGTTTTATGGGTAAATTGTTTACCTTCTGTTGCACAAACTATAACTCTATGTTCATTTTACTCCTCCCCTTGTGGTGACGTTAGATCAGGGGTAGGCAATCTTTTGGTAATGCTGTGCCCAATTTTTTTCCAAGTCGCTTGGTGTTCCGGAAACATGGGTGTGGCTTGCTGTGGGTGTGGTTTGCTGTGGGTGTGATTTGCTGTGGGTTTGGCTTGCTGTGGGTGGGGTTTGTGGTTGTGTGGCTTGTCACAGGGTGTTTTTTTTTTTTTTACAGAATTGTCCCTATATATTGTTCTCACTGTAATTACCTTACAGTGAGAACAGCCATTTTAACTCAGACCTGTATAAGAAAGACCCCAGAATCACCCCCACCATAATACAAACCCCAGAATCAGACCCCACCATAATACAGACCCCAAAATCAGACACCACCATAATACAGACCCCAGAATCAGACCCCACCACAATACAGACCACAGAATCATCAGACCCCGCCACAATACAGACCCCAGAATCAGTCCCCAACACAATACAGACCCCAGAATCAGACCCCACCATCATACAGACCCCAGAATCACCACTCACCATAATACAGACCCCAGAATCACCACCACCATAATACAGACCCCAGAATCAGACCCCTCCATAATACAGACCCAGGAATCACCACCACCATAATACAGACCCCAGAATCAGTCCCCACCACAATACAGACCCCAGAATCAGACTTCACCACAATACAGACCCCAGAATCAGATCCCACCATAATACAGACCCCAGAATAAGACCCCACCATAACACAGACCCCAGAATCAGACCCCACTATAATACAGACTTCAGAATCAGACCCCGCCAAAATACCGACCCCAGAATCACCACCCACCATAATACAGACCCCAGAATCAGACCACTCCATAATACAGACCCCAGAATCACCACCCACCATAATACAGACCCCAGAATCACCACCCACCATAATACAGACCTCATAATTACCACCCACCACAATACAGACCCCAGAATCAGACCCCACCACAATACAGACCCCAGAATCAGACCCCACCACAATACAGACCCCAGAATCACCACCCACCACAATAAAGACCCCAGAATCAGACCCTGTGGCTTGTCACAGGGTGTTTTTTTTTTTTTTTACAGAATTCTCCCTATATATTGTTCTCGCTGTAAGGACCTTACAGTGAGAACAGCCATTTTAACTCAGACCTGTATAAGAAAGACCCCAGAATCACCCCCACCATAATACAAACCCCAGAATCAGACCCCACCATAATACAGACCCCAAAATCAGACACCACCATAATACAGACCCCAGAATCAGACCCCACCACAATACAGACCACAGAATCATCAGACCCCACCACAATACAGACCCCAGAATCAGTCCCCAACACAATACAGACCCCAGAATCAGACCCCTCCATAATACAGACCCCAGGATCACCACTCACCATAATACAGACCCCAGAATCACCACCACCATAATACAGACCACAGAATCAGACCCCTCCATAATACAGACCACAGAATCACCACCCACCATAATACAGACCCCAGAATCAGTCCCCACCACAATACAGACCCCAGAATCAGACTTCACCACAATACAGACCCCAGAATCAGACCCCACCATAATACAGACCCCAGAATAAAACCCCACCATAACACAGACCCCAGAATCAGACCCCACTATAATACAGACTCCAGAATCAGACCCCGCCATAATACCGACCCCAGAATCACCACCCACCATAATACCGACCCCAGAATCAGACCCCTCCATAATACAGACCCCAGAATCACCAGCCACCATAATACAGACCCCAGAATCAGACCCCTCCATAATACAGACCTCAGAATCCCCACCCACCATAATACAGACCCCAGAATCCCCACCCACCATAATACAGACCTCAGAATTACCACCCACCACAATACAGACCCCAGAATCAGACCCCACCACAATACAGACCCCAGAATCACCACCCACCACAATACAGACCCCAGAATCAGACCCTACCACAATACAGACCCCAGAATCAGACCACACCACAATACAGACCCCAGAATCAGACCCCACCACAATACAGACCCCAGCATCACCACCCACCATAATGCAGACCCCTCCCTTACATAATAGAGCCCCCCGCTACATAATACACACCCCAGGATCAGACTCCAGTCATGTTGCACAATAATATACATACAGTTACATCAAATGACTCACAATTCACGTCTTTTACGGTCAACGTCATCCTCCAGCAAACTTCTTCCAGCAAAAACCAATTACTGTAGCATCTGCAAACATCTGGTCTCTGCATCTTTTCAGTGCACTCTCCAGAAGTGCAACATTTTGTGGAGTTTATTCCATTCCAAAAAGCGTTTCAGCGACCTGTCTTCGCCTTTGTCAAGCATGAGAGGCGACAGAACGTAGCCTGATCTGTAACAATGTTTGAATTGGAATAAACTTTATTGAATTCTGCACTTTATACTTTGGTGAGCTATGATTTTCCTTGGATATAAGTAGGTAGGTAGGTAGCTATGCAGGTAGGTAAGTAGATATGGAGGTAAGTTCATAGGTAGGTAGCAAGGTAGGTAAATGGGTATCTATGTATGGAGGTAGGTACCTGGGTAGATAGGTATGTAGGTAGGTAGCAAGAAGGTAGTTAAGTAATTAGGTTTCTATGTAGGTAAATAGCTATGTAGGTATTTTTCTGAGGGAAAGGTGGCAACCCTACCCGCAACCCCCTTCCCCCATCACTTGCATTCCCTTTCCCCCGTCACTTGCACCCCCATCACTTGCAACCTCCATCATCACTTTCACCCTCCCCCTTCCCCATCATCACCATTACCCCCTGTCCTCATCATCACTCGCGCACCCCTTCCCCCATTATCACTTGCACCCCCCATCATCCCTTACACCCCCCTTCCCCCCATCATCACTTGAACCCCCCATCATCACTTGCACCCCCCCTTCCCCCATTATCACTTGCACCCCCCATCATCACTTGCACCCCCTCTTCCCCATCATCACTTGAACCCCACATCATCACTTGCAACCTCCATCATCACTTTCACCCTCCCCTTCACCATCATCACTTGCACCCCCTGTCCTCTCATCATCACTCGCACCCCCCTTCCCCCCATCATCACTTGAACCCCCCATCATCACTTGCACCCCCCCTTCCCTTCCATTATCACTTGCACCCCCATCATCACTTGCAACCCCCCATTATCACTTGCACCCCCTGAAAGGTTCTCTGTCTACTCAGTACCCCTGGTACCAGGTCCAATTTGGCTTAAGGCTTGTACTGGCACCAGGAGAGCGTCTTGTCGGGTGAGGACAGAATACAAGCACACAGGATACCGTCTAAGAACGCTCTGTTTTACTTTTACCAATTCTTATTTATATATCATGAGGAAACAACAAAATTGTACAGGATGTACATGACTTAAGGTCTGTACCCTTATATGGATTGGTGTAACTTATGCCTTGCGGTTACTAGAAAGCAGAACTATTATATGTCATCCCCTCTTAAAACCAGTTGTCACTTAGACAACTTGGTTTTTCTTGTTTTCCATTTTCTTTTGAAAAGTCTTTATGTAGGCAGTATAGCCCTCTGCTGAGTGACGGTAAAGTAGAGGGACTTGGGTGTCTCTCTAATTCATTATGCGGAGTCACCGTGGGGTGAATCAAAGTCAATAAAGTCATTAATGCAAACATCATGAGAATTAGTTTCTTCGACCTTCTGCCAGAACGAGGCCAGGGCATCAGCGAGTACATCTTTCGGTAGGCTTTCAAGGTCAGGGCTGTCTGCCCCCGTTATTACCTCCTTTGGGTGATGTTGGACGAGTTTGATCCGAGAGGCGTGGATCCAAGAAAGGGCTGTCTTCCGTGAGGAACGCCGTCCTCGTCACGGCTACAACTGTGGTTGGGGGTCCAAAGGTGAAGTCTCCAGGCTTTCCTGTGGGAGAGAAGGAGAATTACAGACAACTTTTTGTTCTACTTTATCAAGGGTTTGGATGAGGTCTGTGACATATTGTTCCCTTATCTGGTCGAGGTCCCCTTCTTCTGTTATAAGTGGTCGTTGGGCCCATGGAGTCGGGAAAGGCCTACCCATGAGAATCTCAAAAGGGAAGAGTTTTAAAGTCTTATGGGGGGTCATTCTAATTTCTGCGAGTATGATGGGAAGGACTTGTTTCCACTTCTCAAAGGTGTGGCCTGTGGCCTTTCTTATTTTGTCCTTGACTGTTCTATTCATTCTTTCTACTATGCCTGAGGATTGCGGATGATATGGGACATGGAACTTCCAGTCTATTCTCAATAACTTCGAGGTTTCCCTAATTAGTTTGGAGGGGAAAGCTGGACCCTGATCAGACTCAATTACAAGTAAAAATCCCCATCGGAGGATGATGTGTTGTGTGAGCATGTGTGTAGTGGTTTTTGCATCTTCTCTCTTGGTAGAGAATACTTCAGGCCATCTGGAGAACATGTCTATGATGACTAGGGCATTTTCTTGTTTCCCTTTTGGTATGTGGGTGTAGTCAATTTGTAGGTGAGTGAAAGGTGTTGTGGGGTACTGCAGGTGTTGGTGTTGTACACAGTGGATTGTATTGGGGTTGTTCCTGAGACATACGAGGCAACGTTTGATGTAGTTGTCTACCAGTTGTTTTGAATTCATGATGTAAAAATGTTGGGAGAGGAGGGTGTGTGTGGTGGGGATGCTGTTGTGGCCTACTCTGTGGAAATGAGTAATAAAGACTGGGGCACTGTGTTGGGGTATGTATTGTTTCCCCTCTTTGTAGATCAATCCTGTTACAGGATTTTTCTGCAATACCGGATAACACCAATCATATTCCTCTTGTTTGGGAGCAGAGGACTGGAGAGAGAAGAAGTTTTTGTGTCTTCGAGGGAAGGAGGTGTAAGAACTAGTAACATCAGTGAGGCAGGTTGTTGTGTAGCAGCCAGTTTGGCGGTGTGGTCTGCTATAGCATTGCCCTTTGAAGTGGGATCAGTCCCACGTGTGTGTGTCCTGCAGTGAATGATGACTAATTGTGATGGTAGGGTAAGTGCATGTAAATGGTGACAGGTTCTTGTGAGGGCGATGAGTTCTGCAGCTTGTGCGGACTTATAGGGGATGGACTGGGCCTTGAGGACAATATCAGGTAATTGGACAATAGCATAACCGGCATGGTAAACATTGTCATTGGGGCGGGTGCATGACCCATCTACAAAGACTTCTGAAGCATCAGGTATGGGCACTGAAGAGAAGTTGGGTCTGGGTGAGGCGTCAGTGTGGATGACTTGCAAGCAGTCATGTATGTCCGACATTACATCATCATGAATTTTCAGGCCAACTAGTGCGTTGAGTATGGGAGCAGGGCCAGATGTAGGGGAGGCATACACCATTTTCAAGGATGGATTACTGAGGAGAATTGCCTCATATCCAGAGAGCCGTTGTGCTGACATATGTTGTGTATGTAGACCTTTAAGGAGAGAGATAACATCATGAGAAGTGTACAAGGTAGTGTCATGTCCTAAAGTGAGGATGGTAGCTTGTTCAACAATCACAGCACAGGCAGCAAGAGCTCGCAGACATGCCGGCATCCCCTGTATGGAGACGGGCATCACCTTTGAGAAAAAAGGCACAAGAACCTAGTTTACCTCCGTGAAACTGTGTCAGCACACCCGCCATGGTTTTACAATTGTCTCGTGAATACATGTGGAAAGGCAAATTGTAATCTGGGAGGCCTAGCCCTGGATTTGTCATTAAAAGCTTTGTACATTTATGAGGACCATTTGATTAGATCTGGTTTGTCCGACAGGGTAGCATGTCTCAAGATTTTGTCATAATATGAGCAGTCGGGAATCCACTGCCTGCAGTAGTTAATCATACCCAAGAAAGATTGCATTGCCTTCTGGGCGTGCGGGGTGACCAGACCCGCTACAGACTCAACTCTAGACGTGCTCAACTCCCTTTTCCCTTTTGGCAGAACAAAACCCAGATATTCAACCTGTTCACAACACCATCCTCAAGGCAGGCCTCCTCAGAGAAACTACACAGTAACAAATCATCAACATATTGGAGGAGAACAGAACCCTGGGGGGCGTGCCATGATTTTAAAAAGGCTTGGAGGACAATGCTGAACACAACTGGTGAATCAGCATACCCCTGGGGCATTCTACACCAGGTTAACTGTAGTCCCTCAAAGGAAAAAGCAAAAAGGAGTCTGGTATCTTTGTCCACAGGGATCGAGAAGAAAGCATTCTTCAGATCGAGGACAGAAAAATGAGTTGCCTGTGCTGGTATTGATGACAACAGTCGGGTAACATCAGGAACTATAGGGGCAATAGGCACAATTAGTCTGTTGATGGCTCTCAGGTTTGTACAAAACAGACAGTACCATCCGGTTTGGGGACCAGATTAATTGGAGTGCAGTAGGGAGAGACAGTATGTTCTAAAACTCAAGTTTGTAGGAAATGTTTAATCATAGGGTGGATACTGTTGATTTTTTCCAGTGACAAGGGGTACTGTTTTTGGTAGACCGGGAGAATGTCTGGTTTGAGTCTTGCCTTGTATGGTGTACAGTCAATGTGTCCCACATCATGGTCTCCATGTGATCAGACAATGGGGTCTACCTCAGGTGGGACCTGGGCCGGGGACATAATAGGATAATGTCCAGCAGGACAGTACCCTGCAGGTGTGACTATGGGTGTGAGGTCAGACGTGACATGTAACTTGGACGGGGATGCAGTGATATGTAATTTGAGTTTACATGTGAGGTCTCTTTCCAGGAGGTTTACAGGGCATTCAGGTATGATACGAAAGGAATGGAAGGTTAAATGGTCACCCTCGGGGCATTGTATATAGAGGTACTATGAACATACTCAATTTCAAACAGTAGACATATATATATACATATATATACATATATATATATATACATATATATACATATATATATATATATATATATATATATATACACACATACATATATATCCCCTAAAAGACAAAATTACACCAGATCCGAAGAAGAAGACTATGTCACCAGTCACCGCCCCTTTGAGTCTGGCTTCTTGTCTTTCCCCAGTTCTGTCAGTCAGCATGAAACGTCTAGTATCACATGTGTTACTGACTGTGTTACTTTACATCAAGAGACATACAAGAAACATGTGATCACTTTTTTTTATTTATTTTATATCTTATTTTATTCTTCTTGGCCACATTTCTTCTCTTATTACTCCTGTAATATAATCAGACAATTAATCACATTTTCTGGTACATTTCAGTTTTTGGCATCAACCCTGTGTTACTGTGAAGACAAGAAATTAATGAAATATCATCAAAAAGTTCAATTTATTACCACGTGAATATTTTTTTCTTTTTAACACCATTTTCATTACAACACAACAGCTTCACAGGGAAAACATTCTCTGGCCATATTCTATACACTCCTGATTTATGAATACACCTCACACATATACAACATATGTTATATCATAAGAACCATCCTATAAACGCCATCATATGACTACATGCACAGGGCTTTCCTAGCAATTTACCACATCACTGCATTCCATACCACTGAACACTCATCTTCACTTCACTTAATCAAACAATTTCAGCTCTGCTAATCCTACAGTCCTCACGCTGCTTCACATGTTTTTCCCTCAAAACGTTGAGTCTCTATTTCTGACAACAATCTCTAATCCTATCAAACAATTTACACAGCCCTGCATCATAACGCCAACATTATGTGAATCTTTTCCAAAATTCAGTAACAGTTTCTCCTAATTTTTGTTTGCATGCCACAGCAATGGGCAGTGATGATTTTTGTTTGAAAACTCGGTTAAGTTCCTCTTCTAATTCTCTCCATATACACTCTCTACCCTTCTCGAGATTACAAATGTAGTTGTTAGTGTGGAGGTGAGGTGGAATTTATCATTGGCCCCCTCCCTTGGGAATGGGCTGGAGTCCTCCATGAATTCTGACCAACCAAGTATATCATCTATCCACGGATTCACTAAGTTCCATCCTGTAGGGCTAACTCAGGCCACATAATTTTTACATGTTTCACCGGGAAGGGGAGGAGGATATGACTTAGATGATTTGGAACCCATGTTCTGTAATTGGTGCAAAACCACAGTCTCTGGAGTGGCTGTACTGAACCGTGAAGGCTCTGACAATTCCTCTCAACAGAGTAGGAATTCTCTAATTTAATTGCACCAATCACTGAGCATGCGTGGTATCTCTGAACAAACTGTCACTTGCTTTCACCACATCCCAGGTCAACAAGTTTCCACTTCGCGGGAGGGTGGGGCGTCTTACAGATGTTCTGAGAACCAGCAGATTATTATTATTATAACAGTTATATGCACCTTATACTCTATACATTAAGGCAATGGTTAGTATACTCACGTTTCTTCTTAAGCTTAAGGGGAAAAAAAAGGAAGTTACAAGAGAACGTCATAAAAAAACTAAACAGAAGTGCAAGAAGTTTCTTAAGCATTAAGCCAAATTAGACAACAATCTCCCTGGATTGTCAGATTAGTCTTAGTTCCTCATTTCGCCTGTTCCCTGAACAGAAGTCAATATTGTGTCCCAGACACTATATTAAAGTAAGTAACTGTTGTACTTACTGGGATCGAGACGTGGCCAGTGCCCCCCGGGTCGACAATACCACTCAAGGATATGGTTCTTACCGGTCCGGAGGATGACCCTCTCAACCCCGGAGTGAGCCCCCAGCTGAAAGGTTCTCTGTCTACTCAGTACCCCTGGTACCAGGTCCAATTTGGCTTAAGGCTTGTACTGGCACCAGGAGAGCGTCTTGTCGGGTGAGGAAAGAATACAAGCACACAGGATACCGTCTAAGAACGCTCTGTTTTAATTTTACCAATTGTTATTTATAAATCATGAGGAAACCACAAAATTGTACAATAGTTACACGTCAGCAGTCAAGCGAAGCAGAATAACAGGATGTACGTGACTTAAGGTCTGTACCCTTATATGGATTGGTGTAACTTATGCCTTGCGGTTACTAGAAAGCAGAACTATTATATGTCATACAAGGAATAAAAGATCTGCATATAAATAATACGAATTTATCAGGATCCTTGCATCCTTCCCCACCCATCATCACTTGCACCTCCCTCCCCCCCCATTATCCCTTGCACCACCATCATCACTTGCACCTCCTTTCCCCATCATCATTTGCAACCCCCTTCCCCCATTATCACTTGCTCCCCCTTTCCCCCATTATCACTTGCACCCCCCATTATCACTTGCACCTCCCATCATCACTTGCACCCCCCTCCCCAAATTATTACTTGCACCCCCATGATCACTTGCACCCACTTCCCCCCTTCATCACTTGCACCCCCATCATCACTTGCACCCCCCTTCCCCCCATCATCACTTGAACCCCCCTTCCCCCCATCATCACTTCCACCCCCCCTTCCCCCATCATCACTTGCATCCCCTTTCCCCCATTATCACTTGCACCCCCATCATCACTTGTACCCTCCCCCCTTCCCCCATTATCCCTTGCACCCCCCCCATCATCACTTGCACCCCCCATCATCACTTGCACCCCCCTTCCCCATCATCACTTGCACCCCCCCTTCCCCCATTATCACTTGCACCCCCATCATCACTTGCACCCTCCATCATCACTTGCACCCCCCCCCCGTCAGCACTTGCACCCCCCTTCCCCCATCATCACTTGCACCCCCCTTCCCCCATCATCACTTGTACCCTCCCCCCTTCCCCCCATTATCACTTGCACCCCCATCATCACTTGCACCCCCATCATCACTTGCACCCCGCATCATCACTTGCACCTCCTCTTCCCCCATCATCACTTGCACCCCCCTTCCCCCATCATCACTTGCACTCCCCCTTCCCCCCATTATCACTGGCACCCCTCATCATCACTTGCACCCCCCCTTCCCCTCCATCATCACTTGCACTCCCCATCATCACTTGCACCCCCCTTCCCCATCATCACTTGCACCCCCTTCCCCCATCATCACTTTCACCCACCCTTCCCACTCCCCCCCCCCTCTGCTCTGCAGATTCCAGGATGATTTAAAAAAAAAAAAAAAAATGAATATCTTTTACTCACCTGCAGTGCAGGCAGGGATCTCCTGGGCAGCACAAGCTTCTTCTCCCACTAAAGTGCAGGCGCCAATGAGTGACATCATCAGCGCCTGCGCTGCGCGCGGGCAGAGATCACAGGTCTCCTCTCAGTCCTCCTCTTGGTTCTGCAGCTCACACTGAGAGGAAGCTTTAACTGTGCGTGCGTGTGTGCACACAGCTTAAAGTGGTGCTTGCTTGCCTGGGAATCCGAGACAAATGTCCTGGATCCCCATTAGTGGAGCGAGCGCGGTTGGAGAGCAGCTCCGCAAGCGACTCAAAAGCATCCCGTGTGCCATAAGTGGCACGCATGCCAGGGGTTGCCGACTCTGCTATAGATCATAATTCCTTCTCCTGTCAGTAAGCCCCTGATGACTTCTTTTCAATTCCTCATGGGCTAAATGAAAAGCTGCTCTAAAATGCAGCTTTCACTTCAGTTGCTTATTTTGTTAGTGAAGTATCTCCCTTTTGTTATTGTGAAAGTTTTATTAATTGATATGTGTTATTTTTTTCTGCAGGTTGTTTGTGTTTTTATTACCTATAACTTGGGCCGGATGTGCTGTAGTTTTTCAATGTATCCTTGACTGTCGTCCAGACTGGCAGCCATGTTCGCTTCACAACGCGTAGCTTTTTTTTTTCTTTGCCCGCCTAAGAGAGTGGGCATTCTTTCACATGCCCTCCTATGCCCACATATGTATGTTGTTTGTTTGCCAGGCCTGCCTTGATTGGTTTTCTGTTTTGCTTGGCCGGTTAACCCCAAATTTATGCCCCCGTGCATATTTATAAAAAAAATTACTGGCTCCAGTGTGCAAAATAAGTTTATCCCCCCCCCCCCCCACGTGAGAGCACGTGAGAGACAGAATGCTAAACAGAAGGGCAGGAACTAGGCACCACCAAAAAACAAAGGGGAAGTACTGGGGCAGACAAATAGTAAGCTGGGTGGAACCCAAACAAATGCAAAGTTCATGCCCCAAACGAAAAAACTAGGGCATGTGGCCTGGTGCGATTTGGTTTGGAGCCCAGCAACAAAAGGGAAACAGCAAAAGCTAAAAAAAAATCAACTTGCAGACAAAAAAAACACCAGAGAACTGAAAAATAGCAACCAAGGCACAAAAGGAAACAAAGGACAAACAACAACAAGGATAAGTTGAGAGAGACAAAAACACATTGACCACCAAAATACCCCTTTAAAGCAATGCATCTCGGATTCAAAAGAAGCCAAACACCTAATACAGCCAATACAGCTACAATATGTATGCCCTACATCCTTGGCTACTAAAGTGCCTATCTGCCAGGATGTATGAGATACGTCCTTGGCAGATGAAGGGAATTAATGGCCACCCTGCTCACAAGAGGTTACAATCTATAAGGAAACAAGGGGATAGCACAAAAGGTGCATGTTTAATACAATGGTTATTTATACAGAATAAAAGTGAAGCAAGTATTTGTGTATGCAGAGATATTAAGGGAATTCAATTTTATCCCCTATCCATAAAATTCCTTCCTTCTTGTTGTTGTCTCAAGTTATAATACTTTAAATTAACAATGATTAACTTAAAGAGGAACTCCGGTGGAAACAAGTGGAAAACAAATGTTTACAAATCAACTGGTGCCAGAAAGTTAAACAGATTTGTAAATTACTTCTATTTCAAAATCTGAAGCCTTCCAGTACTTATCAGCTGCTGTATACTACAGAGCAAATTGTGTAGTTCTTTCCAGTCTGACTACAGTGCTCTATGCTGTGTAGCACTGTGGTCAGACTGGAAAGAACTTCACAAATTTCTCTGTGGTATATCTGTAGTATGCAGCAGCTGATAAGTACTGGAAAGGTTAAGATTTATAAATGGATTTACAAATCTGTTCAACTTTCCTGAGCCAGTTGATTTGAAAACATTTTTTTCCACTGGAGTCCCCCTTTAACAACAAATTAATATGTTTACTTAATGGATCTTTTCTATCTTACACATTTATGGCATATCCACAGGATACACTCATTATGAGATAGAGATGGACAAGGTTGAAACCTCAGACATGGCATCTCTCAGATATCGCATAGCGCTCTTCACTTATAGTGGCGCTATACTTCAAGCATTGACTTTAAGGTTACCCATCTCATTTGTCTTATTTTTTTTTTTTTTGCTGGAGAAAGCCAAAATATCCCAGACTACCAACATTTTTTTGCAAACATACTGGAAAATAAAAAGGATTAGTAATAAAGATTATCTGTGATTGCTGTCTATAGGGCTAGTCCTATTATGAAGACATTAGCAGTATTTACTGTGGATTTTAATATACTCATATTTACAATCCTAATATCCTTAATAAGCTTACCCTTCAAAAGAAATCTAAGGCACATCTATTATTTATTATGATCAATGGCCGAATGTTTTTGGATTGTCTGTGAATTTATACACAGCTGGCAACCGTGGCCTTGAATCCTATCTACACAAAAGACAGTGAATATGATTAAATTCATCACTGTCCATTCTGAAAAAGCCTTCGGAAAGTAATTATGTGGTTAAGTAACTCTACAGGGCGAAATAAATCTATGGGATGAAAGAAAAGGATAAATCCCATACAAGTATAAAACCCATTTAATTTACTGAATACCCAACACCTAACGATATTGACATAAATAAGAACATTTTACAAATAAATAAATGAAGTGATGTACATAGCCTTTCCTAGTGTCCTATTTATAGTATGTCTTTAATTTATATTCAGCAAACATAACGGTATAGCGATACCCTCTGTTTTATCTACAGTGTTTCTGACTGACTGGGATGCCTTAAAGGACTGCAACCTTGAAGACCTGTGAACCATTTTCCTTTAACCCCTTAACGAACCAGGACGTAAATGTACGTCCTGGTGCGGTGGTACTTAACGCACCAGGACGTACATATACATCCTATACATGATCACGAGCATCGGAGCAATGCTCGGGTCATGTGCGGCAGGTCCGGGCTGCTAATAGCAGCCAGGGACCTGCCGGTAATGGCCAACATCTGCGATCACACGGATGTCTCCCATTAACCCCTCAGATGCTGTGATCAATACAGATCACGGCATCTGAAGCACTGCGGACACTAAAATGGATGATTGGATCGCCTGCAGCGCTGCCGCGGAGATCCAATCATCCAGAACGGCAGATGGAGGTCCCCTCACCTGCCTCCTCTGCCTTCCACGGGTCTTCTGCTCTGGTCTGAGATCGAACAGAAGAAGATGACCGATAATACTGATCAGTGCTATGCCCTATGCATAGCACTGAACAGTATTAGCAATCGAATGATTGTGTAAAATTGAAGTGTAAAATTAAAAGTAAAACAGATCCCCTCCCTCAATAAAAATGTAAATTGGCCCATTCCCCCCCCCCCCCCCCCCAAAAAGTGTAAACAAAAAAATTTCATAAGCACTTTTGGTATTGACGCGTGTGTAAATATCCGAACTATTAAAATATGATGTTAATGATAGTGTACGGTGAACGGCGTGAACGTAAAAAAAAAAGGCCAAAATTTCTGCTTTTTTTATAACATTTTATTCCCAAACAAATTATAAAAAATGTGTTAAAAGTTTTATATATGCAAATATGGTATCAATAAAAGTACAGATCACGGTGAAAAAACTGAGCCCTCATACTGCAGCTTATATGGAAATATAATAGAGGGATTTTAAATGTACTAATTTGGTTAAAAAGTTTGCGATTTTTTTTAAGCGCAACAATAATAGAAAAGTATGTAATCATGGGTATCTTTTTAATCGTATTGACCCAAAGAACAATGGACAAAAGTCAATTTTACTGTAAAATGGAAAAATGTATGGTTGCAAACAAAACCTTCCAAAATTTCCCCACAGAAATAGTATTTTTTGGTTGCGCAATATATTTTATGGTAATTTGAGTGATGGCATTACAAAGGACAACTGGCCGGGCAAAAAACAAGCCCTCATACTAGTCTGTGGATGAAAATATAAAAAAGTTATGATTTTTTGAAGGCGAGGAGATAAAAACATAAAAATAAAATTGTCTTAGGCCTCTTTCACACTATGAAATTGTTCCGTTTAGGAACTTCCGTCACCAGTTCCGTCACTATATCAGCAAAACCCGGCCGTTACAAAACCCCTGACGGCAGTGACTAAATCGCATTGCAGCCTATGGGGTTTTGTAACTGCCCGTTTGCACCCGTATATGCCCGTAATTCATTACGGGCGTTATACAGTGACGGGACATCGTGGCGGAAAAATTACTGCATGCAGTAATTTTTTTTAACCACAATGTCCCGTCACTGTATAACACCCGTAATGCCGCACATGCGCTGTGCGCCATACACCCGGATGAGGCATTCTCCTGCATATCTATCTATGCAAGAGAACGCAGCTTCCAGGTGTACGGCGCGTGGTGACCTACACAGGAGGAAGACTGCGATGAGGCAGCAATGAATATTCATGAGCCAGGCAGCCGATCCGCCCGGCGAAAATGACGTAAGCGAGTCCGTGCTGATGCTGCGGACCTCCCACTGAGCCCCAAGCCTGAGAATACCATATAACTAAAAATTAAGATATCTGGAGAACCGCTGCACAGTTTTTAATGAGGTAAGAAGCGTTTTAATCAGGATCATCCGCACTACAAGACTGTGTAACAGGTTTAGAGCGGGTGATTCTGATGACAGATTTCCATTACTTCAAATGGAGATGGAAAAATCTTCCACAAAACTGATGTCTGATGTGTGTAAGGAATTTAGTGATTTAGATCATTGTATTGAACCTATTGTAGCTTGACTCCGTGATTGCAAAGACAAATCAACATGCGGACAACATTTCAAAACTGTATGTATGTTTAGATTCGACAAATGATAATCCTGAGGATCTTGTAAACAGATCACAAAGTATCAGCTTTCAGATTAGAATGTGCCCTAACAGATCTCTTCCAGTCTCTGATTCCTGGTATGTGGGGCATCTTCTATAAAATGTATAAAGTACACAGAGCTTTGAATGGTCCACAGCCAGACTTCCTTGAGATGTTGTAGTGAAGCAATGGAAAGCGTTATGAAAGCAGAAGGAGAATGTAATGTGATTAAAGGGGTACTCCGGTGGAAAACAAATTGTTTCAAATCAACTGATGCCAGAAAGTTAAGCAGATTTGTAAAACACTTCTATTTAAAAATCTTAATCCTTCCAGTAGTTATTAGTGGCTGTATACTACAGAGGTAGTTGTATTTCTTTCTGGAGTTCTTTTCAGTCTGACCACAGTGCTCTCTGCTGACACCTCTGTCCATATCATGAACTGTCCAAAGCAGAAGAGGTTTGCTATGGGGATTTTCCTGTACTTTGGACACTTCCTGAGCAAATTACAGAAACATTATTAAGGAAAATGTTCACCTTACAAAAAGATATTGATCCTAATCACACAGCCTAGACAACACAGGGAGGCTTAGGGAAAACTTTGTGAATGTCCCTGAATGGCTCAGCCAGAGCCCTGACTTGAACCAATAGAACATCATTGGAAATGGCTTCCACTGACGGTCCCATATCCAACGTGACAGAGCTTGGGAGGATCTGCAGAAAAGAATGGCAGAAAATTCCCAAATCCATGTGTGTAAACCTTGTGGCATCATACCCAAAAGACTGGAGGCTGTAATCACTGGCAAATGGTCTTCAACTTAGTACCAAGTAAAAGGTCTATCAATGCAATATTTTAGTTTTTACTTCTCAATAAATTAGCAAAGATTTCTAAAATTCTGGTTTCACTTTGTCATTATGGGGTATTGAGTGCAGATTGCTGGGAAAAACATTTTTATTTTAGAAAAAGTCTGCAACATAACAAAACTGAAGCTATGCCCTGATTTCTGCCGATGATGTACAACAGATCAACAATCTATTTGTACAAGGATCATTCAATGGGGCCTTGGTGTGACATGCCACTTATATTCACAGTGAACAGTTTTCAGCAAAGAAGGCAAAAATCCACATAGACATTTTCCATGCAGTTTGCTGTTGTAATTGACATTGATTTCGGCCCAAACTATGGGGGAGATTTATCAATCCTACTTAGAGGGAGAGTGGTGCTGTTAAATGTGTGGATCTTGTATGGATGTACCTTTTAAAAACTGGACAGAACATTGATTGATTTTGTGCTGCTGATTTTGCTACCTATTGAAGTTAATGGGTAGCAAAATCAGCTGCACAAGATAGGCAGCAAAACTATGCAGCAGATCCTGTACGTGTGAACGTACCCTTAGGGCAGTGTTTCCCTCTAGATGTTGCAAAACTATAACTCTCTGCATGCCTTGACAGCCTTTTGCAGCCTTTTGCTGTCCAGGCATTCTGGGAGTTGTAGTATTTTTTTATTTTTTTTTTCCCACCAAACAATGAGGCCAAGAAATGGTCACAAAAACTCTAAATCTTTATTGAGCAATAATTAAAACAAGCTTGTGCAACAATATAAACATAACATACTAAAAATGATGACACATACAGAAAGAGAGGTGGGTGTATCATATGGATTCAATGGGCGCTTCTAAATTCCACTAGCCTACATAATAATAGGCTAATTAATAGAGATGTGCCAAATCACTATTAAGTTATGTGCACGTACAAACAAAAGCGCAAAAAGTTACTATATATGAGAGTAGATACAGGAAGAAAAAGGTAAGTAGCAACAATAAGAGAACAATCCCAAATCACAAAATAGCCAGACCATATACCTCACCCCGAACCGGTTTTCGCTAAAGGCTTTGTCAAAGCTTTGTCACGCCCCTTGACAAAGCCTTTAGCAAAAATGCATTTGGGGTGAGGTATTCTATGTAGGGTATATGGCTATTTTATGATTTGTGATTGTTCTCTTATTGTTGCTACTTACCTTACCTTTTTCTTCCAGCATCTACTCTCATATATAGTGATCAGAGGGGCTGACAAAGGCGGAGGAATCGTTATCCAAAACCGGGACGATTATGAAGCCGAAGCCCTCCGAATACTCTTGGACACCGTGTACTATGAACTCATCACAACAGACCCCTCGGTCACCTAAGGTAAGGAATACAATAAACTCATTCACATGCCTATATGGAAGGTGTACTAAACAAGAAGGAGAAACAATTTCTCGTGAACGATTCCCCACAGATTCCGTTCTTTTATCATCTACCCAAAGTTCATAAGTGCATCATGACACCCCCTGGAAGGCCCATCATCTCGGGCACTGGCTCACTCACAAGCCAACTCTCATATTACATAGACCTTTTTCTCCAAGAAATTGTGATGACTTTACCATCGTACCTGAAGGATTCACCCAGCTTGATTAAAGATCTACTGGCATTCCCCTGGGAAAAGGACTACCTATTCCTAACCCTCGATGTCACTTCACTCTACTCCAACATTTCACATGACTTGGGCCTCAAAACCACATCTCGCTATTTACACCAAACTAAGGGATTTAAGCATAAACAGTGGTTTTCTTTTGGATGGCCTCAAGTTCATTTTAACCCACAATATCTTTTTCTATAACGACCCCATCTAGCATCAAAAAAAGGGCACAGCCATGGGGACTCGTGTGACCCCCAGCTATGCAAACCTGTTCATCGATGGGTTTGAATCTGAGTACATTTTATTTTATTTTTTTTATTTTTTTGTGCTATATTATTTTATTGTCTGTTTTCTCTCACACAGTTTGATATATCAGGGCCATTATTTTGTAATCTCATTTTACTGTGTGTGAACATAGCCTTATTGTTATTTCTTCATATGATTACATTTGTTAGTAATAATCTTGCCTTGGGTTTCATAATGCCACCATTTGAGGTATTTCACCGTTATTTGCACAGAACGGACCACCTGTATGTTAAGGGTACACATATTTATTTCTTTACATGGATTTTGTCTTTTTCCTCCTAATGGTCCAACCAAGATCAAGAAACCTGTTTGTGAAAAGAGTTTTGGAGAAGTACGGCGGGAGATGTTGCCCCTGAAGACTGCAAAGATCAACCTGGTCCTACAGAACTGAAAGGCAAAGGATCTGAGCAGCTCAAAGGCAGCAACCTCCTGCACCAGCAGTTCAATGCCCTTCTTATAATACGCTTCCAGCACGCTACACATAGTCAGAAAGACTTCCTTGCCCTGGTAACATCCCTTACCTGTAGCTGCCTACCAATTGTCCCTCCTTCTCCTTTCTTTATTGCTTTAACTTCACCTGTCAATGCTGTACACCTCACAACCACCCCTTATTCGGCTATCAATGTTAAATTACATGTAGTACAGTCAGACATTTTGTGTGTAACCTGCATATTGTGGGGTCTTTTCCTTCTGTCTATTGGTTTTTCTCCATGGTTGTTGATCTTGTTGCTCTTCCTGGTTTCTCTCAAATCTTGTTGTTCTTGTTTCTCTTCTAGGTTTTTCCCCTTGCCTTGTTGATCTTGTTGCCCTTCCTGGTTTCTCTTGATTCTTGTTTTATTTTTATTTTTAATATCTATTATTATTTTTTTATATTAATCATATACAGAAACAGACAAAAAAAATGGGCACAAACAGGGAATAGCACATATACCATTATCAAAAACAAGAAAACCACAAAAAAAACTAAAAAAGGAGATGAAAACAGAAAAAGAAAGAAAGAAAAAGGAAAAAGAGAGAGAGAGAGATGATTAATACATAATAATAAAAAAATTAATAAGTTAATAAACTAACTGTTCCTTATCTAAGTTGCTTAGTAGTTTGTTAATTGATCTAACAATTTACTAATCGGGTCTCTTACAATAGGGGAGTAGAGCTTTACATTAATGGTTTAAACTAAAGCCATTTACCCCAAGCAGAATTAAAGGAGTTTAGCCGGTTATTTACTAGAGCTATTGATCTCTCCATTACACAGTTAGAATGGGTCTCATTAAGGATTTGTTCTTTAGTTTTCCATTTATTTGCAATTTTTTATTTTGCAACTGAAAGGAGATGCCCTGATATAGTTCTAGTTGATATATTTTCATCCTTAATCCCCATATTTAGCAGGGCCGTTTCTGGAGCCCACTGCAGTGGAATTCCTGTGATTGTATGGAGCAATTTAAAAATCTGATCCCAGAGTGGTTTAATGACATTGCACTCCCACAATATATGCAGAAGAGTGCCTACTTTCTGCTCACATCTCCAACAAGAGTCAGGGCTGCCCGGATACATCTTAGAGAGTTTATATGGGGTAATATACCAACGATAAAGCAGCTTCCTTGATATCTCTAAATGTGAGATGCAATGGGAAACCTCTGAACTTAATTTATATACACCTTCCCAATGAGTCAAAGAAAAAAAAATCCCAAGTCCCTTTCCAATTATGTCAAGACGGGAGAATATAAGAATTATGTGAGAGTGCTATATATGCTCGCGAAATACCCTTCCGTGATATGTGTGAGGAAAAAAAACAGGAGCTGTAAAGAAGGTGTGTAGTCGGTGGGAAAGGTTCCACAGAATGTATAAAGTGTCTAATTTGCAGGCACGTGTAAGATTAAATTTAGATACAATATTAGCAAATGATAATAATCCTGATGAATCTTAGATATCTAGCAACTTTAAGATGCCCCTACATTGCCACTCTGACAGATTTAAGTCTGGGATTTGGAGCTGTATATCCTCCAGGGGTAAGTCACCCAGAGATAGTGGCAGCAACCCTTATGGAATCTTTAGGAGAGAACAGATTTGTATTGTTGCTTTAGCTGTAGGGAGCGAAGGTTCTATGTATGGAGATGAGAGGCGATTCCTCCAAAGTATATTTTTAAATGAGGATAGTGAGGAACCAGCTGTCTCAATGTCAACCCACCTATCCATAGATTATGGGTCTGGTCCAATATAGCAGCCTGATAGTAATTTAACAAATCTGGGCATCCTAGACCTCCTCTCTCAATGGGCAGACACATAATTTTTGAAGACACTCTGGCCTTTTTCCCATTCCAAATATAGTTTAACAATATTCTTTGTGAGCTACGAATTCTGGTATGTGGTAGGTGAATTGGAAGGTTTCTGAAAAAGTACAGAATTTTAGGCAAGAGTGTCTTCTTTACCACGGAGATTCTACCTAACCAGGATATGGGCGATTGCCCATATTTTCCCACATCTTGTTTGTGAGAGGAGATCAGGGTGTCATAGTTACAGCTTACCAGGTCTGATGATGGGGCTGTCAACATGATCCCTAGGTAGGGCAGTTGTCCTTCAGTCCAAGTAAAAGGATATTCTTTTTGTAGTTTGGCCTTCATATCTGCTGGGATTGATGAACCTAAAATGAGTGATTTTGCTGCATTAATTTTGTAATAGCATACTCTACTACATTTTTGAAGTATATTCGTTATCTCTCTCAATGAGGCCTCTGGGGAAACAATAGACGGAATAATATCGTCTGCAAAGGGACCTATTTTGTGCTCTTTGTCCCCGATCTGGACACCCTTTACCAATTTTGAGGATCGAATCATTTGGGAGAAAGGTTCCATGAGAAGGGTGAAGACAAGAGGAGAGAGGGGGCACCCTTGTCTGGTGCTGTTAGAGATTGAAAATTCCTCTGAGAGTGCTCCAGATGTATAAACCCTTGCTGACGGTCCCCTATATAGGGCTTTAACTGTGTTAAAGAATGAACCTGTCAGGCCAAATTTAACTAGTACCCCTCCAAGTAACCCCAATGGACACGATCGAATGCCTTCTCTGCATCCAAAGCTAGGAGCAGAGAAGGCACTTGTCGCCGCTCCAGTATTGATATAATATCAATAAATCTACGGGTACCATCTAATGTTTGCCTACCCTTCACAAAACCTACCTGGTCATTCATTACTAAAGACAGGTTGTTTAACCTGTCTGCCAGAATGGATGCATAAAGCTTAAGGTCGGTGTTCAATAGGGCGATCGGTCTAAAATTGCTTGGTTCTGAGTACATTTTCAATTCCACCCCCTACAAATCTCACATCCAATGCTACAAACGTTACATAGATGATTTTTTTTTTTATTTGGAAAGGTGATATAGACCAAGCAAACCCTTTCATCCAACATTTGAATAATAATTGGGTACTTGAATTCACCCCCACGTTGCACCCAAAGTCCATAGTTTTTTGGACTTAAATGTGAGCCATCATCTAGGAAGGATCATCACCACCACACATTTTAAAAAGTTGACACTAACAGCTTTTTGGATTTCCACAGTGCCCACCATAAGAAAGGGCTTCTAAATATACCCTACAGCCAGTACAGAAGGGTACGTAGGAACTGCACGAACCTTTCAGAATATAAGACACATTCCAAAAGTATCTTACAAAAAAGATTTCTACAAAAAAGTTACCCTTCGACCCTATTGAAGAACGCCTTCCTTTCCAACTTGGCCGTAGAAAAAAAACCTTTTCTACCATCAGATACACCCAAAAAAAAAAGAAAAACAACCACCAACAACTACGGTTACAATTTCATTATCACTTACACCCAGGAACACCTACAGATCAAAAAAATCTTTGAGAAACATTGGAGCATTCTCCTAACAGACCCGGTTCTGAAAAACCTCATCCCCAAAAGGCCCGGATTAACATTCCATAGGGGACAAACCATCAAGAACATACTCACTCCGAGCCGCTTAAGAAAAGGGAAAACGAAAAAAATCACACACTCTCACCTCAGGATCATACAGATGTGAAAGTAAAGGATGTCTATGCTGTCAAACCATCCAACACATGAGACAGTCCTTGACATAAAAAAACATTGCCACAACATTCAAAATACAAACACGGATGGACTGTGGGTCCTCGTATATTATTTATTTGATTGACTGCGTCTGTGGTACCTACTATATCGGTAGGAAAACTCAGACCCTGAGAAAACGTCTCAACTGCCGTAGACATTACTGCCAAACTGGTTATTTAAAATATAATGGGCCTCATTTACTAAGAGTGTCGGGTTTTTACAAGGGGAAAAGTTGTTTCAGACTTGCAGGATTCCTCTCTATTTACTATTGGGAAAAGTCGGGAACATTTTCTGACCAGCTTTTTCTAGGTCGATATTTCTAGCCATTTACCCACAGGATTTTCTGTGAATTCAATAGTAAATCAGTCGGGTTGTGAAACCACAACCCCTTTCGGGCCGACCACACCCCTTTTGTGACAGACCCCGCCCCCTTTTCGGCTTTTCACAGTGCAATGTTGGGTTTGTCGGATTTTTCAGGCGCACACTGTCGCAGACATGTCTCAGACAAAATAACCAGACAAAAACTGGTCGGTTTCAGCTTAGTAAATGAGGCCCAGTATGTCAAGACATCTCTCAGAAGATCACAACAAAGACTTTTCATGTTTGATGATTACTCCCATCGAGCATATTTCCACAGACTTGAACAACAGACAAGCAGCCCTGAATAAACGGGAAGCTTAATGGATTTACAAATTAAAATGCTTAGTGCCAGATGGTCTAAACGAATGCATAGAATTATAAATATGGATTATCTGGTATCTCCCCTCACACCTTATTCTTTTCCTTCCCCTCCCCATTCCTGTCCCATCCCCCTTCGGTCCACCAGCCGTGATTATCCACTCCAAGCTTCCACCCAGTCCTTACCCACCCCCATAGTCACCCACACCATCAACAATTCGGCAATTTAACCTTTCCACACCTCCCTCTTCTCTCGCCTTCACTTCTGCATTTCCCTCCAGTCTTCCATATATCCATATCCCCTCCTGGCCATATTGAGCCCCCCTCAAGCCTACACTAGCTTTCCCTGGCATCCATATCCCATCCCAGCAATATGAGGCTGTGCTCATTCTCTCATATACCACTCACAACTGTCCACTCATATCCCCTTGAGCAATATGCTAGCTCAAGATTGTATCCACAACATACATTAGTAGCTTTTGCTCTTTAGTAACAGTTTTATTAAACGCACTCATATGCCACATGCTTCAGTATGCGCTAGCTGCGCCTTAAACTGTCACATCCCCCGCAACATGCGCTAGCCGCACTTTCCTGGCGGCTCCGGCACTGCATCAATGCTGTGCGCATGACCGGAAGTGACATCCCCGCTGAGTCGCACATTCTAAGTGGTGGCGTCCATGCATATAATGGCACTGCTTACCCACAGTCAGCCCGCAGGAATCCCAGCCAGGATGACACAATAATAAATACTTAGCCCTTCTCTCTCCACATGTAGCCTGCATACTGTTAAGATATCCAATCTTTGTTTAAGTGAACCCTGCTCCCGGTTTAGATGCCCGCTGTCTTGCCTCTGTTCCCAGCATTTACCCATTCCTCTGACCATCCTCTATGCTCTAAACACACGGGCACCTGCCGGCATACTATTTCCTTGTGGTGCAGCCTGCTCACTGCACCTTTGTGACACAGGTTGTACCATCAATTCAAAGAAAAAAACTCCCCCCTTAAAATTGCACCACTCTTTCAGTCATTCAGTCCTGTTTTCACCATGGGGGTAAACTACCACCCAAAGCTCCAACTATGAATTCTTTGTTATTTCCAAATGCTTTTTCTAGTTCTTACACATACCTGTGCTGTCAACCACCTCGACTGCCATTACATGATTGTATATTATCCAAATGTAAGTCTGCTGCTACATGTGATTTTTATGCTAATATTTATATATGCATACGTTCTGAAATTCCTTTGGACTTGATTTTAGACATCAATTATTTTAATTTACTTCTATCAATATGTATGTTTTACTGTAGTTATATTTGTGGACCTGAGGAAGGCGCAAGTGTGTGCCAAAACGCGTTGTCCTTTTTTTATCTTTGACTTCTTATTTCAATAAAAGTTAAGTCTTGTGCAAGCGTTGGCTCATGTCTTCGTTTTATTTGATTCACATTGACATACAGTAGCGCTCTAAAAAAAAAAAAAAACCTTTTTCTACTCTCTACATTGCCTAAAAGAGGTGAGAGCAGCAGACTGTCTAAATCCATTCCTTGCATACCCGCTGACCAAACAACACAGGACCCACTGATCTTTTTTGTACATCAATTAAAGGTCAGTACGACACCTTGGGTGTTGGTGGTGGGTAATTGCATCATCCACTTCATCTCATAGAAATACTACACTAGGGAGTGCCCCGTTGTTGTTTTTCCCCTCCTTTTTTTCTCATACATAGTAACTGTTTGCGCTTTTGTCTGTACATGCACATCACTTAATAGTGATTTTGCACATCTCTATATATCACCCAACAGTGATTTTACACACCCCTATACCTATTATTATGTAGGCTAGTGGCATTAAGAAGTGCCCATTGAATCCATATGATACACCCACCTCTCTTTCTGAATGTGTAATCATTTTTAGTTTGTTATGTTTATATTGTTGCACAAACTTGTTTTAATTATTGCTCAATAAAGATTTAGAGTTTTTATGACCATTTCTTGGCCTAATTTTTTGGTGAAAATTGATATTAGTGGCCTGTGGTCCACTTATTAGGCAGTGCCCTTATTTTGTTTTGCTGACAAGTTGTAGTTTTGCAACAGCTGGAGAAACCCTGGTTGGGAAACTCTGCCTTAGGGACATATCAAAAGTTAAAATCACTCACCAACAAAAGTCCTAAAGGGTCCTATGTGTTCACACATTTTATTCTCTGTTTCTGTTGTGGTTTTCTTAAGTATAACCAGGTGATTAGATCACCAGATGATCTCAATAGGGAAACTGCAGTGATGAGACTCCTTCCCCTCTCTCTGCAAAGCCAGAAGATTAATGGGAAACGTAGACAACACTAGAAAATCATTTCACTGATGGAATTGAAATCAGTATGGTTGAAAACTTTTGCCTGCCACATCAGCTAAAACAGGAAAACACATTTCATACACAACAACCTCTGCCTTATTCTCTAATAATAGTCTATGCTGCACTTTATAAACAAAATCATTTTTTAAATCACATTAAGGCTTTAAAATAATGGCAAGTCCAGGTGAAACCCACAATTAGCAATAAACCATTCCCTTTGCCCAGTAATGCTCATATAAGAGCACTTGAAAACCCCACAAAGAAATGACAATGGTTCAGATTATAGGTGCTGAATAAGTGGAACAGGTTCTCTGCTGCACATTCCTATTATTTATTTGTAATTTATGAGAGAATCTCAGTTTCTTTAAATATATAAAGCCGACCATGGATACATTTGTCAAGCTCGATTTACAATATTCCTGCATTTTTCAAACCAATGCTTATTAGTCTACGCTTTCTTAGCCGCCTTGTGAAGAGTTACTGAACTGTGTGGATTGACTTATTAAGGTTTTTGTATTTGTATAGATCATTTCATCCTTAATAAGCAATTCCTATTCAGGACAAGTACTCATAAATGTCATTACCATACAGATGGCTATGTTTCCTCACTTTTAAGACATTTAAAACCAAATTTAATAGGGCTACTGGCAACTTAATAATCATTTGAA
Source organism: Hyla sarda (assembly GCF_029499605.1). Lineage (NCBI taxonomy): Eukaryota > Metazoa > Chordata > Amphibia > Anura > Hylidae > Hyla > Hyla sarda. The sequence continues at coordinate 100,866,537 of NC_079195.1, read as the reverse complement.
AGATATATTCTCTTGTGAAATCATTTAAAGATAACAATATGCATGGATTACAGATTTGTATTATGCTTATTTCCTTTAATAATCTTCAAATTAAAGGGGTACTCCGGAAGAAAACTTTTTTTTTTTTTAATCAACTGGTGCTAGAAAGTTAAACAGATTTATAAATTACTTCTATTAAAAAATCTTAATCCTTCCAGTACTTATTAGCTGCTGAACACTAAAGAGGAAATTCTTTTCTATTTGGAACACAGAGCTCTCTTCTGACATCATGACCACAGTGCTCTCTGCTGACACCTCTGTCCATTTTAAGAACTGTCCAGAGTATGAGAAAATCCCCATAGAAAACATATGCTGCTCTGGACAGTTCCTAAAATGGACAGAGATGTCAGCAGAGAGCACTGTGGTCATGACAATGTCAGCAGAGAGCACTGTGTTCAAAAAAGAAAATAATTTCCTCTGTAGTATTCAGCAGCTAATAATTTCTGGAAGGATTAAGATTTTTTAATACAAGTAATTTAAAAATCTATATATATGTAGCAAGGAGATAGGAAAACATAGCAACTCACCACACCGACCCAGGTATTCTTATGCAAGTGGTTTCTTTATTCCATGTCTTCAAACATAGGAAACAAGCAGGGGAGAGTGAACGTGGGATGCGGGGGTATCCTCTCGGTGACAAGACTGTTTGGTGCCGAGGCGCTTATTCAGACCGGGATTCCTATCCACCCGGTGTACACTAGTGCACAGCATAGGCTAAAAAAAAATAAAAATTTGTACATTTGAATAAATTACCCCCATCATCTTCAGGCTTATACCTACATCATATTACTCACCTTACACAGGGGGTGGGATTCATGGTTCTGTCTACAGGACATTGCCAGGTGGTTACAATAGTCTAAGTGGTTATCTATTTGTTACGGTTTTTAACTAGCAACTAGCCATTGCTGTATTTGGGCTTTTTGGAATTTTTTGGCCTTATATCTGTGTATTTGTATATTTTTGTTCATCTAGATTATTAATCAATATGTAATATTTCACTACATATTTATTGGGATGTGTGTTTGTATATGCATGATTCTCATTCTTTAGTTTGAATCATATTCTGTGCTGAATAAGTTTATAATATTTGTGTATAAGGGAGCTCAGTTCTGACTTAAAAAAATATATAATGATAAATAGATAAAAACTCCAGGATGTGGACAGGATACACGGGCGCTCGACAACCAGGTAGTAGGATAAAAAGTATTTATTTTCTCATAATGCAACGTGTTTCACAGCACAGCTGCTTCATCAGGCATAAAAAAATTATATAGGTCTGTCTGGAACCAACTCCATACAGACTTACACACTATGAATGCAGAGGAGGCTGTAATAATGTGGTGTCCCAGCACCAAATGCTGTCCTGTGGCTTTGGACTGCTTTGAGCGGGGCACAGATTTTGGGCCCACTGATAGACTTCTTGCTGTGTTAACAATGTCTCAGCACTTTACCAAAAGTTAATACTGTATATTTTTATAATTATTTGATTACTTCTATGTACAGTAATACATAGTTACTTCTATGTACAGTAATACTCCTAACAAAGCCCCCTTAATATATTTTGTCACGTAAGTGACGACCTCAGAGGATTCAATGAGTATAGCTGCCTTCTAAGCAGTTAATCCGAGTTCAATTCCCTACACATTTCTTTCAGGAATAGGGAACTCTCTCCCGTCAAATACATATAGTAGACTAAACACCTGAGAACAAACAAAAACTTGCTTTTTATTGCTTCTCATAAAGAGAGGTACAGATGATTTGCAGTTACAAAGTAGACACATAACTGTTTCTTGGAAACCAGATTTAACTCAAAGAATCTTCCATTGACACTTTTCCTTTACTTCATCATCGGTGGCTTTACCCTCCACAGCAGATTGCCATAGATATTGTAATTATGATAAAGATTAAAAGAGTTTGGGTCTACTATACTGTAATCTCTAGGCCAGAGTTGACCTCAAATAGTGTACAGTTCTATCAGGAATTTTAAAGAACTTTTAGAACATTTCAATACACAGTCTGTATGCACAAAAAATGGGTAGGGTTCCTACCAAGCAAATTGCACTTGTGCCCAGCAATTTCTGTATATCTGATGTTTTCAGGGAACGAAATCCTCTCTTTCACTATGTCCCTTTTTCTATGAGGTGCATAACTCTACATAAATCCTTAGGCTGCCAATGCTTACTTACTAAATTCTATGCCAGTTCAGAGCTGGCATAGATTTTAGTTGGAATTTGCAAGCTGTAATAAATTTGGCATGTCTATGATGTAACGGCCCCCTCGAGTGGCACTTTGCACCCCGCTTTGCCCACTTGGGGAGTGTGACGCAAAGTGTCAAAATGTTGCAAAGTTCTTTTTGGAAAAATATATCAGGCAAAGGGATGATACAAAAGCCCCCCCACCTGAAAAAAAAACGCTTTTGAACATGTTCAACACAATTTAACACAGAGAAACAAAAAACAATATTAATATAATAACATTCATCCAAAGGGCATGGAACACCTTAATAGAACAGCATCAGGAGGTAAGTGTTGTTACAGTGTTTGATAGAAACAGCTGGAGATAGATTGAAGTGGAGAGCAAAATTGCCTGAACAATAAGGTATGCCAGCAGTGGAAAGAATATCGGTAAAGAACAAGGCTTTGATGGACAGTAAACAAGTTCTATCATTATTTATAAATTTATAAAACTGAAACAAAGATGATGGTGGTGGTGGTGGGGGCTTACAGTCTAGTTCTGGCTGCACTGTAGGAAAGCATGTACTGTAACATAGGATTTATATAGGAGTGTTGTGAAACAACTTGGGACTGACTAGCATTTTCATAGCAGTATAATCATCACCTTATATAAATATGTATTACTTTCCCTAACCCTGACCATTCAATATTCAGGGGATGAACTAAGAAGGTAGTACATACCCAGAAGTATTTATTGCAATGGGAATAATCAGTGTTTGAAACTTAATTTCCATTATATCAAAAATAATCTCCATAATGTGAGATCACAGTGAACACAATGTGACTGTAGCAATAAAGTCTTGGTTTCATTGGGCATCAATGCGATTTGTTCATTTCTGGTCCAGGTAAATGCACAATAATATTAAAAATACATGATAAAATAGATTTTTCTCACGTGAAAAAATGTCATACCATTGACAACATGTAATTTCCAGATGCAGCAAAATTCTATTTACAGTACATACACTGCTATGATCTATGGTGGCATATGAATTATAGATTGTTCAATATTTTTAGTTAAAGATAGTGTCAGTTAAATACAGATCTGTATGGAACAAGCTTATACAAAGGGAACAGAGTAAAAGCATAAACTGGTGACCATGCATCCCCTGGCTATGATGAGGTTAACTAAAGTAACTGTAGGTAGCAGCAAAGAACACAGGAGTACCTGCACTACTGAAGACGACTGTGAATCTATTTTTAACCTAAACCAATCGTGAGGATTTCAGCAGCTATGAGTATTTGTGCTGGATAATCACAATGAGCAGTGATGCAGCTATAGCTCCCAGAGCCCCAGTACACATGAATCTCATCTGCTAGCTCATGTCTGGAAGGTAACTACACACAGGATTATTGGAGATCTGCATGAGCTCCTGCACTGATACAACAGGGTTTCCGTCAAGACAAGTAGAATGGTCATTTGTCCTTTCTCGTTTCATGGAACTAATATGACATTACTCTTGGATCTTGGCCGGGTTTCTTCTGATGGATACAAGCACAACTTAATACATGAGGAGGTAGCTTCTTTATTGACTTATTGAGAATTTGTAGGCATGTTGGGACTATACTAACCTGAGGCTTTAAATAACTTACTGCTTTTCTTGTAATTATATCAATGTTTTCTGTATGTTTTATTTTGCTGATTTTTAAATGCCTGGACAAAAAAGCTTTCCTAAAGAAAAGACAGCTTCCGAAGTCTTATAAACACAAAGAAAGTGGACATCACCTGGTGTCCAACCCATGGAAAACTTCTCAACTTACAATGTCACAATCCAGGTGTTAAATGCAGAACTAGATGCTACCAGCAAGGACCTGAGCCTTCGAGCACTTACAGGCTTGTTGTTGTCTCTGCTCATACTTTCAACTCTCTTGGGGAACACGTTGGTATGTCTAGCTGTCATCAAGTTCAGACACCTCAGGTCCAAGGTGACCAATTTCTTTGTCATCTCTTTGGCTGTGTCAGATCTATTTGTTGCACTTCTGGTGATGCCATGGAAGGCAGTGACTGAAGTAGCAGGGTACTGGCTCTTTGGAAACTTTTGTGACACCTGGATAGCCTTTGACATAATGTGCTCCACAGCTTCCATCTTGAATCTGTGCATTATTAGCTTGGACCGATATTGGGCAATAGCAAGTCCTTTCAGATATGAAAGAAAAATGACCCAGAGAATGGCATTCATCATGATTGGCGTAGCCTGGACTTTATCCATATTAATATCATTCATTCCAGTACAGCTCAGCTGGCATAAATCCCAAGGGACTGTTGGAGAGCTTAATGCTACAAACCAGACAGAGAACTGTGACTCCAGTCTTAACAGGACATATGCAATATCTTCTTCTCTTATTAGCTTCTACATACCTGTTGTTATCATGATTGGAACATATACGAGAATATATAGGATAGCTCAGACTCAGATCAGGAGAATATCTTCTCTTGAAAGAGCAGTAGAGCATGCTCAGAGCTGTCACCCCGATTGTCCCCATGAAAACTCTCTAAAGACTTCTTTCAGGAAGGAGACCAAAGTTCTAAAGACATTATCCATTATCATGGGGGTATTTGTGTTCTGCTGGCTTCCATTCTTTGTTCTAAACTGCGTAGTACCTTTCTGTCACATTTATCTACCTGGAAATAATGATGCAGAACCCCCATGTGTAAGTGAAACCACATTCAGCATATTTGTGTGGTTTGGGTGGGCTAACTCATCCCTAAACCCTGTCATTTATGCATTTAATGCAGATTTTAGAAAAGCTTTCACTACCATACTGGGATGTAACAGATTCTGTTCCAGCACAAATGTTGAAGCTGTCAACTTCAGCAATGAGTTAGTGTCCTACCATCACGACACTACGTTTCAGAAAGATATCCCAGTCACTTTTAATAGCTCCCAGCTCCCCAATGCTGTTTCTCAAGATCAAGAAGATTTGGAAGGGCATTGTTTTGACAAAGTGTCTGTCATATCGAATTCTCATGGAACCAGAAGTCATAAGAACTTACTGTTACCTGTTAGTGTCCAGTTTGAATGTGAGGCAGAAATATCATTGGAAACAATTACCCCATTTACCTCTGCAGGACCCTTAGAATGTCATTCACATACAGTGACTGGTGAAGACACTAAATATACTACAAAACTATATTAGTCATGTAATAATAATTATCTCTAACCAGCTATCACAGTTCTTAAGCTTAATCAGCAGATATCTTATTGCGGGTATTTTCCAGTGATAGATCATGAGATCAATACTCCAATTGATTTTTCTATCAAACTTTTGAGCAAAAGAGAATGCATACCCTTAGACAATGTGGCCCTCTTCTGTCTGTTCAGTATCATTCATCAGAATAACCTTGCTGGTATATCTCAGGGACTAGTGTTATTATTCTGCCATCCGGTTCTCTGTAGTAGACAGCATCTGATGTGATAAGACTATTAATCACTTTTGTAATCTGTTATAAACATAACAAGAGACCTTAGTGTACCATATATAGAACATTGTTTTCTAACAAGATAAATGTTAAATGAATACGTTGTTGTAATTGTATAATTTACATGGTACAAACGTAATTTAAATTGAGCAGATCTCTGGTGAAAGGGTCTCACATTCTTCTGGTAAAAAATGTCATCATACATTCAATTTTGAACAGAAAACTGTTCACTATTGTTGTACTAACGTGCTATAAATCTAACCAAAAGTTCTCTTCATTAAACACATTAAAAAGCAGTATGCTAGTCTTTTTTATGACTATACATGTAAAGATTGTATTGATTTTCAGTCCATGTTCAGAACCCTTAATCTAGAGCTAAACACATACTTTTTTGTAGCCAGATTTTCCTATTTTAACTATCGTGCTACAGCTGCACCCTGCAGGAGCAAATAGAATTATTTGCGACCATTATGGACTGTAGCTGACACTTGATGAAGTTAAAATTGGAAAATCTTGCTACCTCCAGGCTTAGATAATGATAGTGTTTAATAGTTGTATGCTGAGAAATGAAGATTACAAACACGGCAAAAATGATAGTAAACATAAATTATGTCCGTCAAGGCAGGAATCCTACTGAAGAAACTGGTGATAACTTATTTGACAATTCTATCAATGACAAATACATTAGCTTGATCAGACAATTTCTGCCAACTCTTTTTGCAGTACGCTATTGATCAGTGATATGCTGAAAAATACAGAGAATTATTGTCTTTATTGTAATACATATAGTAGGCAGAGAATCTCAGCAGTAACCACTTCAATATATCTTAAGACATCACATGATACTTTCTGTTGATACATTTACAGTATTAATTAAGATTAATTCTTTGATGACACATTGTTCTTGTGCATTAAACCTCAAGCTAGATGAACATCTACCAAATGTTAGATTTTCTATCGCATTGTACATTGCAGTTGATGATATTTAATGTTTTACTTAAATATTTCTATAAATATTTTGGTTAGGAGTACAGATCCTATATTTATGTAAGGTATGATGGTCATGGATCTAAGGGACCCTAGCTTTTGGTGCGCTTCAGTACTCAGTAATCACGAGTGAGGAGTGGTGAGTAGCAACTTAACAGTCTTCCGACACATAGAGTCAAAGGTGGTGCTAAGACGTAGTACAAACAGCCATTCAGTATAATAGAGAGTATAAAACAAGAAATATCCTGCACTCACCATTCAGTAAGTGACTCGAAGCTCCTCAACGGGAAAACCGGGGATCCAGGCAGCAGAGATGTATGCGCTCAGAGGTGAACAACCGGTAGTTTTTGCTCAGACTATCGCTTCTTCCGGCCTCAAGGAGGCCGGAAGAAGCACTAGTCTATGCGAAAACTCCCAGTTGTTCGCCTCTGAGCGCATACATCTTTGCAGCCTGGATCCCCGGTTTTCCTGTTAAGGAGCTTCGAGTCACTTACTGAATGGTGAGTGCAGGATATTTCTTGTATATTTTGTACTCTCTATTATACTGAATATATATATATATATATATATATATATATTAATAGTCAGGAAGGAACCTGCACTGTGTACAGGACTCTAGGTCCAAGTGGGTGCTCTACTGCTAAGGATAGGACTCAATATCCCATGAATGTCCAACCAAGAAAGAAGAAGCGGCACTCCAGAGTAAGCTGAAAAATCGCTGTGGTTTATTCACCCACCATGTGAATGGTGCTACGTCTCGGTCTTCTCAATGAGACCTTGAGAAAGGTCTCATTGAGAAGACCGAAACTTAGCACCATTCACATGATGGGTGAATAAACCACAGCGATTTATCAGCTTACTCTGGAGTGTCGTTTCTTCTTTCTTGGTTATTTATATTTATATATATATATATATACACACACACTGTACAAAACACTGATTTTTGGTCAAGCTAAATTTATTATATGTTTTAGACACTTTTAAACTTGCATTTACAATTTTGAAAAGTGTCTTTAAATGTGTGGCATTTTTTTACCCATAAAACACTATATTATAAAGCTTATATTTTATTCATGGTCATAATGTGTCTAAAAAGTCCCTCCCATCCTGTGATTGCCATTCAAAATGTCCAATTTTGATAGCGTGTTAATTCATCACTCTTGCAACACTATTGATACAGCAAAAAAAAAAAAAAGATGAATATTTCTGCTACTTTCTATTGGATAATTGTCAGCTTCCCTGCACTACTGAGGATAAGCTTTTCTGTGGAGAATTGTAACACTTCTGTTGGTAATCTTTGCTGTTACATGAAAAGGCTCATGTAAACAGCAATTTCATGAATCTTATGCCAGCATAAATTACTGTCAGTCACTGATCTGCAGAGATAACAGATGTATAGAAAATGAATGTTTTATTTATTACACAGCTCCTTGAGAATAACATTCTCTTCACATGTTGTATCAAACATACAATACATTTTCAAAAATAAATTTTAAAACAAACAAAATAAAAAATTGTTTTCATGATTTATAAATCCTTTTTTTGTCTTTCAGTAAGATATGGACGGTACATGGCACCATGTACTGTCCATATGGTGTTAAATCTGGCAAAGTTATTTTCTATCCCCTATCCACCTATAACTTTTTACAATGGGAAAACCCCTTTAACGGTATGTGCACACTACAGAGTTTATCTGGGCAGGCAGTCACCGTCGACTGAATCAAGTTTCACTTTATTGATGGGGTAACATTGGCATACAAACAAAGGAGCGGCAGCAGGGAGCTACGACCGTTTCGCAGGAACTTCCTGTTTCAACTGGCCCCTACTAGGGGCCAGTTGAAGCAGGAACTTCCTGAGAAACGGTCGTCACTCCGTGCTACCGCATCTTGGTTTGTATGCTAATGTTACCCCATTAATAAATTAATGCTTGTTTCTTTTTTTTTTTTATATATATTAACGTTTTATTAATTTTATTCAAAGTACAAAGTTCAAGTAAAGTACAAAAACACCATCAATAAACAGGCATCGTAAGAAACGCGGTTGTCGATAGGGTACAGACATATGATGCGTACCATCACCATATAAAGTCAGGTATTCAGTAAAAAAGACAGGACGTTGAATACATTAAAGTGAATAGTTAAAGACACAACAATTCAAACATCAATTAGTCAACTCAAGGCACATGGTCCGAGCTTCTATGTGATTAGGGCAGGTACAATCAACAACAATGTGGTTAGTGTAAGCAATGTATGGGAAGAAGAAGAGATGAGGACAGAAAGAAGGAGGAAGAAGAGACCGGAAAGGGTTCCAAAGGGACAGAAGGGAATGGGAACGAGGAAAACTACTAGGTTCGTTAAAATTAATGCTTGTTTCTAGCTGCAAGTGAGTGCCATCATCAATTCTTTCTCAGTTTCGGCTATTATTTTTCGGCTTTATCCAAGATATCTAACTACCACCACAGAAATAGCATGTATGTCAACCAAAACCAGACAAACTTGTTTATTGAGGATGACAAAAAACAGAAATAAACAACGGAATAACAACAACTCTTAATAGTAAATTGGTTTCAGGATTTTTCTCTCAAGTGGTTTAAAAGGTTTAAAGCTGAACAATTTCAAGCATCATGCTTAATAAATGTTATCCTTTGTGTATTTTCCGCATGAGGTATGGGCAACCTCTGGCTTTCCAGCTGTTATGTAGTTTTCAAACAGCTGCAGAGCTGCAGGTTTCCTACCTCAGCTCTACGCATTGCACAGAATGACCTAAATCAGAACTGTTCATAAAATCATATTATTAGTCATAAAACTAGCGACTTAACTGAATGGAAAAAGAAAAAAAAAACTACAGCTACTTCTGCCTAACCATGAAAGGCAATAAGCAATACATTCAGTACTAACCATACAGTTTACAAGTCTGAGGAACACATAAAAAAATCCTGCTGCTTATTTTCCACAGAAATATACACAGATTGTAATAATTCAGATTATTTAATGAACCTAATGAGTCTCACAATCAAAAACATGCAATCCAAATACACTTCAGCAGGAATAAAGAAGAGACCAGCCTGATATGGGCCAAACTTGAAAGTATTACCCTTTTCACCCTTTACCCTGCTCCAGGATGCAAAAAACAGGACTTCAGCTGCAGGGGACATGCCAGGGTGCTTCTACAAGAGTGGTCCCAGTTAAATGGCAGCTGACCAGGCAGGCCAAAATGCTATAGTGCCAAGCACAAGGGGATACAGGCTGGAGTGGTGAGTTAAATAATGTAGCAAACAGAGTGCGATGTAGCAAAGCTGAGTTGGTGTTTATGGCAGAGCTGAGTAGCTGAGATGCAGCCAGATGGTGTTTAGCTATCTGAGAATACAGAGGCGTGGTTGACAGTCCAGGTCATACACAGAAAGGCAACGAAGTATAGGAGGATCAGTCAGAGACAAATTGAGGTTTAGGCCAGGAACAATACAGACAAGAAGCTGTAGAAAACTACAATGTTGCTTAGGCACCAGGGAATGGGTGAAGCAGGTCTAAATAGATGGTTTCAAGTAGATATAGTAAGATTCAGCTCACCGTTTGCAGCATACAGACCCAGATCGTAATAATATTCAGCACACCCTCCAGCAGAAGCTTCGGAATGAAGACAAGGGCCGTGTTCCCAGGTGCAACAGGTAGACAAAAGGAAGAGGATATCCGGCTCCCAAAACTGGATAAAAGTAATGGCTTTATTGGTTCATATTAAAATCCAAAATAGAAAATAAAGTAGGCTAAAAGCACAAACGAAACCCACCGACACGTTTCGACTTGCATACAAGTCTTAATCATGGTCAACATAAGAGACAACGAATGTACCTTAAATAAAATTCTGACTGGTGACGTCACACGCTGAAAACAGGTGGACTGAGGGTAAAGGTAAAAGGCGGAGTGGACACATACCAATGAAAATATATTGCACATGAAAAATATTAGTAACAGACATATATATATAGATATGCATGAACACATTAGTAAATGTAACTGAGATCGTGTATGAAATTAAGTCCAAGCGGGAAGCGAGTGTCAAGATGGTGCCTGGCAGGAAGAGGGTAGGAATCAGGACATGCACGAACCCTTAAAGTGACAGTATGTGTACACGAACTGTCCCTACTACAGGGTGTGCCAGAAACTGCTGCAACTTTTCACCTTCTGCTAAAGTCTTGCAAAATAACAGAAATCTAACAGAAACATGAAGAACCCCATTCAAATTTACTAGGACCTGTCGGGATCCGATAATGTCTGTTGTCATGCCCATCATCTAGCCCTGTCATCAGCAACTCTGCTTTGATGTGAATGAGGCCTTATTCATATGAGTTATTTTGGACCGTTTAAGTCCTGGGTCGCGATTTTTCTTTAGTTTTTCACTGAATTTCTATCACATCTAAAAGTAAGTCATAGACTAAAAGAGTCGCTTAATAATTATGTAATGTCTTCTGTACAGATGCCCCTTCATTTATTCTGTCATTCTTCGTTTGCATTTGGCTCAGATCGTTATTGTATCAGCAGGTTTATTTATTCAGTAATTCATTCTAATTAACAGCATGATAGCATTAACAAATGCAGAAAACTCAAACCCCTCAGGATTCTGCCCATCATAATTAATTGAGAACTCATCCTGCTCTTCAAAAAATCTATCCAGCATTGCTATGTATTAAAACGCTTGTGCTCTACCAATAAAATGTATTGATTTTCTCCCAGCAGACTATATTTATTTGACAGGTGTAAAATAAATAGCCAGATCTTGCTCTGTATCCTCAGGGAACCCTATAGTAAACACTAATTTTTCACAGTAGGAAAGAGTGTTAATTCATTTAGGTATTGTTGTTTTCATACAAAGTTGTGTAGCTTGGGGTCTTTAAAAAGCCTAAAACTCACATCAGGCTACATTCACATGACAATTTAGCCATACTGTTTTGAATCAGTTTTTGTTTTGAAAAAATTATCCCTCAAAAACTGACGAAACTGTATGCAGTTGTATGCTCAGTACAGTTTCCATTGACTACAATGTCATAAAAACTGTATACGTTTTTTTTTTTTTATAAAGGACACAATAGACTGCAGTTGTGTACGTAAAAAAATGCACAAAACCCTACATGTACAAAAACTTACACAACCGGATACATCTTGTTGTGTAATTTTTTGTATGGGAGGTTAACACGTTTTGATATGGTTGTATATAGTTTTTAAATACAAAACCGTATACGGGAACCATATAGCAAAATTGTGATGTTAATGCACCATAAGCTTTATATCACATTCATGCTACAGTTTTTTTTGCAGTATAAAGTATATATTTTTAAAACAGTTTGATGGATATGTTCACAGATCCTGCTTAATTTTTTTGAGACAATCTTCAGCCAATGTACATTAGGTTTCTACTTTGTCAATTTGTCTTGCTGTTATAGTTTTAACAATCATCTTTATACCTAATACAACCACATTAGTATGTTGGACATTTGAAATATACTTTTTAATTAGGATATGGGTCCCCTTATTCATCTATAACAGCATCCACTCTTTTTAAAGAGATTTTAGAGCATGTATGCAGTGACTGTGTGGTGCTGCCTCTCGGCCACAGGAGAGATGGCGCCCTTGTGTATGTGAGTGACAGCTAGCACATAGCCATAATGGATTGCGTAGGGAATGTCAGCCCCATTTATGACATGAACACTGAGCATGTTAACTGATCAGAGAAGAAAGAAAAATGGGTAATTAAAAAGCACTATTGGGTTTCACTGGGACTAATGGACTGTTAATTGGTAATGATAGCTACTGCTAGATTAATGTTTAAGTTATTAGTTATACTGTGCACTTTCAATAAGGCACGGGCTACCTAGTTACTTTGTCCGTAAGATGGCTTCTGCTCCAGGATTGTGGTGCATTGCAGCTAATGTAAGTTAATAAGGTCATCTGATTCATAAGCTATCTGATTCATTTACATTAGCTCTGATGTAGCACCGTTCTAGAGTGCAACATGGCAGTCTTTGGTCATGCTAACTATGTCGCCGGCAAAGTTGCAGTATAGCCCTTTAAGGGTACGTTCACACATACGCAGATTTAATGCGCTGGATTTTCGTCTGCACATTTCAATGTAAACTAAATGACTGAGCACAGCTTCTAATCGTCAATTACAAATCCTGCGCATCGAATCTGTGCAGTATCCTGCATATGTGAATATATCCTAAAACAGTTTAGTGTGTCTAGGAGCAGTCAGTGGGATTCTATGGCACTTAAGTATAATAAGATGTCCAATATGTTAAAAGAAAATAATTACATTGTAAAAAATAAAATAAATAATATTAAGACTGGATTTCAAATAGTGTATTAACCCAACTCATTCAGCTACAAGAGGATGTATGAACACTATATCCATTAGAAACACGCGTAAGACATCTGTGACTAGATGTAACGTTTTCTAATCCCCCCTCATGAGATGAGTCTTGCTCTTTCACTTAAGCTATATCAAGGCAAATATATTGAGTTCTGATAAATTTCATGCTGGAAAAATGATACAGCTCTTCTGTCTCAGTGATCTGCATTCATGAGTATTGTGTTATAAAACATTTACAGAGAATTTTTAAGATGTTGAACATCCTATTCCCCTTTAGCTTGTCATTTGGTTGACGCTTTTTTAAAAGTTAGTTTTGAAGATCATTGTTTTTTCTTTGTCAGGACATTTGCTTTAGCGTTTTACCAAATATGTCTCCTGTGCGTAGAAGAATTGATGCTGTTTTGGCAAAGAGTGGTCACAGTGAATATTGATTTGGATTAGATTTCTCATTCACTTTGCATTTTGTTTATTGCTACAAATAAAGTACTATTACTTCTATTTTGAAAGCATTCCTACTGCAGCATTTTTGCCGCACCTGCCTTTAAAATTTGAACACTAAGGAATTTTAACAAACAATGGAAGATTCTCTGGAACAGTTGACAAGAGCAGAGAGGGATTTGAAAGGTAAGTAAATTGTTTAATTTTTAAATTTGTTGTTATGGGACAGAGACCAGTAATGCGGAGAGGGAAACTCATATTACTGCTCATTAGATTTTAAAGTAGAAGGAAGCTTTTTTCAGTAACAGCAGTTTTCATTTAGAACAGACTCTACATTGTCTTACCTGATAAAAGCTCCCTGCTGCCTTAAAATCTAATAATCAATAATATAAGCTCCCCTCTTCAAATCAATGTCCTCACCAAGAGCAGGCAGGAGGAAAAAGGGGGAGCAGACTTCATTCAGAGAATGTCACTGGTTGCCACAGCTACAAGCCAGACAGCTCACTGATATGGAGATATCTGTGCCATATGGCTAACATTATATTAGTAAGTTGCTTTATTATACTTTTTCACCCTATACACTCGTTGCTAATTTTGTGGCACAACCAACCCCTTTAATTATTTTCTAGGGCTGGAAAGCCTCTTTAACTTGCTAGCATTTCCGGTCACTAGATTTTTGCTCAGTGATCTTTTGAATAAATATGTTCCCCATTTAGAGGCATTTTACCTCTTGACATGAAGTGATTTGGTCACAATCAGTTCTTGTTTGCCAACAGTAACATTCTACTTGATCTTAAGTTCTGTCGTTTCTGACTATATGCACTGGGAGTCATTTCCAGAGAAACGTTATCATAAGGTAACCTGTCAGCATGCAAATGTGTTAATGTTTATGGATGCAATGAGTCATGAAATTAGCTGCAATTACAAGCAGGGATTTACACAATCAGGAGGTGACACGGCAATCACAGATCTATATCCTGGTATTTCAAATAGATTCAAGTGATTAGAGAAGAGGATTGTATATTTAAAAAGCATTTTCATTTTACTTATGTTGAATATTAAAGGGACGCTTCACATGAAAAATACCACACAAATTCAAATATACAACTTAAAGGCCATATAATAGATCCAGGTCTCAGGAGCAAGATGGGAAAAATTGGGTTTATTGGGGTGCACAATGACTTTGTGTATTCAGATATCCGTGGACATTGCAATTACAATAAATGGTTGCTTTATTTCGGGGATTATAAATTTTGAGAGGATTTTCTCTCATCGGCAGGTCCATGGACAGCACAAGGCAGCACCCTGGTTGTGTTCGTCCTTTTCTTTCCTCACATGGCCATATAAAGGCCATATACACTTTTTCAACCTATCATGTAACCATTTAAAATAAAAATAAAGTAACTTTGCAAACAAACTTGGTTAAACAATACTTATCATATATCCACAGGAAAAGTGATGACATAAATTTTTTTTAAGTGCTATATTATACTATATTGTGCATCCAGTTTGTAGGTACACATTAATGTTTCATGGGTTAAAGATCGAAACAAATGTCAGTGGTTCTCAACCTTCCTACTGCGGCGACCCTTTAATACAGTTCCTTATGTTGTAGTGAACCCCAACCATAAAATTATTTTCGTTGCTACTTCATAACTGTAATTTTGATACTGTTATAAATCGGTAGACAGCAGTTCCCCCACATTAGGTATAGGCGGCAGCAGAGTTCCCCCACATTAGATATAGGCAGCAGAGTTCCCTCACAGTAGGTATAGGCAGCAGAGTTCCCCCCACAGTAGGTATAGGCAGCAGAGTTCCTCCACATTAGGTATAGGCAGCAGAGTTCCTCCACAATAGGTATAGGCAGCAGATTCCCCCCCAACCCCAATCCCCTCCCCAGGATGGAAATAAAATGTTCTCACCTCTTTATGTCCCATGCAGCTATCTCCTCCAGAGTGAAGCAGGGTACCAAGTCTTTCATCCTCCACAATGCAGGCTCATCGGCGCCTGCACTGCTCTATGAGAACTGCTGCTCTATGTCATTTGATATTGTAGTTATAGCTTATGCTATTCCCTTTATCCAACAATTGTCTGTAGGTAAGAAAGGAGAGAGGGGGCACAATTAGTTATGTCACACATAATTGTTAGATGTAATTTGTACTTAAACACATAAATATACATAGGAGCTGTACCACACCAACATTAGGATATCTTTTTATTTTTTATTTGATAAATTGTTCATTTTTATTTGCATGTTTTGCAACGAAAAGCAATGATTCAAAAAGTTCATGCAAATGGAAAAAGTAGAGAATGTAGAGCATACAAAAGAGAAGGAGTAATCATTAGCCAATAATATTCAGAATAAAATAACAAGGAAAGAGTAAGTCCCTTGAATGCCAAATCACATTAGGATATTTTATTTAGCAAGACTAATCTACCTTAGTCATCTTAAAATCATAGATGGACTTGTTTAATAATAATTGGCTGCCCAGAAGTCCAGCGGATCTTCAAGGTTTGTTGGCATGGGCATGTCAAGGTATGCCACCACCTGCTGGTTCAGGTCCTGCTCCATGTCTACCTGCTGCTAACGAGTTGCTTCACTATGCAGGTGAAGAAAGCTGCTCATCATCGACTGTAGACTTAGGCTGTTGATAATGGAGTTACTACTGCTCCTGCCACCCCTTCCCTCCCCAGCAGCCATGGCAGTGGAAGGTGTGCACAGAGGGCCCCCCGAGCCAGACCTGCGAGTGGATGGATCATGTCGCCGATAGGCATCGGCCAACTGACTACGTAGGATCTCTCTGTAGTAGGTCACTTTGTCCTCCCTCTCATTGGGTGTAAAAAAGGCCTCCATTCTGTGACGGTAGCGAGGGTTCAATAAGGTGGAGAGCCAGAAGTCATTACGCTGATGAATTATGACAATTTGGGGGTCACTACACAAGCAACTGAGCATGCATTGTGCCATTTGCGCGAGTGACTCGGAGGGACTCCCTGCCTCCATCTCCACTGCATACTACCACAGTGTGTCTGGGTCCTCTGTCTCGCCTTCCTCATACCCCTCTAGCTCCTCTAGCTGATCATGCTCCTCCTCTTCTGTCCGATGACTAGAAACACTGTCCATCTCATCAAACCTAAACTGTGCTCCACGCTGCCCCTCATCCTCCTCCTCCAATTCAGCCCCCACAGGGCTCATGTAGCCGTGAGATCTAGACGCAACGTCTCCATTGCCGTGACCAGCAATCGTTTCAATCATTTGTTGTAGGCAATGTAGGAGTGGAATTACGTTGTTCATCCCGTAATCCAGCCGACTTACAAATAATGTGGCTTCCTCAAAGGGCCTCAGCAAACGGCAGGTGTCACGTATGAGCTGCCACTGGTTCACATTGAAGTTACACAGGGGAGTACTCCTATCTGCTTGGATCATCAAGAAATCGGTGAAGGCTTTTCTTTGTTCGTATAGTCTGTCCAACATATGGAGGGTGGAATTCCAACATGTGGCAACATCACAAATAAGACTATGTTGTAGGATACCGTTCTGACGCTGCAGCTCAAGGAGGGTGTGTTTTGCGGTGTACAAGTGGTTGAAGTGCAGCCACAGTTTCCTTCCCATTGTTAGGATGTCTTGCAAATGGGGTGAAGAATTCAGGAAGTGTTTGACAACCAGATTCAACACGTGTGCCATGCAGGGCGCATGTTTCACACTTTCTTGTCGCAGCGCGGAAACAATGTTCTTCCCGTTGTCGGTCACCATGGTTTTCATTTCAAGTTTTGGTGGAGTAAGCCATACTCCGATTTCTTGATGAATGAATTGTAGCAGTTCCTCCCCTGTGTGACTCCGTTCCCCAAGGCAAACCATGTGAAGAACAGCGTGACAGCGCTGTGCCCTACACACATGGTACGATGAAGGGCCACTGAGATTTGTACGTGCAGTGGAGGTGGAGGACACGGTGGAGGATGAGGAGGCGGAGTCGCACACTGTCACAGGACCAACTGCCTGAGAGCGAGAGTGTGGAGGAGGAAGCGGTGTGACCTGTCCAAGTTGCTGTTGTGGCTGTGCAGGAACCATATTTACCCAGACATGTATGGTCCCTGCCCGTAGTTACAGCTCCACACGTCGGCGCTGCCGTGCACTTTTGAACACACTGACAGGCTCAAGGACTGGCACACCTTCTCTTGTACAAACTTATGCAAGGCTGGTACTGCCTTCTTCGCAAAGAAATGAAGGCTTGGGACTCTCCACCTCGGCTCGGCACAAGCCATCAATTCTCTGAAAGGTGCAGAGTCCACCACTTGAAATGGGAGGGACTGCAGCACCAGCAACTTGGAAAGGAGGACAATCAGCTTCTGCGCCATTGGAGTGGGCGTATACTGTTTTCTCTTGGACACGGCTTCGCCTATGGATTGTTGGCAGAATGGCTGACTACAAGTAGGAGCAGGAGCATCTGTTGCGACAGAAGGAGGGTATGACACACAGCTCCCTTTGCCTGAGGTGGTGGACCCTTGGCTGGCTGAAGGAGGGAGTGGCGTGCCACTGGGTGATGCTACAGGCTGGACCACCACATCTGAGCCATGGTTGTCCCAGCCCGCTTTATGGTGGCGCATTATATGTTGACGCAGGGCCATGGTGCCAACATTGCTACCCTGTCCACGCTTCACCTTCTGCCGACATATCTTGCATGTGGCTGTGTTAAATTCCTCCGGATGCTTGATGAAAAACTGCCAGACCGCCGAGTATCTGATTATCTCCCAAGTGCAATCGGCTTCATCATCATCGAGTTCTGTCTGCACGTCACTGATGTCCTCCTCATATTCCTCAACAGTGTATGATTCAGGACCCTGAATGCTGGAAACACCACCTCTCACAGCACCCTCCTCATCAATATTTGCCCGCCTAGTTTAGGAAGCGGCAGATGTCTCCTCCACTTCTTGGCTGGGCAGTAGCTGCTGACTGTCGTCTAATACATCTTCCTCACTGAATAGTGGAGCTGAACCCACTGCGTAAGATCATTCTTTAGGGGTGGGAACAGCATACTACAGAGGCAATGGAAGGACAGGGACTGCTCCTGGCCATGCCAACTGAGGGTTGTGTCCGAGGAACCCACCGACTGTTGCCTGGGGGTATCAGATGTTACTTGTGATGAAGTGGATGACCGGGTCAACCAATCGACGACGACAGATGAGTTGTTGGTAGAGACACGACCGGTAGCTGATACTGGGAGCTCAGGCCTCTCGCTGCGACTCCTGCTGCCACTCGCCGCTAGTCTGCTGCGACCTCTGCCTGATAAATTAAGGCCTCTGCACATCCTGGCACTTCTCTGCCTGACATACTTAGTGCATATACAAGGGGAGTAAAATACGCTTCACTACACACCTTTCACTGTATGTGGGCTTGTTGCAGATTAACAGGTTCAAAAAAGTACACTTCTTAGATGTAGCTATGTGGTATGCACATATGACAGAAAAAATAAGGCTCTATAGTACAGTTGAAAAACATATTTTCGTAAAACACCAACCGGTGATTACTTTTTCCTGGACTTTCCCAGTATCTAGACTTGTTACAGATTCACACATACAAAATAGTAGACTGTTTTGATGTATGTATGTGGTATGCACTTATGAGGGCAGAAAAATGCGCTACAATGAGCCTAAAAACTTTGTACGTTTTGTAAAACACCAGCCAGTGAGTACTATTGATCGGACTTTCATAGTATGTAGGCCTTTGACAGATCAACAGGTACAAAATGGTACACTACTTAGATGTATGTATGCGGTATGCACTAATGTGGGCAGAAAAATGCGTTACAATGCGCCTAAAAACTGTCTTTTTGTAAAATACCAGCCGGGGAGTACTGTTACTTGGACTTTCACAGTATGTAGGCCTTTGACAGATTAACAGGTTCAAAATGGTACACTACTTAGATGTATGTATGCGGTATGCACTAATGTGGGCAAAAAAAATGCGCAACAATATGCAAAAAAACTCTGTCTTTTTGTAAAACAACAGCCGGTGAGTACTATTGTTTGGACTTTCACAGTATGTAGGCCCTTGACAGATTAACAGGTACAAAATGGTACACTAATTAGATGTACGTATTCGGTATGCACTGATGAGGGCAGAAAAATGCATTACAGTACGCCTAAAAACTCTGTCTTTTTGTAAAACACCAGCCGGTGAGTACTGTACTTGGACTTTCACAGTATGTAGGCCGTTCACAGATTAACAGGTACAAAATGGTACACTTATTAGATGTACGTATGTTGCATGCACGTATGAGGGCAAAAAAATGCACAACAGTATGCAAAAAAACCTCTGTATTTTTGTAAAACACCAGCCGGTGAGTTCTGTTGCTTGGACTTTCACAGTATGTAGGCCCTTGACAGATTAACAGGTACAAAATGGTACACTAATTAGATGTACGTATGTGGTATGCACTGATGAGGGCAGAAAAATGCGTGACAATACGCCAAAAAACTCTGTATTTTTGTAAAACACCAGCCGGTGTGTACTGTTGCTTGGACTTTCATAGTATGTAGGCCCTTGACAGATTAACAGGTACAAAATGGTACACTACTTAGATGTAAGTGTGTGGTATGCATGTATGAGGGCAAAAAAATGCGCAACAATACGCAAAAAAACTCTGTATTTTTGTAACACAACAGCCAGTGAGTACTGTTGCTTGGACTTTCACAGTATGTAGGCCCTTGACAGAATAAAAGGTACAAAATGGTACTCTAATTAGATGTACGTATGTGGTATGCACTGAGGAGGGCAGAAAAATGCATTACAATACGCCTAAAAACTCTGTCTTTTTGTAAAACACCAGCCGGTGAGTACTGTTTCTTGGACTTTCACAGTATGTAGGCCTTTCACAGATTAACAGGAACAAAATGGTACACTTATTAGATGTATGTATGTGGTATGCACATATGAGGGCAAAAAAATGCGGAACAATATGCAAAAAAAAACTCTGTATTTTTTCAAAACAACAGCCGGTGAGTACTGTTGCTTGGACTTTCACAGTATGTAGGCCCTTGACAGATTAACAGGTACAAAATGGTACACTACTTAGATGTACGTATACAGTATGCATTGATGAGGGCAGAAAAATGCACTACAATAAGCTAAAAAAACTCTGTATTTTTGTAAAACACCAGCCTGTGAGTGCTGTTGCTTGGCCTTTCACAGTATGTAGAGCCTTTCACAGATTAACAAGTAGAAAATGGTACAGTAATTAGATGTACGTATGCGGTATGCACTGATGAGGGCAGAAAAATTAACTACAATACGCCAAAAAAACTCTGTATTTTTGTAAAACACCAGCCGGTGATTACTTTTGCCTGGTCTTTCCCAGTATCTAGACTTGTTACAGATACAAAATAGTAGACTGCTTTGATGTAGGTATTTGGTATGAGGGCAGACAAATGCACTACAGTCTGCTGAAAAAACGTATTTTTGCACAGCAGCAGGACACAACAGTGCAGCACCCCAAAAAAAACAAAAAAAAACGGGGATTAAACCCTTAAAGGGGTATTCAAGACAAAACCTTTTTTTATATATATCAACTGGCTCCAGAAAGTTAAACAGATTTGTAAATTACTTCTATAAAAAAAATCTTAATCCTTCCAATAGTTTTTAGTTTCTGAAGTTTTCTGTCTAACTGCTCAATGATGATGTCACGTCCCGGGAGCTGTGCATGATGGGAGAATATCCCCATAGGAACTGCACAGCTCCCGGGACATGAGTCATCAGAGAGCAGTTAGACAGAAAACAACAACTCAACTTCAGAAGCTAATATCTATTGGAAGGATTAAGATTTTTTAATAGAAGTAATATACAAATCTGTTTAACTTTCCGGAGCCAGTTGATATATAAAAAAAGTTTGGGCCTGGAATATCCCTTTAATTTCACTCTGTCACGGAGTGGTAAGAATGGTGTGAACTGGTTTTTATACCGTCTGCACACAATTATAAGCAGCAGATCATTTCTTGTGGAAAAAATACACAGAATTGCGCTGAGAAATCTTTCCTGCCTCCTGTGATAACATTCATGAAGTTCAGGCAGCTTGTTGATATGTATGAGGCAACGAAAAGCTATCTGCCCCTCTCTGATGAAATGCTCAATAAAGTGAATGGGAGGTTTATGGCATAAAAATCCTTCTCAGTCAGAACAAACAAAGCACTGCACTTCTCTCTGTCCACAATGCTGATGTGACTAGCAGTTGGCAGTGCAACGCTGTGGTATAAGCAATTCAGCGTGTCTGTGTAACCCACACAGACACGCAGTCCGGCCTATCTCTGCAGTGTATATGGCATGAAATGAGCAGCTGCAAGATTGCTGCCGATTATATAGGACTGTGACATCACAGGGGTCAATGAATGATGTTAGGATGCATCTCACATGTGATTCAGGGTCATCCCGCCTATCCCCCTTCCCGCCGTACTTTCCCGCCCTCCCATAATCCCCTGTCCCATGTAGTGATATTTTAGGTCTCCTTTAGCCTGGAACGCTGTAAAATGCTGTTTAATGAAGCGATCCGCGCAATAGAATGGCGGTGATATTCGCATTTGTTGCAAATCGAATATTTCATGAAATTCATAAAAAATTCGGGTTCGTCAGCTTCGATTCGCTCATCTCTACTGTTGACCCATGTATATGCTGACATAGATGTGCTCTTAGCATAGCCAACTTTGGTGAGCGAAACTGTCTTCACTATTCTGTACCTTAAGTGACAAGGGATAATGCGCTCTGATCTTTTTCTGTCTTTTAGCCATCAGTGATAAGATAGAACAAGGTATTTATATTAGCCATGAGTAACTTGCCAATTACAAAAAAGACGAACTTGTGTGATGACACAGTCAACAGATAAAGCACAATTGATAGATTATTCCTTCCAAAAATCCTTCCTTTATTTTTATGACAGAAAATGTCTATCACTGCCTAGTCAGCTTTATGTATCCCATCCGATGAAGCAATTTAGACAGTAGCAACGATAGTTTATAATTCAATATTTAGATTCTACTAACCTTGTGAAACACTGTTCTCTAATAAATCAGGCTAAGCATTTAACTCAGTGATAGAGATTAATTTGGATGTTTAAGTCTAGTACTTCAGGGCCACTTATTTATATTATATTTATATTATATTTATATATGAGATCTTTTTCTAAAAGTAAAATAAGGTCATATCACAGCTATGGCCAATCCATGAGAGAACTTTTTCTCCTTTTGTTTAATGGAGCAATTAGGTGTTCTCTGTACGCCTTGCACAGACAAAGAATGAGCACAAAGCTGTCATTTCAACTATTTCACAGTGATTTTAGTGTCTGGGTAATTAGGATATAAAATCAGGGTTCTTTTTCCCAAATACTAAACCATTACTTTGAAAATAACACATTTTTGATTCACACCAAACCAATGTTCTGTTATTTGTGCCTTTTTCATATATGTCCAAAGTGGCTTCTATTTTCTACAGCACAACCTGCAACATTACACAGAACAATTTGTTGAAATACAGGGAAACTGACAGGCTCTTCACCCGCACTAAACCCAATGCACTGGCTTATAGGGGGAGATTTATCAAAACCTGTGCAGAGGAAAAGTTGAAAAAATAGGAGACAAGTTCTCGGGACCGTGACGGCACATTTCAAAGTACTATCTATCGCAAAACTACCTCTACGAACAGCCTCCTGAGGTGGGAAAGCTGTCACCCGGGCCCCCTCAAAAGGGGGATCCCTAAGGGACAATTTTTATGCCTCAGGAGGAACTGTTCACGCCCCGAGGTCTATCAGAAAGAAGCACAGATTATGAAACGGCGTTTCCGAGATAGGGGATATCCGCAATATATCTTGAATAAAGCTATTAGAGAAGCCTCTATGAGATCTAGGAGTGAACTCTTGACGCCAAAACGAAGTATTGATACTGCCAGTGCTCAACCATTAGCTAGAATCATAGGCACGTACGACAAATTAGCGAACCCCATACGTAATATAATTATGAAACATTGGGACATTCTAAAAATAGACCCCGATCTACAAGAAATCATTGGCAATACCCCGCAGATTACGTATAGACAAGGCCGTAGTCTTGGCGACCTGCTTATCCACAGCCATCTTCAACAAACCAGCTCTAGCACACACAACTGGCTGGGCCGTTTAGCACCCACCAAAGGGTGCTATAAATGTGGACATTGCCAGGCCTGTCAACACGTCACTAGAATGAACATCTTACCCCATCAAACTGAATCCATAATAATTCAACACTTCATTAACTGTTCAAACGGGACGGTTATCTGTCTTGCTGTTTGCTCTTGCCCTCTTTTATATGTAGGGAAAACCAGTAGAGAATTCAAGAAAAGGGTTCTAGAACATGTTGGGGACATTAGAAATTACTGTGACACCTCTGTCACAAATCACATCAACAACATGCATGGGGGAGATATAGGACAGGAATCCTTTATAGGTATCAAGAGAGTTTTTACTTCAGAAAGAAGGGGAAATTTGGACCGCATTCTATTACAAAAGGAATGTTGGTGGATACACAGACTAAATACAGTAGCCCCTAGGGGCCTGAATGAGCACATACAATTTGGGTGTTTTTTAAATACAGGGTTTCCGTGTGGTCTCGCCTAATAATGACCAATCAGGCAGTGAGGGACGGTTGTAGTCAACCGCCAGGAGTTAGTGGTCATTACCCTTATCCAGGTATAAGTGTAGCAGGATACAGGAGGTTCACGTGCGGGACCGTCTTTTTTAGGGCAGCCACCCCGCCTAGGCTGTAGGGTCCTTTATAGGGACTTATAGGGCTAGTCTAGCATCCCTTAGAGCCATATCTACATCCCTCCCCAATATAAATAGCTACCATCCCCTCTATAGACGGGGGCCACATGGAGCCCCTTTCACCCTATACACTCATAATCTAATTTATTATTCTTTCTTACATCTAATCCACCATATGTCCATAGTTATATACCGTTCCCCCATCCATCTCCTCCATACTCCAACAACTCACACATTTGTCGTCCCTGCCTTTGATGATAAATAAATATCCAGATAAATATCAGGTCTTTGTAAATTGTCAATGTTACTTATGCTTCAGTATCAGTGGATATCCCCTGTATTGATAAACTGCGTGTTTACTTTATTAAATTTAAGTAATCCATTAATTAACTAAAAATCTATATTTGGGAATGAGAAAGATTTGAACCCAGTGCACGTCACACCGTGGCTGATGTTGTTTCTGTACCTTAGCTTTAGACCTACCTGTCTTTTACTCATATTCTCCTCACATCAGCGCTCTGTACTGCAATGACAACCAGCGCTGGCTCTGACGTGCGAAACCACACACCCTCTGTGCTTGCGTCGATTGGGGCCTAGCGCATACTAGACGATCTGATTGGTTGCTATGGACAACTGGGCATTTTTTTCCTCTGAACAGGTTTTGATAAATCTCCCCCATAGTGCGGGTTAACTGGATTACAAAGAGATATACCTTACTGAAATTGGTGCAGCCATTTAGAAGATACGGCCCCCGTTGCTATATTGCTGAATCTATTTAGTGCACAATGGAGGCAGGAGACCGTTTGTTAAACTTCCCTACCTTTGTCTTGTATGCCGCGCTATGCCCACCCATTTTATGCATATTCATTCTTCTTCACTCTTAAATCACTAGCATGTGATGGTTCTAATCTTAGGAAATCAAACTTTATAAACCTCCTGCGCTATATACAAATTCTCATCAAGTAGTCCCCATGGGCAGTCATAGAGTCTGGGCTGTAATCACTTCTCTTTGTACCTAATCACACCCCTGCTCTCCTCTTTAACCTGTTGGGGACGAAGGGCTTGTGCATACGCCCTTGCGTCCTGGTACTTAAGGACGCAGGGCGTATCCATACGCCCATGGGAATTTCGGTCCCCGCCGAGCGCCGGGCGGGGACCGGACCGGGGTGACTGCTGATATCTATCAGCAGGCCCCCCGAGCAAATGCCCAGGGAGGTCATTAGACCCCCCCAAATCGGCGATCGGCGCAAATCACAAGTGAATTCACACTTGCGATTTGCGCCGATTCCGGGTCATTACAGGTCTATGGTGACCCGGTGACCCGGAATAGAAGGGGGATCGCGGTTGTCTAAGACAACTACGATCCCTCTGAAGCGATAGGAGTGAGGTGGCAGGGGTGCCACCCCTCCTATCCTTGCTATTGGTGGTCTAGACGCGACCACCAATAGCAGATCGGGGGCGGAGGGGTTTACTTTCGTTTTCCCCATCCTGCCCACCCACAATAGGCGGGGCAGGACGTGGAAACGACGGGGACCGAACCGAACTTACCCCTCCGGAGGCTGCGGGTGATGGTTATCGGCGGGCGGCGACGGAGATCAGCGCGGGCGGCGTGCGGCAGAAGAGGACGGCTCCCTGGATCCTACGGAAGACGGTAAGTTGCCTAGCAACATCTGGAGGGCTACAGTCTAAAACTGTAGCCCTCCAGATGTTGCAAAACTACAACTCCCAGCATGCCCAGACAGCTGTTTGCTGTTTGGGCATGATGGAATATGTAGTTTTGCAACAGCTGGAGGGCTGCAGTTTGAGACCACTATATAGTGGTCTCTAAACTGTATCCCTCCAGATCTTGCAAAACTACAACTCCTAGCATGCTCAAACAGCTCTTTGCTGTCTGGGCATGCTGGGATTTGTAGTTTTGCAACATCTGGAGGGTCACAGTTTGGAAATCACTGTGCAGTGGTCTATAAACTGAAGCCCTCCAGATGTTGCAAAACTGCAAATCCCAGCATGCTCAAACAGCAAACAGCTTTCTCACCATGCTGGGAGTTGTAGTTGCATAACCTCCAGCTGTTGCATAACTACATCTCCCAGCATGCCCTTCGGCGATTAGTACATGCTGGGAGTTGTAGTTTTGCAACAGCTGGAGGCACACTGGTTGGAAAATTCTGAGTTAGGTAACAGAACCTAACTGAAGGTTTTCCAACCAGTGTGCCTCCAGCTGTTGCAAAACTACAACTCCCAGCATGCACGGTATGTCAGTACATGCTGGTAGTTGTAGTTTTGCAACAGCTGGAGGCACACTGGTTGGAAAATACTGTTAGGTAACAGAACCTAACTGAAGGATTTCCAACCAGTGTGCCTCCAGCTGTTGCAAAAGTACAACTCCCAGCATGCACTGTCAGTGCATGCTGGGAGTTGTGGTTTTGAAACAGCTGGAGGTTTGTCCCCCCATGTGAACGTACAGGGTACATTCACATGGGCAGGTTTGCAGTAAGTTTCCTGCTTCAAGCTTGGTCTGCAGCAAATTTTTTGCCACAGCTCAAACTTCTAGCGGGAAACTCACCGTAACACGCCAGTGTGAAAGTACCCTAAAACATTAGACTACACTACACTAACACATAATAAAGAGTAAAACACTACATAGACACCCCCTTACACTGCCCCCCCCCCAATAAAAATGAAAAACATATTGTACGGCAGTGTTTCCAAAACGGAGCTTCCAGCTGTTGCAAAACAACAACTCCCAGAATTTCTGGACAGCCACTGACTGTCCAGGCATGCTAGGAATTAAGCAACAGCTGGAGGCACCCTGTTTAGGAATCACTGGCGTAGAATACCCCTATGTTAACCCCTATGCAATTCCTAATTTAGTCCTCAAATGCGCATGGCGCTCTCTCACTTCAAAGCCCTGTCGTATTTCAAGGAAACAGTTTAGGGCCACATATGGGGTATCTCCGTAATCGGGAGAAATTGCACTACAAATTTTGGGGGGCTTTTTCTCCTTTTACCCCTTATGAAAAGGAAAAGTTGGGGGTTACACCAGCCTGTTAGTGTAAAAAAAAAAATTGTTTACACTAACATGCTGGTGTTGCCCCATACTTTTTATTTTCACAAGCAGTAAAAGGAAAAAAAGCCCCCAAAATTAGTAATGCAATTTCTCCTGAGTACGGAAATACCCCATATGTGGGCGTTAAATGCTCTGCGGACGCACAACAAGGCTCAGGAGTGAGAGCGCACCATGTACATTTGAGGCCTAAATTTGTGATTTGCACAGGGGTGGCTGATTTTACAGTGGTTCTGTAAACGCAAAAACATAAATACCCACATGTGACCCCATTTTGGAAACTAAACCCCCCACGGAATCTAACAAGGAGTATAGTGAGCCTTAACACCCCCCAGGTGTTTGACAAATTTTCATTACATTTGGATGGGAAATGAAAAAAAAATGTTTTCACTAAAATGTTGGTGTTATCCTAAATTTTTCATTTTCACAAGGGAAAATAGGAAAAAAGCCCCCCAAAATTTGTAACCCCCATTTCCTCTGAGTAAGAACATACCCCATATGTGGATGTACTGTGCTCGGCGGGCGCACTACAATGCTCAGAAGAGAAGGAGCGCCATTGGGATTTTGAAGAGAAAATGTGTCCGGAATTGAAGGCCATATGAGTTTACAAAGTCCCCATAGTGCCAGAACAATGGACCCCCCCCCCTCCCACATGTGACTACACTTTGGAAACTACACCCCTCGTGTAATGTAATAAGGGGTACAGAGAGCATTTACGCCCCACATGTGTCTGACAGATTTTTGGAACAGTGGTCCATGAAAATGAAAAATTTTATTTTTCATTTGCATAGTCCACTGTTTCAAAGATCTGTCAAACGCCAGTGGGGTGTAAATACTCACTGCACCCCTTATTAAATTCTGTGAGGGGTGTAGTTTCCAAAATGGGGTCACATGTGGGGGGGTCCACTGTTCTGGCACCACAGGGGGCTTTGCAAACGCACATGGCCCCTGACTACCATTTAAAACGAATTCTCTTTCCAAAAGCTCAATGGCGCTCCTCCTCTTCTTAGAATGGTATTTCGTCTGCAGAGCATTTTATGTCCTAACATTGGGTATTTCCATACTCAGAAGAGATGGGGTTACAAATTTGGGGGGGCATTCTCTCCCATAACCCTTTGTAAAAAATGGTAAATTTGGGGAAGAAACTGCACTTTAGCGAAAAAAAAAATTTTCATTTACACATCAGAATTTAACGAAAAGTCGTTAAACACCTGCATGGTGTTAAGGCTCACTGGACCCCTTGTTACATGCCTTGAGAGGTGTAGTTTCCAAAATGGTATGCCATGTGGGGTTTTCTGCTGTTCTGGCACCATAGGGGCTTCCTAAATGTGACATGCCCCCCAAAAACCAGTTCAGCAAAATTCACTCTCCAAAATCCCATTGTTGCTCCTTCCCTTCTGAGCCCTCTACTACGCCCGCCGAACACTTGACATACACATATGAGGTATTTCCTTACTCGAGAGAAATTGGGTTACAAATTTTTGGAGGCTATTACCACTTGTAAAAATTCAAAAACTGGGTCTACAAGAACATGCAAGTGTAAAAAATTAAGATTTTGAATTTTCTCCTTCACTTTGCTGCTGTTCCTGTGAAACACCTAAATGGTTAACAAGCTTACTGAATGTCATTTTGGATACTTTGAGGGGTGCAGTTTTTATAATTGGGTAATTTGTGGGGTATTTCTAATAGGAAGGCCCTTCAAATCCACATCAAACCTGAACTGGTCCCTGAAAAATTCCGATTTTGAAAATTTTGTGAAAAATTGGAAAATTGCTGCTGAACTTTGAAGCCCTCTGATGTCTTCCAAAAGTAAAAACATCTCAACTTTATGATGCAAATATAAAGTAGACATATTGTATTTTTGAATCAATATATAATTTATTTGGAATGTCTATTTTCCTTACAAGCAGAGAGCTTCAAAGTTAGAAAAATGCAAAATTTTCAAATTTTTCATAAGATTTTCAAATTTTTCACCAAGAAATGATGCAAGTATCGACAAAAATTTACCACTACCATAAAGTAGAATATGTCACGAAAAAACAATCTCGGAATCAAATTTATAAGTAAAAGCATCCCAGAGTTATTAATGCTTAAAGTGACAGTGGTCAGATTTGCAAAAAATGCTCCCGTCCTTAGGGTTATAATGGGCTCCGTCCTCAAGGGGTTAACCTCTTAAGGACCCAGCCAATTTTCACTGTAGGACATGGCCATTTTTTGCACATCTGACCACTGTCACTTTAAACATTAATAACTCTGGGATGCTTTTACCTTTCATTCTGATTCCGAGAATGTTTTTTCGTGACATATTCTACTTTATGTTAGTGGTAAAATTTTGTCGATACTTGCATCATTTCTTGGGGAAAAATTCAAAAATGTTATGAAAAAATTGAAAATTTCGCATTTTTTTTACTTTGAAGCTCTCTACTTATAAGGAAAATAAATATTCCAAATACATTTTATATTGATTCACATATACAATATGTCTACTTTATGTTTCCATCATAAAGTTGACATGTTTTTACTTTTGGAAGACATCAGAGGGCTTCAAAGTATAGCAGCAATTTTCCGATTTTTCACAAAATTTTCAAAATCAAAGTTTTTAAGGGACCAGTCCTGTTTTGAAGTGGATTTGAAGGGCCTTCTTTTTAGAAATACCCCACAAATGACCCCATTGTAAAAACTGCACCCCTCAAAGTATTCAGAATGATATTCAAAAGGTTTGTTAACCCTTTAGGTGTTTCACAGGAATAGCAGCAAATTGAAGGAGAAAATTTAAAATCTTAATTTTTTACACTCGCATGTTCTTGTAGACCCAGTTATTGAATTTTTACAAGGGGTATTTTTTTTTTTGCGTTTATGTCAGAACCGCT
This sequence comes from Hyla sarda, assembly GCF_029499605.1. NCBI lineage: Eukaryota > Metazoa > Chordata > Amphibia > Anura > Hylidae > Hyla > Hyla sarda. Next base: position 100,836,349 of record NC_079195.1, on the reverse strand, counting down.
GTAAAATCGGCCACCCCTGTGCAAATCACCAATTTAGGCCTCAAATGTACATGGTGCGCTCTCACTCCTGAGCCTTGTCGTGCGCCCGCAGAGCATTTTACGACCACATATGGGGTATTTCCGTACTCAGGAGAAATTGCGTTACAAATTTTGGGGGTCTTTTTTTCTTTTTAACGCTTGTGAAAATAAAAAGTATGGGGCAACACCAGCATGTTAGTGTAAAATTTTTAATTTTTTTACACTAACAAGCTGGTGTAGCCTCCAACTTTTCCTTTTCATAAGGGGTAAAAGGAGAAAAAGCCCCCCAAAATTTGTAGTGCAATTTCTCCCGAGTACGGAGATACCCCATATGTGGCCCTAACCTGTTTCCTTGAAATACGACAGCGCAAAGTGAAGTGAGAGCGCCATGCGCATTTGAGGACTAAATTGGGGATTGCATAGGGGTGTTTTGCAACAGCTGGAGGCTCCGTTTTTGAAACACTGCCGTACAATACGTTTTAAATATTTATTGGGGGGACAGTGTAAGGGAGTGAATATGTAGTGTTTTACTCTTTATTATGTGTTAGTGTAGTGTAGTGTTTTTAGGGTACATTCGCACTGGCGGGTTACAGTAAGTTTCCCGCGAGGAGTTTGCGCTGCGGCAAAAAATTTGCCGCAGCCCAAACTTGAAGCAAGAAACTTACAGTAAACCTGCCCGTGTGAATGTACCCTGTACGTTCACCTGGGGGGGCAAACCTCCAGCTGTTTCAAAACTACAACTCCCAGCATGTACTGACAGACCGTTCATGCTGGGAGTTGTACTTTTGCAACAGCTGGAGGCACACTGGTTGGAAAACCTTCAGTTAGGTTCTGTTATCTAACTCAGTATTTTCCAACCAGTGTGCCTAAAGCTGTTGCAAAACTACAACTCCCAGCATGTACTGATCACCAAAGGGCATGCTGGGAGATGTAGTTATGCAACAGCTGGAGGTACGCAACTACAACTCCCAGCATGCTGAGACAGCTGTTTGGGCATTCTGGGATTTGCAGTTTTGCAACATCTGGAGGGCTACAGTTTTAGAGACCACTGCAAAGTGATCTCCAAACTGTGGTCCTCCAGCTGTTGCAAAACTACAAATCCCAGCATGCCCGGACAGCAAACAGCTGTTTGGGCATGCTAGGAGTTGTAGTTTGCAAGATCTGGAGGGCTACAGTTTAGGGACCGCTATATAGTGGTCTCAAACTGTAGCCCTCCAGCTGTTGCAAAACTATATATTCCCGCATCTCCAATTAGCTGTCTGGGCATGCTGGGAGTTGTAGTTATGCAACATCTGGAGGGCTACAGTTAGAGACCACTATCTAGTGGTCTCAGACTATACCCTCATGATGTCACTAGGCAACTCACCGGCTTCCGTAGGATCCAGCCGCACGACGTCACCGCCCGCCGATCTCCGTCACCGCCCGCCAATCTTCGTCGCCGCCCGCCGATCTCCGTCGTCCGCAGCCTCCGGATCGGTAAGTGGGGTTTCCCCGTCCTGCCCCGCCTATTGTGGTTTCAGCAGGCATCCTGGTCCAATCCTCACCTGGTGCGCGGCGGGGGCCGGAATTGCCCATGACGTACTCGTATGCCATGGGTCCTTAAGTACCAGGGTGTCAAGGGTCCTTAACCCCTTAAGGATGCAGGACGTAAATGTACGTCCTGGTGAGGTGGTACTTAACGCACCAGGATGTACATTTACGTCCTGTGCATAACCGCAGGCATCGGAGCGATGCCCGTGTCATGCGCGGCTGATCCCGGCTGCTGATCGCAGCCAGGGACCCGCCGGCAATGGCCGTCGCCCGCGAGCACGCGGGCGTCCGCCATTAACCCCTCAGGTGCCGGGATCAATACAGATCCCGGCATCTGCGGCAGTTCGAGATTTAAATGAACGATCGGATCGCCAGCAGCGCTGCTGCGGGGATCCGATCATTCAGAACGCCAGACGGAGGTCCCCTCTCCTTCCTCCGTCCGGCTCCCGGCGTCTCCTGCTCTGGTCTGTGATCGAGCAGACCAGAGCAGGAGATGACCGATAATACTGATCTGTTCTATGTCCTATACATAGAACAGATCAGTATTAGCAATCATGGTATTGCTATGAATAGTCCCCTATGGGGACTATTCAAGTGTAAAAAAAAATTAAAAAAATGTAAAAGTTAAAGTAAAAAAAAAGTGAAAAATCCCCTCCCCCAATAAAAAAGTAAAACATCCGTTTTTTCCTATTTTACCCCCAAAAAGCGTAAAAAACATTTTTTATAGACATATTTGGTATTGCCGCGTGCATAAATGTCCAAAGTATTAAAATAACATGTTTATGATCCCGTACGGTGAACGGCGTGAACGAAAAAAAAAAAAAGTCCAAAATTCCTACTTTTTTAATACATTTTATTAAAAAAAATTATAAAAAATGTATTAAAAGTTTTTTATATGCAAATGTGGTATCAAAAAAGTACAGATCATGGCGCAAAAAATTAGCCCCCATACCGCCACTTATACGGAAAAATTAAAAAGTTAGAGGTCATCAAAATAAAGGGATTATAAACGTACTAATTTGGTTAAAAAGTTTGTGATTTTTTTTAAGCGCAACAATAATATAAAAATATATAATAACGGGTATCATTTTAATCGTATTGACCCTCAGAATAAAGAACACATGTCATTTTTACCATAAATTGTACGGCGTGAAAACAAAACCTTCCAAAATCAGCAAAATTGCGTTTTTCGTTTTAATTTCCCCACAAAAATAGTGTTTTTTGGTTGCGCCATACATTTTATGATAAAATGAGTGATGTCATTACAAAGGACAACTGGTCGCGCAAAAAACAAGCCCTCATACTAGTCTGTGGATGAAAATATAAAAGAGTTATGATTTTTAGAAGGCGAGGAGGAAAAAATGAAAACGTAAAAATTAAAGTGTCTGAGTCCTTAAGGCCAAAATGGGCTGAGTCCTTAAGGGGTTAAAGGGGTACCCCAGTGGAAAACTTTTTTTTTATAAATAAACTGGTGCCAGAAAGTTAATCAGATTTGTAAATTATCTTTATTAAAAATTTTTAATCTTTCTAGTACTTATCAGCTGCTGTATGCTGCAGAAGTTATTTTCTTTTTTAATTTATTTTCTGTCCAACCACAGGGCTCGCTGCTGACACCTCTGTCCATGTCAGGAACTGTCCAGAGCAGGAGTAAATCCCCAACCCTTATCATAGCAGAGAGCACTGTGGTCAGTCAGAAAAGAAATTAAAAAATAAAATAACTACCTCTGTACAGCATACAGCAGCAGATAAGTACTTGAAAGATGAAATTTTTTAATAGAAGTAATTTACAAATCTGTTTAACTTTCTGATACCAGTTGATTTAAAAAAATAATAATTCCACCAAAATACCCCTGTATCCCCTTAACCCCTTAAGGACCCTTGACGTATGCGTACGTCATGACACCCTGGTACTTAAGGACCCATGACTTACACGTACGTCATGGAGAATTCCGGCCCCCTCTGCGAGCCGGACGGGCATCAGACCGGGATGCCTGCTGAAATCATTCAGCAGGCATTCCGTGCAAACGCCCCCCATGTCGGCGATCGCGGCAAATCGCAAGTGAATTCACACTTGCGATTTGCGCGATTCCGGGTCATTACGGGTCTATGGTGACCCGGAATATAAGGGGGATCGCGGTTGTCTAAGACACCTACGATCCCCCTGAAAGGATAGGAGTGAGGTGGCAGAGGTGCCACCCCTCCTATACCTGCTATTGGTGGTCTAGACGCGACCACCAATAGCAGATCGGGGGCGGGGGGGGTTAACTTTCATTTTCCCCGTCCTGCCCCGCCTATTGTGACGGGGACCGGCGCCGAAGATCCACTTACCCGTCCGGGCGGGCGTCGGAGGCAGCGGGCGACGGAGATCGGTGGGAGGCGATGTCGTGCGGCTGGATCGTACGGAAGCCGGTGAATTGCCTAGCAACATCTGCCTATACAGTGGTCTCTAACGCTAGCCCTCCAGATGTTGCAAAACTACAACTCCCAGCATGCCCAGACAGCTGTTTGGGCATGCTGAAATATGTAGTTTTGCAACAGCTGGAGGGCTACAGTTAGAGACCACTATACAGTGGTTTCTAACTGTAGACCTCCAGATATCGCAAAACTACAACTCCTAGCATGCCCAAACAGCTGTTTGCTGTCTGGGCATGCTGGTATTTGTAGATTTGCAATAGCTGGAGGACCATAGTTTGGAGATCACTGTGGCCCTCCAGATGTTGCAAAACTGCAAATCCCAGCATGCCCAAACAGCAAACAGCTGTCTCGATATGCTGGGAGTTGTAGTTGTGTACCTCCAGCTATTGCATAACTGCATCTCCCAGCATGCCCTTCTGCAATCAGTACATGCTGGGAGTTGTAGTTTTGCAACAGCTGGAGGCACACTGGTTGGAAAATACTGAGTCAGGTAACAGAACCTGACCGAAGGTTATTCAACCAGTGTGCCTCCAGCTGTTGCAAAAGTACAACTCCCAGCATGCACGGTCTGTCAGTACATGCTGGGAGTTGTAGTTTTGAAGCAGCTGGAGGTTTGCCCCCCCCCCCCCCCATGTAAACGTACAGGGTACATTCACACGGGCAGGTTTACAGTAAGTTTCCTGCTTCAAGTTTGGGCTGCGGCAAATTTTTCGCCGCAGCGCAAACTCCTAGCGGGAAACTCATTGTAACCCGCCAGTGCGAATGTACCCTAAAAACACTACACTAACACATAATAAAGGGTAAAACACTACATGTACACCCCCTTACACTGCCCCCCCCCCCCCCCAATAAAATTAAAAATGTATTGTATGGCAGTGTTTCCAAAATGGAGCCTCCAGCTGTTGCAAAACAACAACTCCCAGCATTTCCGGACAGCCACTGACTGTCCAGGTATGCTGGGAATTTAGCAACAGCTGGAGGCACCCTGTTTGGGAATCACTGGCGTAGAATACCCCTATGTCCACCTCAATGCAATCCCTAATTTAGTCCTCAAAATGCGCATGGCACTTTCTCACTTCGGAGCCCTGTCGTATTTCAAGGAAACAGTTTAGGGCCACATATGGGGTATTTCCGTACTCGGGTGAAATTGCACTACAAATTTTGGGGGGCTTATGAAAAGGAAAAGTTGGGGGCTACACCAGCTTGTTAGTGTAAAAAAAAAATAAAAAAATTACACTAACATGCTGGTGTTGCCCCATACTTTTTATTTTCACAAGTGTTAAAAGGAAACAAAAAGACCTCCAAAATTTGTAACGCAATTTTTCCTGAGTACGGAAATACCCCAGATGTGGGCGTAAAATGTTCTGCGGGCGCACAACAAGGCTCAGAAGAGAGAGCGCACTATGTACATTTGAAGCCTAAATTGGTGTTTTTCACAGGGGTGGCTGATTTTACAGCGGTTCTGCCATAAACGCAAAAAAAGAAATACCCACATGTGACCCCATTTTGGAAACTACATCCCTCATGGAACGTGACAAGGGGTATAGTGAGCCTTAACACCCCACAGGTGTTTAAGGAAAATTCTTCAAAGTTGGATGAAAACATTTTTTTCACTAAAATGCTGGTGTTACCCAAAATTTTTCATTTTCTCAAGGAAAAATAGGAAAAAACCCCATTTCTTCTGAGTAAGAACATACCCCATATGTGGATGTAAAGTGCTCTGCTGTCGCACTACAATGCTCAGAAGAGAAGGAGCACCATTGGGATTTTGAAGAGAAAATATGTTTGTAATTGAAGGCCACATGTGTTTACATAGCCCCCATAGAGCCAGAACAATGGACCCCCCCCTCATGTGACCCCATTTTGGAAACTACACCCCTCATGTAATGCAATAAGGGGTACAGTGAGCATTTACGCCCCACAGGTGTCTGACAGATTTTTGGAACAGGGGCTTGCTACAAGGATAACAACCAACCGATAGTTTTGAAGGGAAGTGAACTTTTGAAAAATTCGGCCGATTCGCCGAATTTTTCTAAAAAATTTGTTTCGATCCAATTAATTTGCATCGAAACTATATTAAAAATGGCTATTTCTGGACTACAGAGAGCCTCAATAGGGGTGTAGAATACTTTGCTTTGTTCTAACACGCATATGGAGTGTGCTAGGGTAGTGAAATAATGCTGTTATTCAAATTGACATGCAGATTACAGGCATCGCTTGCCTGCCTACAAGAATCACTGCCACAGAGCGGCACAGTGACAGAGCCTGGAGGTGGCATCAGTATGAGGAGACCATATAGTGGCTGAATGACACATCGTTGAGATGTTGGCAGCTTGAGGAGACGATACAGTGGCTGAATGACATAGCGTGGAGGTGTTGGCAGCAGGAGGAGACCATATATTGGCTGAATGACACAGCCTGGAGTTGGCTGAAGCATGATGAGACCATATAGTGTCCGAATGGCAGCAGCATGAGTAGACAATAGGGCTTCCCATTCCCTAAGATTAAAAGATGAATACTGAAATTTAAATTGAAGATTTTGGGTAGCTAGTGCTACCATAGCAAAATTTTAAGGGCCAGACCCAGGCCCAGCAGCATCAGTAAACCACATATATTGCCTGAATGACACAGCCTGGAGGTGCATGAAGCATGAGGATACCATATAGAGGCTGAATGGCACAGCCTGGAGGTGGCTTCCTGAAAGTGACCATAATGCAAGGAATTTCTGAAACTGGGGACCAGCACCTTAATTATGTTTTGCAGTATCCATGGAAGCACAATGAGAGAGCCTGGAGGTAGTAGCATCAACATGAGGAGACCATAGAGCAGCACAATGAGAGAGCCTGGAGGTGGCAGCATCAGGAGACCATAGAGCAGCACAATTAGAGAGCCTGGAGGTGGTAGCATCAGCATGAGGAGACCATATGGTGGCACAATGACAGAGCCTGGAGGTGGTAGCATTAGTATGAGGAGACCATAGAGCAGCAGAATGAGAGAGCCTGGAGGTGGTAGCATCAGCATGAGGAGACCATAGAGCAGCACAATGACAGAGCCTGGAGGTGGTAGCATTAGCATGAGGAGACCATATGGCGGCAAAATGACAGAGCCTAGAGGTGGTAGCATCAGCATGAGGAGACCATATGGTGGCACAATGACAGAGCGTGGAGGTGGTAGCATTAGCATGAGGAGACCATAGAGCAGCAGAATGAGAGAGCCTGGAGGTGGTAGCATCAGCATGGGGAGACCATATGGTGGCAAAATGACAGAGCCTGGAGGTGGTAGCATTAGCCTGAGGAGACCATAGAGCAGCACAATAACAGAGCCTGGAGGTGGTAGCATTAGTGTGAGGAGACCATAGAGCAGCACAATGACAGAGCCTGGAGGTGGCAGCATCAACATGAGGGCCATGCCAATTGACTGGGGTTGTCGGATGTCACTTGGGATGAAGTGGATGACCGAGTGAAGCTCACTTGGGATGAAGTGGATGACCAAGTGAACCGATCAATCATGGCTGCTGGGTTGTTGGTTGCGACACGACTTCTAGCTGACACCGGGAGCTCAGACCTCTCGCTTCGACTCCAGCTGCCACACACCCCTACTCTGCTGTGACCTCTGCCTGCGCCTGATGAATTAAGGCCTCTGCCACTCTGTGCACGTCCTGGCACTACTCTGCCTGACATACTTATTGCATATATGAGGAGAGTACAATATGCTTCACTATGCTTAAAACAGTAGCAGCAGGTGTCTACTTTTGGCTGTCCTTTCACAGTATCTAGGCCCTTGACAGATTAACAAGTACAAAATAGTACACTACTTAGATGTAGGTATGGGGTATGCACTTATGAGGGCAGAAAAATTTGGTACTGTACGCTTAATAAACGTATTGGAGTAAAACACCAGTCGGTAATTACTTTTGGCTGTTCTTTCACAGTCTGTAGGCCCTGGACAGATTAACAGTCACAAAATAGCACACCACTTAGATGTGGGTATGTGGTATGCACTTATGAGGGCAGAAAAATGAGGTACAATACGCTTAAAGGGGTTGTGCGCTGCCCTGCCTTTCGGAGCTCCGCATGCAGCGTCCGGAAGTTCATTACTCCGAACGCTGTGTGCGGGCTTCCGTGTTCGCGGCCCCCTCGTGACGTCACGCCTGCCCACTCTACCAAAGTTTATGGGAAGGGGGCGTGACAGCGGTCGCACCCCCTTCCCATAGACTTTCGTTGAGGGGGCGGGAGTGATGTCACGCCCGGCGGCCGCGAATACGGAAGCCCGCACACAGCGTTCGGAGTAATGAACTTCCGGACGCTGCGTGAGGAGCTCCGAAAGGCAGGGCAGCGCACAACCCCTTTAAAAAAACTTATTTTATTAAAACACCAGCTGGTGATTACTTTGGTCTGGACTTTCACAGTATCTAGGCCCTTGACAGATTAACAGGTACAAAATAGTGCACTACTTAGTTGTAGGTATGTGGTATGCAATCCAGAAATGAAATTCAAGGGCTCCAGCTCCACAAAAAATTGTAGTTAAAAAATTCTAATTTTATTCCATATTGCTTTAAAATCCAAGAAAGACGTAGACAAACATGATGTGCTCAAGTGAGTTAAAAACCCACGTCCACCGACATGTTTCGAACAATAATGTTCTTAGTCATGGCATGAGATCCTCACGCTCTGCATTTTTATATACTGAGGTATTCACCCTCATACAAATATAGCTCCACCTACTACAGGTGGAGCTCTTCCAGCTGGAAAGACTCGTAACAAGTTATCCCAGAAGAAAGCAAACTTCAATTATATTCAATAATAGTAGTTCAACATAGCTTCAAGAAACACTTGAAAAGACAGTACATTCACTGTATATACACAAGACCAAATTCAGCAAAGTTTAAAAACATTGATAAATTCATACTGAATCGTTCCTGTAATTCACACTCAACGGACACCCTGTGTAAAATACTTATGTCCAATAAGCTTCTCTTTTGAACAAAATTCAAAAAATCTTTCAACCTCTATGAGGTGGGTACACACATTGAACACCACAGATCTCCACTGTAGATGAATCACATTGGTTTAATATAACTGTGTTTGATCAATTCCAATATAGACCATGACCCAAAAGACGCACCATCTGAACAATGTCAACGTCCACAGAAGCGTCTCTTGAAAATAACTTCAGTGAAAACATCAATAAATATAGGCTAAATCGTTTCTGTAATTCATACCCCGTGGATATCTTGTGTCGAGTACTAATATCCAGTAACCTTCTCTTTTCAACAAAATTCGAGACCAGTCTCCACCTCGACGAGGTGGGTGCACACGTTCAATACCACAAACTTCCAATGTGGATAAATCACCTTGGTGTATTGAAATGGCAATACGGAGCAACACTCAGGGTTAAATACCCTAATGTGTTAACCCCTGAGTAGCAAAAATAGACAAGATAAGTATATGCAATCATCCATACATAATTATAAATATACAATTATAAAAAAAAAAAAGACTTTTATATTAAACTGTACTCATACAACAGGGGAGAAACTAATCTTTACCCTATTCTTTCAAAACCTATACAAAAACGCATAAGGGTATTCAGAAATCTTGATAAGGTGGCAGCAGGTCAGGTAAAGGAGGAGGACGAGAAACCACTTTAGACTGAACTGGTTGGAGGCAAAGATTTTGACAGGATTGTCCCCAGCAAATAGTTTCTCCAGTTCTCCAATCCAGTTGCAGAGAATGGCATTGCAACCAAGGAAGGCCAAGAAGACTCTCTGAGGTACAGTGTGGCAGAATTCAATCTTTTCTTTATGCAATACTCCCACTTGGGTGACGAGAGATTCCGTAAGGAAGTGAACCATACAATCCAAATGTTGTCCATTAACATAGGAGATGATGAAGGGCTTTGCAAACTGAGTAAGAGGAAGATGATACTTGTGGACCAAAGAAGCATCAATGAAGTCACCTGCTGATCCAGAATCCAAAAATGCTGTAGTGCTGAAGGAAGACTTGGCTGAAGCGAAGACTTGTACAGAAATAGTTAAGCGTTGAGAGGTAGTATTCACGCCCAGAGACGCGTCTCCCACGAACCCCAGGTGCGAGCGTCTCCGTGAGACGCTGTGGGCGAGCTGTACAGTCCTTGAGGAAGTGCTCTGGGCTAGCACAATACAAGCACAAATTCTCACTTCGTCGTGACCTCTCCTGTTGCGTAAAATGGGAACAATCCACTTGCATAGCCCCTTCGGCAAGAGGCGGAGGAAACTGAAGAGGTGGACATTGAAACATGGGTGCCAGGTGGGGATTCCTACTGTCTCTCAGCAAAACGCGCATCAATGTGTGTGGCCAAGTGGATAAGTTCAGTCAAAGAAGATGGAGGATCACGTGCTGCGAGAGCATCTTTAATACTGCTTGACAGTCCATTTTTGAATGAGGCACACAAGGCCTCATCATTCCATGCAAGTTCAGAGGCTAGAGTGCGGAATTGAACCGCGTAGTCACCAATGGAAGAATTCCCTTGACAGAGGTTCAGCAAAGCCATCTCAGCAGAAGAGGCACATGCGGGTTCCTCAAAGACATTGAGAAATTCTGACAAGAAAGCCGACAAATTGGAGGATACCTGATAACCCTGGTCCCAAAGGGGTGTAGCCCAGGCCAGGACTTTTCCGGACAGTAGACCAATGACAAAGGCCACCTTCGCATGTTCGTCACAAACTTTTCAGACATGAGCTCCAAGTGCATGGAGCATTGTGTAACGAAGCCTCTGCATAACTTGGAATCCCCATCATACTTGAAAGGTAAAGGCAGACGCAGCTGGGAGCCAGAAGACACTGCAGGAACTGGTGGTGGGAGTGGGCCAGGTTGCGGTACCTGCTGCTGTTGTTGCTGCAAGGCCAATAGCTGTTGTCTCATAGCAGACACTTGAGTAAGTTGCTGCGCCTGTCGCACCAATTGCTGAGCAAAAACAAAATAAAACAAAAACAAAAATGTGTAGCCAGCACCTAAACCCAATACGCGGGTGCACGCTGCTGTGGCAAGTACAAGACATGTAAGAAAAGAAAATGGCAGCAGCACACTTGGTCAACAAAATGGAGGCTCTTAGCGCACTTTTTCATCAAAACGTGTCCACCCATCCACCACGTGGAGGTGGCCTCATATAGGATGGGACCCTAACATTCACTCACCTCAGGCTGGGCGACATGCTTGATCCACTAACAACCTAAAACCACCTCCTGTGACATAGGGGAGGGGATGCACGGCTGCAGAGGGAGCCACTTCCCCCACATTGCACAGCAAAAACAAAATAAAACAAAAAAGTAGCTGAGACTGATGTACCACAATGGAGGGAAGATCTGCGACTTCAGGCAGGGATACCTCAGCTGGATCCATGACCGTATCTTACTGTAACACTCACGTTTCAGGAGACAGGAACACCGGTGGATGTGGATCCACTGGACCTGTGTGGCAGATGACTTGGACCGTACCAGGGAGCGGAGTCTAAGGTGCTGCTGGTTTTCACCGGAGCCCGCCGCAAAGCAGGATGGACTTGCTGCGGCAGGCGGCACCCAGGTCGCTACCCCTGGCACGGCTCGATCACACAGGCAGCTGAGGAGATGCAAGGCACAGGAGGGATAAGGCAGCTTGTTGTCAGGATAGCAGAAGGTCAGGGCAGACGGCACAGTAGTGTGGTCTGGACATAGCAGGAGGTCAGTAGAGGGCAGAGGAACAAGGTCAGGTCACAGAGCAAAGGATCAGATACACGACAAGGCAACTCTCAGTAATGCTTTCTCTCAGGCACAAGACAATAAAGATCCGTCAGGGAAGTGTGGGAGGAATTTATCAATGAGCCACAGGTGTACTACACTTATGGGTGCACTGGCCCCTTAAATCTTAAATCTCTGGTGTGTGTGCGCCCTAGGGGACCGGGACACATGCGCCAGAACAGAGAGGCAGAGGCGGGGGCAGGAGAAGCCCCCGGTGAGTGACGGACTGGGATTCACATGTGGGCGCGTCCCGCAATGCGAATCCCAGCCCCGCAAGCAACAGCAGGTAACGGGACCATGCGCTCACAGCCAGCGTGTGCAGCCAGAGCGCATAACGTAACATCCAGTATGTACAGCTATAGAACGTGTTGCTATTGGCTACAGGGGGTAAAAAGTAGTGACAGGTTTCCCTTAAACGAAGGGAATTAAAAAAAAAATTGTTATTGGTCTTTTTAACACGTCTCATTATTACTTAATTTGAGTCCTGTTGGGCTATATAATTTTACAATGACTATATCCTAATCTAATATCTAATCTAATTTCCACCTCTAGCACACTTAGACATATGTTTGACTATCCATTGGCACTTCAAATGTGTCCCTCAATGACTTAAAGGGGTACTCCACCCCTAGACATCTTATGCCTATTCAAAGCATAGGAGATAAGTGTTACGCCGAGCGCTCCGGGTCCCCGCTCCTCCCCGGAGCGCTCGCTTCACTCTCGCTACCGCAGCGCTCCGGGCAGCTCCACTGACCCGGTGCGCTGCGATACCGTCTCCAGCCGGGATGCGATTCGCGATGCGGGTGGCGCCCGCTCGCGATGCGCATCCCGGCTCCCGTACCTGACTCGCTCTCCGTCTGTCCTGTCCCGGCGCGCGTGGCCCCGCTCCCTAGGGCGCGCGCGCGCCGGGTCTCTGCGATTTAAAGGGCCACTGCGCCGCTGATTGGCGCAGTGGTTCCAATTAGTGTGTTCAACTGTGCACTCCCTATTTATACCTCACTTCCCCTTCACTCCCTCGCCGGATCTTGTTGCCATTGTGCCAGTGAAAGCGTTTCCTTGTGTGTTCCTAGCCTGTGTTCCAGACCTCCTGCCGTTGCCCCTGACTACGATCCTTGCTGCCTGCCCCGACCTTCTGCTACGTCCGACCTTGCTTCTGTCTACTCCCTTGTACCGCGCCTATCTTCAGCAGCCAGAGAGGTTGAGCCGTTGCTAGTGGATACGACCTGGTCACTACCGCCGCAGCAAGACCATCCCGCTTTGCGGCGGGCTCTGGTGAAAACCAGTAGTGACTTAGAATCGGTCCACTAGCACGGTCCACGCCAATCCCTCTCTGGCACAGAGGATCCACCTCCTGCCAGCCGGCATCGTGACAGTAGATCCGGCCATGGATCCCGCTGAAGTTCCTCTGCCAGTTGTCGCCGACCTCACCACGGTGGTCGCCCAGCAGTCACAACAGATAGCGCAACAAGGCCACCAGCTGTCTCAACTGACCGTGATGCTACAGCAGCTACTACCACAGCTTCAGCAATCATCTCCTCCGCCAGCTCCTGCACCTCCTCCGCAGCGAGTGGCTGCTTCAGGCCTACGACTATCCTTGCCGGATAAATTTGATGGGGACTCTAAATTTTGCCGTGGCTTCCTTTCTCAATGTTCCCTGCACTTGGAGATGATGTCGGACCAGTTTCCCACTGAAAGGTCTAAGGTGGCTTTCGTAGTCAGCCTTCTGTCTGGAAAAGCTCTGTCATGGGCTACACCGCTCTGGGACCGCAATGACCCCGTCACTGCCTCTGTACACTCCTTCTTCTCGGAAATTCGAAGTGTCTTTGAGGAACCTGCCCGAGCCTCTTCTGCTGAGACTGCCCTGTTGAACCTGGTCCAGGGTAATTCTTCCGTTGGCGAGTACGCCGTACAATTCCGTACTCTTGCTTCAGAACTATCCTGGAATAATGAGGCCCTCTGCGCGACCTTTAAAAAAGGCCTATCCAGCAACATTAAAGATGTTCTGGCCGCACGAGAAATCCCTGCTAACCTACATGAACTCATTCATCTAGCCACTCGCATTGACATGCGTTTTTCCGAAAGGCGTCAGGAGCTCCGCCAGGATATGGACTTTGTTCGCACAAGGCGTTTTTTCTCCCCGGCTCCTCTCTCCTCTGGTCCCCTGCAATCCGTTCCTGTGCCTCCCGCCGTGGAGGCTATGCAGGTTGACCGGTCTCGCCTGACACCTCAAGAGAGGACACGACGCCGCATGGAGAATCTCTGCCTGTACTGTGCCGGTACCGAACACTTCCTGAAGGATTGTCCTATCCGTCCTCCCCGCCTGGAAAGACGTACGCTGACCCCGCACAAAGGCGAGACAGCCCTTGATGTCAACTCTGCTTCTCCACGTCTTACTGTGCCTGTGCGGGTATCCGCCTCTACCTTCTCCTTCTCTACTATGGCCTTCTTGGATTCCGGATCTGCAGGAAATTTTATTTTGGCCTCTCTCACCAACAGGTTCAACATCCCGCTGACCAGTCTCGCCAGACCTCTCTACATCAATTGTGTTAACAATGAAAGATTGGACTGTACCATACGTTTCCGCACGGAGCCCCTCCTAATGTGCATCGGATCTCACCATGAAAAAATTGAGTTTTTGGTCCTCCCCAATTGCACTTCCGAAATTCTCCTTGGACTACCCTGGCTTCAACACCACTCCCCTACCCTGGATTGGTCCACTGGGGAGATCAAGAGTTGGGGCCCCTCTTGTTCCAAGGACTGTCTTAAACCGGTTCCCAGTACTCCCTGCCGTGACCCTGTGGTGCCTCCTGTAACCGGTCTCCCTAAGGCCTATATGGACTTTGCGGATGTTTTTTGCAAAAAACAAGCTGAGACTTTACCTCCTCACAGGCCTTATGACTGTCCCATTGACCTCCTCCCGGGTACTACTCCACCCCGGGGCAGAATTTATCCTCTCTCTGTCCCAGAGACTCTTGCTATGTCTGAGTATATCCAGGAAAATTTAAAGAAGGGCTTTATCCGCAAATCTTCCTCTCCTGCCGGAGCCGGATTTTTCTTTGTGTCCAAAAAAGATGGCTCTCTACGTCCTTGCATTGACTACCGCGGTCTTAATAAAATCACTGTAAAAAACCGCTACCCCCTACCTCTCATCTCTGAACTCTTTGATCGCCTCCAAGGTGCCCACATCTTTACCAAACTGGACTTAAGAGGTGCCTATAATCTCATTCGCATCAGAGAGGGGGATGAATGGAAAACGGCATTTAACACCAGAGATGGACACTTTGAGTATCTGGTCATGCCCTTTGGCCTGTGCAACGCCCCTGCCGTCTTCCAAGACTTTGTTAATGAAATCTTTCGTGATCTCTTATATTCCTGTGTTGTTGTATATCTGGACGATATCCTGATTTTTTCTGCCAACCTAGAAGAACACCGCCAGCATGTCCGCATGGTTCTTCAGAGACTTCGTGACAATCAACTGTATGCCAAAATGGAGAAATGTCTGTTTGAATGTCAATCTCTTCCTTTCCTAGGATACTTGGTCTCTGGCCAGGGACTACAAATGGATCCAGACAAACTCTCTGCTGTCTTAGATTGGCCACGCCCCTCCGGACTTCGTGCTATCCAACGTTTTTTGGGGTTCGCCAATTATTACAGACAATTCATTCCACATTTTTCCACCATTGTGGCTCCTATCGTGGCTTTAACCAAAAAGAATGCCAATCCTAAGTCATGGCCTCCTCAAGCGGAAGACGCCTTTAAACAGCTCAAGTCTGCCTTTTCTTCGGCTCCCGTGCTCTCCAGACCTGACCCATCTAAACCCTTCCTATTGGAGGTTGATGCCTCCTCTGTAGGAGCTGGAGCGGTCCTTCTACAGAAAAATTCTTCCGGGCATGCTGTTACTTGTGGTTTTTTTTCTAGGACCTTCTCTCCAGCTGAGAGGAACTACTCCATCGGGGACCGAGAGCTTCTAGCCATTAAATTAGCACTTGAGGAATGGAGGCATCTGTTGGAGGGATCAAGATTTCCAGTTATTATTTACACCGATCACAAGAACCTCTCCTATCTCCAGTCTGCCCAACGGCTGAATCCTCGCCAGGCCAGGTGGTCTCTGTTCTTTGCCCGATTTAATTTTGAAATTCACTTTCGGCCTGCCGATAAGAACATTAGGGCCGATGCTCTCTCTCGTTCCTCGGATGCCTCGGAAGTAGAGCTCTCTCCGCAACACATCATCCCCCCTGACTGCCTGATCTCCACTTCTCCAGCCTCCATCAGGCAAACTCCTCCAGGGAAGACCTTCGTTTCTCCACGCCAACGCCTCGGAATCCTCAAATGGGGTCACTCCTCCCATCTCGCAGGTCATGCGGGTATCAAGAAATCCGTGCAACTCATCTCTCGTTTCTATTGGTGGCCGACTCTGGAGACGGATGTTGTGGATTTTGTACGAGCCTGCACTGTTTGTGCCCGGGATAAGACTCCTCGCCAGAAGCCCGCTGGTCTTCTTCATCCTCTGCCTGTCCCCGAACAGCCTTGGTCTCTGATTGGTATGGACTTTATTACGGACTTACCCCCATCCCGTGGCAACACTGTTGTTTGGGTGGTCGTTGATCGATTCTCCAAGATGGCACATTTCATCCCTCTTCCTGGTCTTCCTTCAGCGCCTCAGTTGGCAAAACAATTTTTTGTACACATTTTTCGTCTTCACGGGTTGCCCACGCAGATCGTCTCGGATAGAGGCGTCCAATTCGTGTCAAAATTCTGGAGGGCTCTCTGTAAACAACTCAAGATTAAATTAAACTTTTCCTCTGCATATCATCCTCAATCCAATGGGCAAGTAGAAAGAATTAACCAGGTCTTGGGTGATTATTTACGCCATTTTGTTTCCTCCCGCCAGGATGACTGGGCAGATCTTCTACCATGGGCCGAATTTTCGTATAACTTCAGAATCTCTGAATCCTCCTCCAAATCCCCATTTTTTGTGGTGTACGGCCGTCACCCTCTTCCCCCCCTCCCTACTCCCTTGCCCTCTGGTTTGCCCGCTGTGGATGAAATATCTCGTGATCTTTCCACCATATGGAAAGAGACCCAAAATTCTCTTTTACAGGCCTCATCACGCATGAAGAAGTTTGCTGATAGAAAAAGAAGAGCTCCCCCCATTTTTTCTCCTGTAGACAAGGTATGGCTCTCCGCTAAATATGTCCGCTTCCGTGTCCCTAGCTACAAATTGGGACCACGCTATCTTGGTCCTTTCAAAATCTTGTGCCAGATTAATCCTGTCTCTTACAAACTTCTTCTTCCTCCTTCTCTTCGAATTCCTAATGCCTTTCACGTTTCTCTTCTTAAACCACTTATCATCAACCGTTTCTCTCCTAAGTTTGTTTCTCCCACTCCTGTTTCCGGCTCCTCGGACATCTTCTCCGTTAAAGAAATACTGGCCTCCAAGAAGGTCAGAGGGAAAACCTTTTTCCTGGTCGATTGGGAGGGTTGTGGTCCTGAAGAGAGATCCTGGGAACCTGAGGACAATATCCTAGACAAAAGTCTGCTCACATTTATACCTCACTTCCCCTTCACTCCCTCGCCGGATCTTGTTGCCATTGTGCCAGTGAAAGCGTTTCCTTGTGTGTTCCTAGCCTGTGTTCCAGACCTCCTGCCGTTGCCCCTGACTACGATCCTTGCTGCCTGCCCCGACCTTCTGCTACGTCCGACCTTGCTTCTGTCTACTCCCTTGTACCGCGCCTATCTTCAGCAGCCAGAGAGGTTGAGCCGTTGCTAGTGGATACGACCTGGTCACTACCGCCGCAGCAAGACCATCGAGCTTTGCGGCGGGCTCTGGTGAAAACCAGTAGTGACTTAGAATCGGTCCACTAGCACGGTCCACGCCAATCCCTCTCTGGCACAGAGGATCCACCTCCTGCCAGCCGGCATCGTGACAATAAGATGTTTGATTGCGGCCGCTGCTGGGGACCCCCGCGATCTCAGCTGCGGCACCTCAGACATCTTGTGCACAGAGTGAGTTTTACTCCATGGCGGCTGACTGGCGATGCGGGGTGGGGCTTGTGACATCATGGCCATGCACCCACAATTAAAGTCCCATAGACTTGCATTGAGGGGGCACGGCCGTGACGTCACAAGCCTCTGGCGCTGCACCCGATGCTCCAAATGAACTCCGGATGCAGCAGGGAGATTGTGGGGGTCCCCAGCGGCGGTACCCCCGAGATCAGACATCTTATCCCCTATCCTTTGGATAGGGGGATAAGATGTCTAGGGGCAGAGTACCTTTTTAACTGAACTGTACCATGCATCTGGCTATGGAATTCTCCCTTAGAAGTCTGTAGGTCAGTGCAAAGAGGCTCTGCTGTGTGCACAAGTCTTTACTTCAATGAAAGAAATATGTTATTGTCATATCTGAAACCCTTTAATCTGATGCAAATGATCCTGCACAGTGAGATAAGCTAAATCTTTATTGGTAGTAAAGCCATATTTTTTGTCAGTGGCTCTGGCCAGTGAAACCATCACTAAGTCAAGAATAATTCCCTGGTCCTGGACGAAGGATTTTTGTAAGCACTGGCTGCCAAAATTATCCTTGTGAAAATGCCCTAAGATCCTGATTACTTTTCAGACTACCAATTATCCAGGTTGTTTTTTGACCTATTCTATGATATATACTATTAAAAGTTGTATTAAGTCCTTTGCATGTGAACTTTTGAGAGATGCACTGTGCTTATTCTATACGTATCTGTAAGAAGGGATGGGACGGCACCACTGAGAAAGCTCCCAATACAATAAACAGGTGGGAATGGTGTGTGGCAGCGAAACAGATACACAACTTCAAATTTGAGTCAGCAGAGGTGCTAGGACATAATACCAGGATAGACTTAGTATTAACTTAACATATAAAGCATAGAGGAATATCCTGCACTCACCACTCGGTACAGGACTCGAGGCTCCTAACTGGATCTGCTGGGGACCAGGACTGCAGAGATGTGTGGGCGCTTAGAGGTGAACACCGGTAGTTTTTGCACAAGATACGCTTCTTCCTCGCACCTTGCGTGAAAACTACCGGTGTTCGCCTCTGAGCGCCCACACATCTCTGCAGTCCTGGTCCCCGGCAGATCCAGTTAGGAGCCTTGAGTCCTGTACCGAGCGTTGAGTGCAGGATATTCCTCTATACTTTACTGTATATATTAACTCTTCTTAAAGGGGTATTCCAGGCCAAAACTTTTTTTTATATATATCAACTGGCTCCGGAAAGTTAAACAGTTTTGTAAATTACTTCTATTAAAAAATCTTAATCCTTCCAATAGTTATTAGCTTCTGAAGTTGAGTTGTTGTTTTCTGTCTAACTGCTCTCTGATGACTCACGTCCCGGGAGCTGTGCAGTTCCTATGGGGATATTCTCCCATCATGCACAGCTCCCGGGACGTGACATCATCATTGAGCAGTTAGACAGAAAACTTCAGAAACTAATAACTATTGGAAGGATTAAGATTTTTTTTATAGAAGTAATTTACAAATCTGTTTAACTTTCTGGAGCCAGTTGATATATATAAAAAAAGGTTTTTATCTGGAATATCCCTTTAACCCCTTAAGGACTCAGCCCATTTTGGCCTTAAGGACTCAGACAATTTAATTTTTACGTTTTCATTTTTTCCTCCTCGCCTTCTAAAAATCATAACTCTTTTATATTTTCATCCACAGACTAGTATGAGGGCTTATTTTTTGCGCGACCAGTTGTCCTTTGTAATGACATCACTCATTTTATCATAAAATGTATGGTGCAACCAAAAAACACTATTTTTGTGGGGAAATTAAAACGAAAAACGCAATTTTGCTAATTTTGGAAGGTTTTGTTTTCACGCCGTACAATTTATGGTAAAAATGACATGTGTTCTTTATTCTGAGGGTCAATACGATTAAAATTATACCCATTATTATATACTTTTATATTATTGTTGCGCTTAAAAAAAATCACAAACTTTTTAACCAAATTAGTACGTTTATAATCCCTTTATTTTGATGACCTCTAACTTTTTTATTTTTCCATATAAGTGGCGGTATGGGGGCTCATTTTTTGCGCCATGATCTTTACTTTTTTTTGATACCACATTTGCATATAAAAAACTTTTAATACATTTTTTATAATTTTTTTTAATAAAATGTATTAAAAAAGTAGGAATTTTGGACTTTTTTTTATTTTTTTTCGTTCACGCCGTTCACCGTACGGGATCATTAACATTTTATTTTAATAGTTCGGACATTTATGCACGTGGCGATACCAAATATGTCTATAAAAAAAGTTTTTTACGCTTTTTGGGGGTAAAATAGGAAAAAACGGACGTTTTACTTTTTTATTGGGGGAGGGGATTTTTCACTTTTTTTTTACTTTTACTTTTAAATTTTTTTACATTTTTTTTTACACTTGAATAGTCCCCATAGGGGACTATTCATAGCAATACCATGATTGCTAATACTGATCTGTTCTATGTATAGGACATAGAACAGATCAGTATTATCGGTCATCTCCTGCTCTGGTCTGCTCGATCACAGACCAGAGCAGGAGACACCGGGAGCCGCACGGAGGAAGGAGAGGGGACCTCCGTGCGGCGTTATGAATGATCGGATCCCAGAAGCAGCGCTGCGGGCGATCCGATCGTTCATTTAAATCGCGAACTGCCGCAGATGCCGGGATCTGTACTGATCCCGGCACCTGAGGGGTTAATGGCGGACGCCCGCGAGATCGCGGGCGTCGGCCATTGCCGGCGGGTCCCTGGCTGCGATCAGCAGCCGGGATCAGCCGCGCATGACACGGGCATCGCTCCGATGCCCGCGGTTATGCTTAGGACGTAAATGTACGTCCTGGTGCGTTAAGTACCACCTCACCAGGATGTACATTTACGTCCTGCGTCCTTAAGGGGTTAAGGGTTTAATCCCCGTTTTTTTTTATTTTTTTGGGGTGCTGCACTGTTGCGTCCTGCTGATGTGCAAAAATACGTTTTTTCAGCAGAAGCTAATAACTATTGGAAGGATTAAGATTTTGTTATATATATTATTATTATTTTTAAATTATAAAAAGTAATTTACAAATCTGTTTAACTTTCCGGAGCCAGTTGATATATATATATAAAAAAAAAGGTTTTGCCTGGAATACCCCTTTAATCTGTCTATGCGGCACTGATTCCTAATACACCGAGCAGATGCTGAATTACAATTTGCTACTGATGGGATGCAATTTGGTGCCATGTGGGTTTGGGTGCACTTAGCTGAATGTTGCTATAAGCAAGCGACATTCATGGCAGACCTATTACATTATATACCTTCAATAATCAATAGCGCTAAAAAAAACGAACCATAGAAGGAGAGAGATCTGAAGATTATTCCACAATGTAATTGCCATCTGATCTTGCATTCTACTAGGAAATTGCCATTTTCACTAAGTGCCCCTTAGGCATTGATTAACTGTTGGAGACTGATTTTTCTGGCAATAATTCATTAGGCAACAGAAATAGAAGTGATCTTGAGATATGAATACATCTGAACCATGAACCATATATAGATGTAATCTCTTGATTGGTTTATTTATGAAATGCATGGTTTATTTGGGAAATGCTGCAGCAAATTAAACCTTAGAATATGGTTTCTGCCTATTGTATAGATAGTATATCGATATAATTTGCCAACTTCTATAAGTCTTCATGAAACTGGAAAGATAAAGATGAGTCATACAGCAAATCTATTTGCAATCACAAAAATATAATGTAAGTCCCCATTACTTTAAAGTGCTACAATCACACATAATGACCACAAGTTCAGTGTACATTTAAAATGAAAATAATGTAATATCCACATGCTGGAAATATGGTTGTTGAAACAGTTTCTCATTCAAAAAGTGCTCTATTTTCAGAACCTAAATCATAACCCAGATAATGTATTTTAAACTTTATACGTGTTTCTTTAGCAGCTTAAACTAATATGATAGGAAAAGAAATAGAACTGAAATCTTCCAAGTGAAGATAAAATGAAGTAATTTATTGTGAATTACATTGTTCCACTAAATAGAAATTTACAGTTCCTAAATGTTGCTTTAGTGGGGCATTCTATTTGAGTGGTCCTTTTTTAAATCTTAAAGGGGTACTCCGGCGCTAAGACATCTTATCCCCTATCGCAGGGGTTCCGCCGCTGGGGACCCCCGTGATTATCACACCATTACCATCAGCATGTGTCTGATGACTGCCGATCACGGGGCCGGAGTATTGTGACATCACGGCCCCGCCCCCGTGTGATGTCACGCCCCCTCCCATAGGCTTGCATTGAGGGGGCGGAGCATGACTTCACACGGGGACAGAGCCATGACATCACAATACTCCTGCCCTGTGATTGACAGTCATCAGACCTGGAGTGAACATGCTCCGGGGGCTGATGGTAACGGGGTGCTGTATAAAAAATCACGAGGGTCCCCAGCAGCGGGACCCCCACGATCAGGCATCTTATCCCCTATCATTTGGATATGAGATAAGATGTCTTAGCGCCGGAGTACCCCTTTAAGTGTGACTGGCTGGGTGCTAAATATTTAGTACCTTCATAAATATAGAAAATAAAATGCATGTGCTTAAAAGAATTTTCCAGAACTATCATACTAATTGTGCTATAGGATAATGCCTGAATGTCAAAATGGAAATAATAATCTGATAATGGCTGACCAATCGCTGTAATTGGTCAGTAATTGGTGGCTTAACCTGGCAGTAAATGTTTAGTTAACCCTAAACTAAAGGTGAAAATCAGTAGGTTGTCTGTGTAATGCAGATCTGGACAGGTTATACACAGACAAAGACATAGTTTTATAACTGCCCTCCCAGTATGTTGTAGCAGTTTCCCCTGTTGGTAGTAGGAGCCCACTGTAGGTAATAGTAGTAGTAGTCCCCTGTCTGTTGTAGCAGCCCCCTGTAGGTAGTAGCAGCTCCTTTTATGTTGTATAAACCCCTAGTAGGTCGTAGCAGCCCGCCTGCAAGTAGTATCAGCCCCTCTGTAGTAGCAGCCCCCTATATGAAGCACCAGCCTCACTGTATGTTGTAGCAGCCCCTTGTAGGTAGTTGCAGTCCTCTCTAGGTGGTAGCAGCTGCATTCAAGTGGTGACATGAGATGGTGGTAAAACACAGAATGGGCCTTAGGGAACAGAATATGCCTTAGGGAGCCCAGGTCGCATGTGTTATTGCCACTTCTGGTATGCTCAAGTAGCTAAAGTGGATGCATATATTTTAAGAGATTAGGAAATCAGGACTAGATCTAAGAACTAAATGCTGGTATCTTTCAAGTATTTTTGACATGGCTATAGATTTCCTCTCTGATGCATGCTTCTGTTTCTTAAGACAAGCTAGCTTCAAAATCTGTGTCCCTCTCTAAAGCTGGCAGAAAGGCTGTTTTGGGTATAACCTTGGAAGTTAATACTACAGATAATACTACTATAAGTAAATTTTGTGGGTTAGAATTCAAGCCTGTATGTCTGTTTGAGACAGAGCTGGAAAGATCTCTTTGATAAAAAGAGGAAAGTCTCCCCCAATCAAGAAGAAATTAAAGCAGGGGTATACTCAGGGGTGCTTCTGGTCCCATGACCCTTACACAAGTAGCACTTGATAATAGATCTGTAATTTTCAGAAAAAATCTGTTCCAAAGAGACTTCATTGTGTCTATAGGCGTCAATAACACCAGTTGCTCAATTTTCTCAGACTCATGAGGATTTCAGTATTTATTCAGGAGTCTGTAAGAGAACTTCAGTTTACTGTCCTTCCGGGATCACATCAGCTCCCTTTGTGTTCATTTAAATAACCTCTTCTATAGTAGTGTCCCTAAAAAAGCGAAAGAGGGGTCCCTATAGCTCCAGATACAAGTGATTAAATCCTTGGTGCGAAACTAGTTTCCATTCACCTAAACTGAATAGACTCTGGGGGAGATTTCTCAAATGAAATCAGATTGTTTCTTTTATTTTTTAGAGGTGTTTTTAAAAATGAAAAAAGCAATCTGATTGGTTGCTATGGGAAGCTGGTTCACTTTCCTCTACACAGGTTTTGATAAATTCCCTGATAGATTCAGAGAATATAACTGTAGCTTATCCACAGTTGCATCTGTAGACACTTTGCTCAGAATCATGAGCATAGTTGTAGGATGAAGGAGTTACTCATAGAGGTCATACCATAGAGACCCAGAGTCATGTCAGACCACTACAACTGGATTCCTAATGAAGTAGGACAGAACCCAGGGCTAACTGCATGGCAATCTCTCACC
The DNA here is from genome assembly GCF_029499605.1 of Hyla sarda. NCBI lineage: Eukaryota > Metazoa > Chordata > Amphibia > Anura > Hylidae > Hyla > Hyla sarda. The sequence continues at coordinate 100,812,360 of NC_079195.1, read as the reverse complement.
TGGTAACAATATCCTTCCAACGGGAGATGATTTGGGCCAATTTAGTGACATATTCTCGGCACAGATGCAGTTCAGCTAAACTGAGGACTCTCTTTGGATTCTAAGTGTCTTTTTTTCTGACTGCAAGGAGGTCTTTCATCTGGTGGAGCAATCTGTGGTACCAATTCAGCGAGGTCTTCTCATCACATATGCATTCTAGCTAGGCTGGGCACCCCATCTTGATTATTTAATGTGTCAGGGCTCCTGCTCATTTTTCAGAGGCCTCATTAAAAATGAAAAAAAAAAAAGCAATCTGACTGGTTGCTATGGGCAACTCAGCAACTTTTCCTCTGCACAGATTTTGATAAATCTCCCCCAATGCTCTTAAATGTCAGAGAAGTGGCGTAAGTATTCTTTTCAGAGATATATTGTTCTAAAGTAGTAAGAACAAACAACCCCACCACAACAGCAGCCTATATAATTAGGCAAGGTGTGCCCCCATAATCTGTGAAACTTTATAATTATATTAGTTGGCAGAATTCCATCTTTCCAATCAGTAACTTACATTTCAACAGTCCTTAACATTCTGGCAGACAGGTAAGCGGAAGCTTGACAGTGCCAGCTATGGCACAGGGCTTTCTAGTGGTAGACTTTTTTGCCACAAAGATGAATGACAACTGTCCTGTCTTTTATTTTCTATATAATGAAGACAATCATCTACTAATAGATACAACGGATGTGCCATGGAATTTCAAATGTTCATACTTTTTTCACTTAATAACAGTGATTCAGATTGTGCTGTACAAAGTCAAGTAGGACTAGATTTCTACAATTATTGTCCCATAAGTTTTCTAATGTCAAAATCCGACTCTATAAATTAAATAGGCTCTGGTGTCCCAACTTCCCTACAAATCTGGCAGGACCATTTTAGTATTGAGACTTCCAGCTCCACACTCCATCCAACAAAGAGGATCCAACGTGCCAAAAGCCAAAATCCAAAATCAGAGCATACACTACTATGTCAGAAGGTTTTAATCATAAAAACTTGATAAAAATTGACAACACGTTTTAAAGCTGGACCGGACAAAACACGGTGTACATTTTTATCAAGTTTTTTATTATTATAACCTACTGGCATAGTAGTGTATCCTCTACTTTTATGGTGGGCAGTGCACATAAGATCCTCTTTGTTGGGTGGAGTGTGGAGCTGAAAGTCTTTGCATCATGCCTGGAGCGTGATGGAGGAATAGCTGCAGCCCTTACTTGTCTTTGCACGTGTTGTGCCGGGATCAGCACAACCTTCCCAGGTGAGTCGGTGCTTGGCTCACCTGTTTTTGGTTTCTTTCGCTGGGGGGATTCACCCAAGAGGCGCCTTTTGCTTTCTTTGTATTTAATTTTAGTATTGAAGGTATGTTGGAAAGCCTACATTAACGCATATAGGTAAAAGGAGATCCAAGAAAGGGAGATGAATCGAGCTGCCGCAAAAAGTATAAAGGTAAATTTATTGCACACAAAGGATCCACGCAATGCGTTTCAAAGCCGTTCCAGTTTTTTCGTCATGATGCCTGATGAAAAAGCTGGAACGGCTTTGAAACATTGTGTGGATCCTTTGAGTGCAATAAATGTACCTATATATACTTCTTGTGGCAATGAAATTAATCTCCCTTTCTTGGATCTCCTTTTAATGTCAGAGAAGTGGCGTAAGTATTCTTTTCAGAGATATATTGTTCTAAAGTAGTAAGAACAAACAACCCCACCACAACAGCAGCCTATATAATTAGGCAAGGTGTGCCCCCATAATCTGTGAAACTTTATAATTATATTAGTTGGCAGAATTCCATCTTTCCAATCAGTAACTTACATTTCAACAGTCCTTAACATTCTGGCAGACAGGTAAGCGGAAGCTTGACAGTGCCAGCTATGGCACAGGGCTTTCTAGTGGTAGACTTTTTTGCCACAAAGATGAATGACAACTGTCCTGTCTTTTATTTTCTATATAATGAAGACAATCATCTACTAATAGATACAACGGATGTGCCATGGAATTTCAAATGTTCATACTTTTTTCACTTAATAACAGTGATTCAGATTGTGCTGTACAAAGTCAAGTAGGACTAGATTTCTACAATTATTGTCCCATAAGTTTTCTAATGTCAAAATCCGACTCTATAAATTAAATAGGCTCTGGTGTCCCAACTTCCCTACAAATCTGGCAGGACCATTTTAGTATTGAGACTTCCAGCTCCACACTCCATCCAACAAAGAGGATCCAACGTGCCAAAAGCCAAAATCCAAAATCAGAGCATACACTACTATGTCAGAAGGTTTTAATCATAAAAACTTGATAAAAATTGACAACACGTTTTAAAGCTGGACCGGACAAAACACGGTGTACATTTTTATCAAGTTTTTTATTATTATAACCTACTGGCATAGTAGTGTATCCTCTACTTTTATGGTGGGCAGTGCACATAAGATCCTCTTTGTTGGGTGGAGTGTGGAGCTGAAAGTCTTTGCATCATGCCTGGAGCGTGATGGAGGAATAGCTGCAGCCCTTACTTGTCTTTGCACGTGTTGTGCCGGGATCAGCACAACCTTCCCAGGTGAGTCGGTGCTTGGCTCACCTGTTTTTGGTTTCTTTCGCTGGGGGGATTCACCCAAGAGGCGCCTTTTGCTTTCTTTGTATTTAATTTTAGTATTGAAGGTATGTTGGAAAGCCTACATTAACGCATATAGGTAAAAGGAGATCCAAGAAAGGGAGATGAATCGAGCTGCCGCAAAAAGTATAAAGGTAAATTTATTGCACACAAAGGATCCACGCAATGCGTTTCAAAGCCGTTCCAGTTTTTTCGTCATGATGCCTGATGAAAAAGCTGGAACGGCTTTGAAACATTGTGTGGATCCTTTGAGTGCAATAAATGTACCTATATATACTTCTTGTGGCAATGAAATTAATCTCCCTTTCTTGGATCTCCTTTTACCTACATCTCCTTTTGAACGCTGGGAGCCGCAGCGGCCGCTATTACAGGATTCCTGATCAAGTGCATGGAGTGTTGTGCCTCCATTCGCACAACTCGCATAGTTGAGTGCGTTTTGATTGATCCATCAGGTTCCATCCAGGAGCGTGCACTCTGTTCTCTTCTGTATATTAACACATAGTCACTCTAGACATCCATCCACAAATTCGGTGTAAGGTCGAATTAAAGCAGTGTATGTAGAGTGGTGTTAACTCTACATTCCCTTTTTCTTTTGCCTATTAGAGTTCTTCTTCAGTTGGCGACTGAGCTTCTCTACTATTAAAGATAATGTGCACTTGCTATCTGCCTCAGTTGGGGTTTGCTACATCTGACCCTATGGTGATAGGGGTTATCTAAGCTATAATCAAGTTAAGACCCAAAGTACTTAAACCAAGGGTCCTTGGAACCTACCTTTGGTACTTAAATATCTGTAGGGTCAACTGGTTGAAACTGTGAGTCATTAACTAGGAAACTGAACTTCCTGCAGGCTTTCATCTCAGCCACAAGAGGGGGAGAGCTTCAAGCTTTTAGTTCCAAGGAACCATATTTGTCCTTCTATCAGAAAAAGGATATATTCCATGGTGGAATTTCCACAATTCCTCAGAAATTCCGTTCAGCAAAGCTTGCTGAATTGAATTGTGGAACTGCAGAACTCCGCTAAAATTCAAGCCCCATTAACTTCAATGAGATTTTTCTGTGGAATTCAGAAAAATATAAAACTGATCTTATATTTTGGGGAAATGCGGAAAGCAGAATTTCCGTTAAAATTAAAGTACAGTAAATTACAACAAAATTTCTGGCAGAATTCTTTTGAAGATGTTTGTGCGGAAATTCCACTGTGTAAACACAACCTAAGGCCTTTCCCTTATTTTTAAAGGGGTACTCTGCTGGAAAACTTTTTTATTTTTATTTTTATTTTTTTTTAATCAACAGATGCCAGAAAGTTAAACAGATCTGTAAATAACTTTTCTATTTAAAATCTTAATCTTAATCCTTTCAGTACTTATCAGCTGCTGTATGCTTCACAGGAAGTTCTTTTATTTTGAATTTCCTTTTTGTCTGACCACAGTGCTCTCTGCTGACACCTCTGTCCATGTTAGGAACTGTCCAGAGCAGAATAGGTTGGCTGTGGGGATTTGCACCTACTCGGGACACTTCCTAAAATGGACAGAGGTGTCAGCAGAGAACTTCCTGTGGAGTATACAGCAGGTGATATGTAATGGAAGGATTAAGATTTTTAAATAGAAGCAATTTACAAATTTGTTTAACTTTCTGGCACCAGTTGATAATTTTTTTTTTTTTTTTTTCCAGCGGAGTACCCCTTTAAGCCCAGATTGATGGGGCCATCCTATGAAACAGCATGAAGATCTCTGCAAACTGGGGAGGGAAGTGTGCCCCAATCAATTAAACCTTTTGACATGTCTCTGTGAAATGTCAAAAGTTTTTTTTATTTTTTAAATGACGGGGATACTTAAAAATGATTCTGATAAATAATACATTTATGAGTTTTTAAATGTACTGTTTACAATAAAAATACTACCTGGAACAATTAGGGCTCATTCACACTTATGTGTGAAAATATTTATCAGATACAGATGCCCAATAGAAATATTTTTCTTTCAGTTTCTTCTATTTTTTGTTCCACTTGGTATGTGTTTTCGTTTCATGTTTTATTATAAGTTGTAAATTTTTTTTTTGTATTGTACATTTTTTTTTTTTTTCCCCAAAATTTTGCTGAAATACATTTGTAACAAATACACGCATTTAAACTATGGAAAATCTGCATGCGTTTCATCTACTAGTGTTACTGTATACTGAGACCAAGGGGTGGAGTTTTTTAATTTGTTCGTAGGCACCCAATAAAAGTCAGTTTTAATTATAATTTAGTGGATGGAAAATTTGTGGTTCTAGTTATTGTTTTGCGATCAATCATGTGTGAATTGAAGGTGGTAACCCTCCATCCATAGGGCCTGTATTTTGTAACATGAGGCTTCATTCAGAGACAAATTGTGTGTGTTTTTTTCTCAGCCTGAAAAAAACATCAAAAAAAGTGGGCATTTTTTCTGTAGTTTTTTTCCCCCTTATCTTTTAACAAAATATATTCAATCACATGATGAAAAAAAACACAAAACACAGAAAGAACAAAATGTCTCAAAAGTGTCTCCTCTTTTTTTGTTCTCCGTGATACAGTTTTTGTGTTTCTCTGAGTTTTTATGTTTTTATGCCTGTGTTTTTCTCTTTACAAGTCATGTGATTGTTGCATTGTATGATACAATAATTTCTATTAAAAATGTGGGGGGGGGGGGGAGAAACGCTAGAAAAAAATGCCCACATTCATGTACACCAGTTAACATCTGGATGCAGCATTTTGGCAAAAGAAAAACAACGTGTGTCAACTTTGGTGGTTCTTTTTTTTTTTTAGCATTTTTACTAAAGACCGGTGTGTCTGATTCTAGCCTCCAGGGTATATTCACATGGTTTGGTTGTGGTGCATCTTTTGTAACACAGCTGAGAACAGTGTGGCAAAAATTGCATGCAGTTTTACCGTGATCTACTCGATGTCTGCAGCGAGCAAAGGTAAAGTTCACGGCTGCACAACAAAGCACAACTGCATCATGTAAATACTCCTATTTTGCAATACGCAGTATTTAACTAGTGACAGTAATTTTCTGTAAGTGAAAACTTTCCAGCATTAAAGCGTAGCTGTCAAATCACAAAAAATAATGTTTATATATGTCATGCAGATGCTTTACATGTCTTCTTATGTGTCTAGCTTCGTATTTGGCTTTCAAATACATACATTTTTCTGCTTACTTATTCTGACATCCACTGCTCAGGAAGTGAGCCCGAGGTGTGTCTGAGGCAAGCACTGAACCCGCCCTCATTCACTTCTGCTCTGCTTGCAGGGTCTCTTCATCCTATCACTGTAGGACAGGATTCAGCACAGGGGATAACTAGTCCCAACCTCACTTACTGCACATTATCTCAGCCAGTGCTTCATCCCGGGACAAAGATGATCTGGACAGTATGGGGACCCCTAATTGAATCCAAACTGAATAATGTGAATGTAGAAAATATGATTAAGACGAAATCCTTTATATATTGACACACAAATCCAAAAAGGTACAGTAGTCGGCACTAGCTTATTTTCCTTTCACTTCAAGTTGCAAGTCTCAAACAAATGGCAGTACAGCAAGACACACTCTGTCCCAGAACAGAAGGTAAGTGGTCTCTCGCTACCTGGCCTCTCATCTCCAGTAGGGCGTGCTCCTGCACAAACCGATCGGGCGTCCTGCAATGTTGTTTGGACTCACAAGAATTGGAATAAAGTCTGCATAAGAAGCTTCATGTGAGTTCCCCTGTTTTCTCTACATCGCTGAACTTAATCCTTTATTATTAATCTTATTGTTATTTAAGAGTTCTCTATTTAAATTGTGAATTTTTTTTAATACCGAAATAAAATATAGCTCCTTTTGTTTGTGTAGCGTTAATATGACTCATTTAAAGTCTTGTGCAAGAAAGCAATGGCATAAAGTGGCAAAAGTGTGTACTGTTTCCATGGATACCATTTGTGGCTTTACTGTGCCTGGGAACACATGGAGACTTTAAGATGACCAATTACACTTGTACCGCAGTATTACTGCCTTGTTAAGTGACTGCAGTTGTTAATCAGTGACATCATAGTAAGTGGTGCTCTGCTGTTTGTATGCCCTTGCTTGGTGATGTGTTCATTAACTCTTTCTTGAAAAAGTTAAAGGAAAACTGTCATATGTTTTCTCCCGCATCTACTACCAACGCATAGTGCGGGAGACGCTGAACATTTTGAGTCCTACCTTGCCCGGATGTGCTGCGCCGTTCACCCGTTATAGCAGTTTTTCCGTATATTTGAATTAGCTGCTAACTGGCACGGGCGGGGTTACTGCCTTCATATGGCACTGTGACGTAACCGCCACCCGGCTTGCAGCACCAACCGGCTAATGAATATTCATATAATGTCTTACACTCTCCTTCTCATCCCGGCCGATACTGCGCATGTGCGGGATTTCCTACTATACCCATAAGCGGTATTCAGCGCTGCTTCATTATATTGCTAATAGATGGTAGGCATGAACAACAACATTACTCCAGCACTGCTCCGGACTAATGAACCAGCGCTGAAGACCGCCTCCGGGTATAGTAGGAAATCCCGCACATGCGCAGTATCGGCCAGGATGAGAAGGAGAGTGTAAGACATTATATGAATATTCATTAGCCGGGTGGTGCTGCGAGCCGGGCGGCGGTTACATCACAGTGCCAGATGAAGGCAATAACCCCGCCCGTGCCAGTTAGCAGCTAATTTAAATATACAGAAAAACTGCTATAACGGGCGAACGGCGCAGCGCATCCGGGCAAGGTAAGAATCAAAATGTTCAGCGTCTCCCGCACTATCAATCAGTACCTGTGGATAGTGCGGGAGAAAACATATGACAGTTTTCCTTTAATTTGTAGGACTTACATGTATTTTTATTCAAAGTGTCTATGAAAAGTCTAAGCTATAAATCATAGCAGGTGACATTTATGTTAAGTTTTGAGTTTTCAGCACTGTGAAGTCACTTTCAAGTATTTTCCTCTTTTGACTTGTTAATTGAACGTTGGTAACCAGTTGGTAACTATTTTATAATAAAATAAAAATGTTATTCACACTTAAAGGGTCCATTTCATCAGGAATGTTTTTTTAATTAAAAAATAGGGAAGTAAAATAATGTTATGAAAGACAAATAAAAAGGCAGTTTACAATTTGGTGGCTTTCTGCAGTCACTTTATTAAATCTTTCTTTTTTGTAACAATCAACTACATTGATTTAAGATAATTCAAAATATAGCAAACAAGCAAAATATAGCAAAGTACATTAAAAAGATTGTACAGGGATAAAAATTTTAGTTTTTTCTAAAAAGAGCTAAACTATACAGGCACAGGTTGGGCAGTAGCGTTGCTATGGGGGGCTGGTGGGGGTGGTCCACACTGGGTGACACCCCCCAAGTGGGGTGACACTAATAAGCGGGGAGTAATCCGGCGATGGTGTCATCCAGCAACACAAGCAATCAGTACACGAGAATGGTGGAGCAGGAGCTGTCAGCTCCCGCTCCTCCATTCACTCTCACACGACAGACACTTATGGCTTGCAACGCGTGAGCCGCAGGGATGCGATCTCTGGCTCCGGCGTGATGATGTGATATCATCATGCCTGCCAGAGATCCTGTCCCCACGGCTCACGTGCTGCAAGCCAGAAGCAAGGGAGAGACTTGCTCTTGGGAATGTGGATTAGATAAGTATAATTTATTTATTTTTTTTACTATGTTTAAGGCACTATGGGGGGCATTATATACGGGGCATTATGCACAGAACAGGGGGAATTTTATGTCAGTGGCACAGAACAGGGGGCATTATATGTGAGGGGCACAGGACAGGGGGCATTATAAGTGAGGGGCACATGACAGGGCAATATATGAGAAGGGCACAGGACAAGGTGCATTATAAGTGAGGGGCACACGATGGGACAATATATGAGAGGGGCACATGACAGGGGGCATTATAAGTGAGGGGAACATCACAGGAGGCATTATATGAGAGGGGCACATATGACGGGGCATTATATGTGAGGGACACAGGACAGGGGGCATTATATGTGAGGGGCACAGGGTTACGTGGTAGTCAACGACCAACCGAGGGACAGGGAGAGTCATCCCTAAACTGACCCTAAAACCGGTCTCCCTGCCTACTTGCCCATCCACCCTAAATGGTGGATCAACGACTGGGCGCCGGTCCCTCGCTGAACTAAAGTGCAGAGGCCTAATAAAAACACATACTAACAAATAGTCGGTCACAAACCAGAAACAGATTTGTAAATTACTTCTATTAAAAAATCCTAATCCTTCCAATAGTTATTAGCTTCTGAAGTTGAGTTGCTGTTTTCTGTCTAACTGCTTTCTGATGACTCACATCCCGGGAGCTGTCCAGCTCCTATGGGGATATTCTCCCATCATGCAAGGGATATTTTCCCATCATGCACAGCTCCCGTGACGTGACATCATCATTGAGCAGTTAGACAGAAAATTTCAGAAGCTAATAACTATTGGAAAGATTAAGATTTTTTAATAGAAGTAATTTACAAATCTGTTTAACTTTCCGGAGCCATATATAAAAAAAAGTTTTTGCCTGGAATACCCCTTTAAGGGATGTCAGCAACAGAGGACATAAAAGAACAAACGACCACCTAGCCTGCACCTCTGATGAAGCTCATGTATTTGAGTGAAGCTAGTTAGGTGGCAGTGTCTGGTTTTAAAATTCAGTGTTGTCATGGCTTGTAGCCTAATGGACTGCAGCCTTAGGCTAATATAATATATGATAACCTATTTCAACAGTGCTAGCGGTATTAGCTGCAGTATTGGTTGTGATACATTTCCAATACATCATTACACTGTGGTATCTAGTGAACTTCCGAATAACCGTGACAATATAGGTATTTTTTAAACTCACGTTCATCTTAATATATGCTTAATAAAAGTTACGTTTTATTATTAGGGGTTAATTGGCATTTTGTGCCTAGTTGGCACTTGTTTTTTGTGTTGGTGACATACCATTCCAGAAAAAAAAATGAAATAAAAGTGATGGAAAAGTCTCATCTACACCACACAGTTCTGTCATAACAAAAACTTTATATATTGGGTAATGTTGTTTTACTGACCTGAAGAATAAAGATAGGCACCCCGATTTACCAAGAGTGGAGTGTAGTTTCCTCTATGGGTTTTGATTCCTGACAGGTATTATTCCATGGGATTAACTAATGTTTCCCTATGTTTTGCTTTTTTTTTTTTTTACAACTGTTCTGAGCTGTTCTGAGCGTTTTCCAGAGTTTTAATCTGCCACATTTTCTGTGGAATTTTTTGAAAATGTTGGGGACATGGCCCTTTCCCCAGCAGCCACCTTTTTCTTGTTTTCTAAGTAAAATGGAGAGTTGGTCGCAAATTCTGGCGCAGACACATTTTGTGGCACAAGGCGCCAAATTCTGGCCCACTGAGCAAACAACCCGACAAAACAGTATGGGTTCGCAATAGTAAATCAGGGCCAATATGTCAGTTTTACCGCACAGGGAACAGTATAAAACCAAACATACTCCTTTCACCCTCTTCCTATTTGTAAAATTGTGGTTCAACCTGTATATACTGTTAATCCAGAGAAGCCCCCCTCCCCCCCCAAAAAAAACCTTAGAGGAAGTTGTCTCAGTTATATCAGTTCCTCATGACTCAAATTATGTCAGGAATCATAAAATTATCTCTGATGCTGTTAATATATACTACCAAGAAAACCACTGAAAAACCATCATATGAAAAAAAAAATATGCATATATCTTTATTAGGAATACAGAGAAAAATACATGACATAAAATGTTAAATACCTATATCCAGTACAAGGAAAACAGAAATGAGAAAACAGATACTGGTGTAAGAAGACCACTGGTGTTCCATTTATTGATATTACTGTATGTAACACTAGAAAAAAAGGAATAGTTAACAGCCTATTTTGACTATTTATACAAGACAAAACTTAGAGGATAAAATAGTCTTCAGTTCACTATGGTGTCTCCATCTGTACATTCCTGTATGGCTTACACAGTCTTCATGCTGATTACATTTGTTTTCGGAATAATAATTTCCCCCGGATTAATTTCTAGTTGTGCTTTCTTTGTGGGGAAATAGCATTCAGTTTAATCATCCTCCAGCCGAGCGGTGTTGGGAGTTAATCTCATTTCCATGTAAATAAACAAGGCTGCACAAGCAAAGTATATATAACTTAGTGGTTATATAGCTGTTTTTTTTTTTTTTTTTTTTTTTTTTTAAAGGAATGTTAAAAATACACAGCGTTATGGTGTGGGTGAACTGGATTAAAATGAGGTATAATTTACTCGGATCTGCAGTCTGTTACGGAGATAGACCTGTTATTAGCCAGAATTGTTAATATGTTAATTGCCGGCTTTGCGCAATGGAGGTGGGACCCTGCATACCCATCATACTGTTGAGGAAACACACAGCGAACTGTGAGCGGTCCAAGAAGTGAAGAAGTGGTGTGAACTGTGAGTAACAGGTTGCAGGGGCACATGTTTTATGCTGGCTGAGGGTAGCTCACCAGATAGTAGTCAGGGCATGCTGATATGTGTAGTCAGTGACCAGACGGTCTAGGACTTTGGTTTGTTCCTGAGTTATGTTTTGTTTTACCTGCAACCTGTCTAAATAAAGCTGGCAAGGTGCCAGGCGTGCATGAATAACCGTTGTCTGCGGGTTTATTGAGTGGAAACGTGTCCCGTGGCAGTGTCCAGGACGATTCCGGAGCTAATCCCCAAGGAGGAATCCTTACAACAGTTAAAATGCAAATTCAGTTAAGCATTTGTTGAAACAAGCTGGAAGAGTTTGACTCATTATACACAGGTTACATTTGATTTAATAACACACATACAGTTGGTGCCATTTAGGGATGAGCGAATTGAATGTGACAAAACTGAATTTGTTACAAATTTCAGGAAAAATTTGATTAGTAACGAATGGGAATATCGGTGCAATTCAATTGCGTGAAACACTTCATTAAACTCCATTTAGTGCTGTCCAGACTCCAGGGCATCTAAAATGGCGGATCCACATGTGAAGACATGGGGCAAGGAATCCTGGGAAGTTCCTGTTAAAATCTCAAGGGCCTAGATACTGTGAAAGGCCAGGCAACAGTACTCACCAGCAGGTGTTGTACACAAATACTTTTTTAAGAGTACTGTAGCGCATTGTCCCCCCCTCATAAGTGCATACCACATACATACATACATCTAAGTGGTGTACTATTTTGTTCCTGTCAAAGTTTCAAGAGACAAGATACTGTGAAAGGCCAGGCAAAAGTTCACACATGATGTTGTAGACAAACAGTTTTGAGTGGAGTGGAGTGTATTGTACACCCCTCATATACGCACTAAGTATGTCAGGCGGAGAAGTGCAAGGACGTGCATAGGTGAGTGGCAGAGGCCTACTCTGCCATCATTGATTGGTTAACATGATCATCCACTTCATCATAAGTGACATCTGACAACCCCAGTCAACAGTTGGTGGGTTCTTCAGACACAACCCTCAGTTGGTGTGGCCCGGGAGCAGTCCCTGTCCTCCCATTGCCTCTGTCCTATGCTGTTCCCTCACCCAGAAAAGTATCTTATGCTGTGGGTTCAGCTCCACTATTTATTGAGGATGATCTAGAGGACAGTCAGCAGCTATTGCTCAGCCAAGAAGTGTGGGAGTGAATTGGAAAAGGCGGTCTCGGAGGTGCTGCTCAGGGTAGTACACAATGAAGCGGATGCAGGCTGGCACAGGACAATAAATATTTTATTGAGAAATACAGAGAATGCGTTTCGGCACCCAAAGTGCTGGCTGGGATCCTGCATGTGTGGTGGTGCCGGCGTGATCTACTTTTAAAGGCACCTACTCCAAAAAAGTGTACTGCCAAATTGGACCTGAGGGAGGCACCTTTGAGTGCCGAAACGCGTTGTCAGTATTTTTCAATAAAATATTTATTGTACTGCGCCGGCCGGCATCCGCTTCATTGTGTACTATCCTGAGCAGCGCCTCCAAGACTGCCTTTTCCAATTCACTCTCACATTTCCAAGCTGGGCCCACGTTGGGAACCCATAATCGGTTCGAGTGCAGTAGCTCCATTTTCAACCAACCAAGTGAACCTCGATCTCCACGACCTACTACAGCCGTGTAATCAATACGTCATCACCTCATAGGTAAGTATATCACTTAGGTGCCGTGGAGGGATCACACAAAGTCGATGTATGCTACAAGGGAGTGCCCCCTGTCTGTTTTTTTTATCTCTCCCATCCTCGTCAACCAAGAAGTGGAGTGGAGTCATCCACTGCTTCCTCCGCTAGGCGGACAAGTAGTGATGAGGAGATTGGCGTGGGAGGTAGTGTTGCGAGTGTTCAAGGTCCTGAAGCAGACACTGTTGAGGAACCTGAGGAGGACATCAGTGAGGTGCAGACACTTGTTGATGATGATGAAGCTGATCGCACTTGGGAGCCGGGAGCAGAAGGGGCTTCATCATCATCAGGAGAAGAGGGTTGCAGGTTGCCCGTGAGGCAGCAGCTGAGCAGCAAGGTGGTAGCATGGTTGGCAGTCAGCATTGTGGCAGAAGTTTAAAGTCTGGAGCCAAACGTGCCCGGGGTAGACCACCTGCTTGGCGGCAGCCTACCTTCCCGGGAGGTAGTGGAACAGGGGTTCCTGGAGTCGGCAGCAGTAGCAGTCGATCAATGGGAACTGTTGGTGGGAAAATCAGCTACTTGACGGTGTGGCAGTTTTTCATCAAGCATCCGGAGGAGGTTAACATGGCCACATGCAAGATGTGTCAGCAGAAGGTGAAGCGTGGCCAATGTCGCAATGTTGGCACCACGGCCCTGCGTCAACATATGCAGCATCACCATAAAGCGGACTGGGAGAACCATGACTCTGATGTAGTGGTCCAGCCTGCTGCATCACCCAGTGGCAGGGCACTCCCTGTTTCAGACAGTCAAGGCTCCACTTCAGCCGAAGGAGCTGTCTGTCATACCCATCTTCGGTCTCCATATGCTTCTGCTCCTCCTACTTCGAGTCAGTCATTCCGCCAGCAATCCATTGGCAAAGCCATGTCCAAGAGACAACAGTATGCGCCCACTCATCCAATGGCGCAGAATCTGAATGTGATCTTGTCCAAGTTACTGGTGCTGCAGTCCCTCCTTTTTCAAGTGGTGGACTCTGCCCCTTTCAGACAACTGAAGGCTTGTGCCGAGCCGAGGTGCAGAGTCCCAAGCCGTCATTTCTTTGCAAAGAAGGCAGTACCAGCCCTGCACAATTGAGCCTGTCGGTGTGTACCAAAGTCCACGGCAGCACTGACCTTGTGGAGCTGTAACTATGGTCAGGGACATTACATGTCCTTTATGGCCCACTGGGTGAATGAAGTTCCTGCACAGCCATAACAGCAACTTGGACAGGTCACGCCGCTTCCGCCTCCATGCTCTAAGGCCATTGGTCCTGTGAAAGTGTGCGACTCCGCCTCCTCATCCTCCACCATCTCCTCAGCCTCCACTGCACGGACAAGTCTCAGTGCCCATCCAGCATACCATGTGCGCGGTATACAGTAACCCCCCCGACATGCGATGGCCCCGACATATGATAAAATCAACATACGATGGCCTCTCAGAGGCCATCGCATGTCGATGTCAGCATCGACATACGATGCTTTTATATGTCGGGGCCATCGCATTAACTGCTATCCGACAGCGCAAAATGCTTAAGCTGCTGTCGGATAGCAGTTTAAGCATCCCGGGCAGGTTCGCTTACCTATTCCCGCTGCTCCGGGTTCACTTCGCGATCCTCCGGCGTCTTCCGCATCTTCTCCAGGGTCCGGGCCACTCTTTCCGGCATCGTTATTACGTCACTATGCACGCCACGCCGGCGCAGCAGCGTAATAATGTCACCAGAAAGCGAGGCCCGGACCCTGCAGAAGATGCGGAAGAAGCCGGAGGATCGCAAAGAAGTCACCGGAGCAGCGGGACAGCATTGGGAGCCCCTGGGACAGCATCGGGAGCGGTGAGGACCTGGTCCGGAGCGGCGGGGACAGGTGAATACAGCTTCCTATACTTTAAATTGCACGGATCCCTCAACATACGATGGATTCGACAAACGATGGGTCGTTTGGAACGAATTACCATCATATGTTGAGGGACCACTGTACCACAATGTTATTCCCCTAGGGGTCCCTGGGCCAATTTATAGTAACACAAAACCTACTTGGGAAAATGAATCCCCTCAGGGTAAACCCTGACTGAAGATCCCCTATAAAATTTAACTTATTAAACTTATTAAAAACATTTTGTGTACTTCCCATTTATTGCCACTAGATGGCAGTTATGTTAAAAACTCTCAACACTCTGCTCAGTTGATTCCTCTCTGATAGACTTATTAAGTGTCTGTCATACAGACTACTAATTATTCATGTATATCTAGTGTACTCCAATGCCCTGCTGCAGCTCGGACACTCGGCGTCCTTGCTAGAAAGGTCACTGGGACAGCGTGCTATTAAAACATTACACCTCTCCTCTAAACGTTTTCCCCATTATAAATGGCTTTCTCAAAAAATACGAGGCCTTTGAAAATGTATCTTTTATTCTTAGGGATTGTGAGGCCCTATGATCTCATCATGCTTCTGGGACATTACCTTAAAAAATTGATGGTAACACTAGCTACCAAAAATCTACAATTAAAATTTGAAAATGTATCTTTTAATCTTTGGAATTGTAAGGCCCTATGGTCTCCTCATGCTGCTGCCACCTCCAGGCTGTGTCATTGTGCCACCATATGGTCTCCTTATGCTGTATGCACCTTAGATTAAACTTTAAAAATGTTCATGTGTCTAAAATATTCAATTTAAATTTTACAAAATATCTTTAATCTTTTCTTTTGTGAGTTCCTATGGTCTCGTCAGGCTGTTGCCACCTCTAGGCTCTGTCATTGTGCCGCCATGTGACTTCTTGTTAGATTGGGTTTTGTGGTCATATAGTATTAGATCAAAGTAGTGTTGGGCGTGAATATTTGCATTTCAAATTTTTATCGCGAATATTGCGAATATATTCGCTATATATTCAAAATTACGAATATTCACTTTTTTCCGCATATGCGCATATTCGCATATGTGAATATTCGCATATGCACATATTCACATTTGTGAATATTCGCATATTCCTTCTTTTCACTTGTGGGCCAATTAGAACGATGCAAATACACTTATCAGAGGTTATCAACAACATCCCTAGCAACCAATAGTTAAGTTACCCACCCCCTCACTGTTTTCTTCCTCGAATATGCGAATATTCACATATGCGAATATGCGAATATTCACATATGCGAATATAACGAATATGCGAAATTCGTGAATATAGGACGAATATTCATATATATATTTGCAAAATATCACAAATTCGAATATGGGCAATGCCGCTCATCACTAGTTCAAAATAAATGCCAGGACATTAAACTTGGGAATCTAATATAAATGTTAAATTTAAATTTAAAAAAATCGAAGTAATCTTTTCAAGACTGAGGCTCATGGTCGTCGACGTCATATATTACCTGTGGAATTACACCAAGAATCCAATGAAACAGCTTGGAGCGATAACAATGAACCATAACTGATTCAATGAATCAGGGCGGCGTTGAGAGGCAGGGGCTGGAACAGGTGGTATCTCAGCTCAATGCTCACCGGAATGGGTACTCAAAAAATGTGTCATTCAGCCACTCTACGGTCTCCTCATGCTGCCGCAAACTCAAGGCTGTGTCATTCAGGCACTGTATGCTGCCACTAACTCCAGGCTGTGTCATTCAGCCACTATATGGTCTCCTCATGCTGCCTCCACCTCCACGCTGTGTCACTCAGCCACTATATGGTCTACTCATGCTGCTGCCACCTCCACGCTGTGTCATTCAGCCACTATATGTTCTCCTCATGCCGCCAACTCCAGGCTGTGTCATTCAGCCACTATGGGGTCTCCTCATGCGGCCGCCACCTGCACGCTGTGTCTTCAGCCACTATATTGTCTCCTCATGCTGCTGCCAACTCCAGGCTGTGTCATTCAGCCACTGTATGTTCTCCTCATGCTGCCGCCACCTCCACGCTGTGTCATTCAGCCACTATATGGTCTCGTTATACTGATGCCACCTCCAGGCTCTGTCATCGTGCCGCTCTGCGACAGTGATTCTAATAGCGACGCCTCTGATCTGCATATCATGCTGAATAACAGTATTATTTCACTTTTTACTACATGATCCCCTCTAAATTGCTTTTATTGTTAGTTCAGGCATCCTTGAAATAGCTCTCGTTGTTCGTATACTAATTTTCATTTTTGTGCAATGGAGGTGGCTCCTGCAACTTCAGCCAGCGGTTTCCTGTCCCTTGGGTCCCACTCTTGTTGCAGGGGTGCAGTTAAGGTGCTGTGGTGTTCCCCTATAATAAATGGCTGTTCCCTGAAAAGGTCTTAACAATTCTTAATTATATGTCTATTATGGCTCTTACTAAAGAATTTTTAAATGCAGCTGTTTTAAATAAACTAAGGTGTGGACTCTAATGCTTAATCCACATGTGTGCTCCTTGGGCGTATGTGCTATTCATTCTGTAAAGATAAAGGGCAAAATAGCACAGCATGCAGCACTATTTTGTCTGTTTTGTCCATTTTGTCAGACACCATGCAGAAACCCAGTCAATGACAGAAGGCCCCTATGACAGAAAGTAAATGGGGTCTGTCTATCATGTACTAGTAATCACAGCTGTTATTGAAGATAACTAGTGCAAATGTGTTCTACACTTTATCCTAGCAGAAGGATTAGATCTTTCCTGGTCAAATTTCCAGCAAGGAAGATGAAATACGGAATAAAAGACTTGAAGGGAAGATTCTTTTGGGACACAAAACCTCCAGCATATTTTTACATAGCTGTGCCTGCTATTCGGTTTATATATATTTTTTACTACTGGAAAGAAGTCCTTATCCAGGCTTCTGGCCAAATAATCAGACAGGCTAAATAGCAGAGTTTTTTGTAAACACTAGTTTTGTGTCCGAAAACGAGCTGATATGTTGCCTTTAAGATGTTCATATGAAGATGACTGCAAAAGGATTCTTTAAACTCAGACTGGGTTCACCCATTATAAAATGAAAGGAAGTTTTGCAGTAAAATAGATATAAAAATCAACATTATTAGATTAAAAACCTGCTTTTTATACCAGGTTTCCTGGTCATACAGCAAATCTGTTATAATCCTCAGGGGAGTCCAACTGCAGTGACACCTACTGATCAAAAGGAGAAAGTGGCAACTGTCTGGACAGCCATGAACTAGAATATCAAAGCCAAGCAGAAAGGAAATGAAGTAATACAAGGTGCTTTTCTAGCACTTCTACCACTTCATTCCTTCAATCAGTGGGGGGGGGGGGGGGGGGGGGGGTCATGTTGGTCAGATTTTCACTTATCAGGTGGAATATCCAACCAAAATGAAACTTAAATCTGTGAAGAGATAATTGGTTCAACACCTAGACAACACAGGGCCTACATGTACACCCTTGCCATCTGGGACTTCATGACCAAGGGTGTCTATGTATGCCATAGAGCATTAAGTGGATACTTCGGTACTGAACATCTTATCACTTTTGCACAGGATAGGGCATAAGTGTCTGATCACGGAGGGTTCACCCGCAAGGATCTCCTCCCTGATGCCCTGACTCTCCCCATGCACAGAGCTGTGTTAATCACTGCATGAAGTGGTGGTTGACACGCCCACCTCCACAAAACTCTTTGGGAGAGCTGGAAATACATTAGCGCCATATCTTTAGCTTTCCCATAGAAATGCCAGAAGGGGGAGTGTCGGCCACAGCTCTGTACAGTGGTCAACACTGCTTTATGCACGGCTCTGTGCATGGGGAAAGCCGGAGCACTGATGCAGTGAAGAAATCAGTTCCCTGTAGAGAAATGTGTCCAAGCAGCTGATGATAAATGCTGAGTCAGCAAAGCCACTGTGATTGACTGAGACGCGCACACCCGCCCCATACTATTGGTAGTTGGAGGGGGGGGGGGGAGGGTGCAGCCTCGCTCAGCTCAGTATTTGGCACCAGCTCCCTGGACACATTTCACTACACCCCAATCTCTGCTCTCTCACAGCAGGATAAAGCAAACTATATCCTCGCTATGAGAGCAGAGAGATCGGGACAGGAATGGTGAAAACTGTGTCCCTGCTGTTGCCGCTCACTCTTGCTGCTGCTGTAAAAGTGTGAACCCGATCCCCACGGAATTCATCAGTTTGGGGGATGTAGAAATGTGTGTCCCTGCTGCTGGCTCTCTCCATCCTGATCCCAGCAGCAAGGATGTAGGAATGTGTGTCCTAGTGCAGAGGCAGGGGAGAATGCTATTTATCACCGCTGTCCCCTGCCTCTGATTACTGTTTCTTCAAATCAGTGTATCCATGCCTCATTGCTTCTCCATGATGGTGTCCTCCCACGCAGTGGCAGGGGAGAGCGCGATCACCGATTTCCCCTGCCTCGAGGATGTAGAAAATCTGTGGGAAACAGTGAGGCACGGGTACACTGATTTGAAGAAGTAGTGATCAGAGGCAGCGAAGAGCGGTGATGGATAGCGGTCTCCCCTGCCTCTGGACCCCAAGACACACATTTCTACATCCCCGAGGCTAATAAGAGCCGTGGAGATCAGGTTCACAGTTTTACAGCAGCGGCACGTTTTCAACACCCCTGTTCTCCGCTTCTCTGCCCCGATCTCTCCACTCCTATAGAGAGGATACAGTTTGCTATATTCCGCTGTGAGAGTGCAGAGATCAGGGTGTACTGAAATGTGTTTCAGGGAGCTGGTGCCAAATACTGAGCAGAGCACACACCCCCAACAACCAATAGTATGGGGCGGGTGTGCATGCCAATCTGGTGGTTACCTGCCCATTTAGGGATAGGTAACCCTGACTGCAGGGACCTAAGGGGTTAAGAGAGCCCAGTAGCAGTTTCTCTCCCCCTGTTTTCCTGGGGGGGGGAGGGGATAGAGGGGTATACGCCCAGGGTATATTAGGACCATCCCTCCCCTGGTGTTTCCTTTTGGACTTGCCAGCGCTGGGAGAAGGAAGCTTTCTTCAGGATGGCTGACGGGTTTGTGTGGGCTGCAATCCGGGAGCGGGTGCTTGCTGACCCGGGTGTCCTCTTTTGGCTTGGTGCCCAGCTGTGTGGCCCAGCCGCTGCTGCTGTGCCCCTTGCCGTGATTCTAGGAGCAGGGAGCGCTCCCGCAGATCCCATTCATCCCATTGGCGGTCGCCATCCTCCTCTGGTGACAGTTCGGGTAGCTCCGTGAGTCAGGAGCACCGCTCTCGCAGGCGCGAGGGGCGGAGACATCAGTCCAGATCTTCCCGAAGGTCTTCACGCTGGGGTAGTCGGCCCTGCGTGGTTGCGGCTCCTGTAATCATCCCTGACCGTGTTCCTGCTACATCCTCGGGGGGACCTTCTTCCTCTCTGGTGGCTCCTGCACAGGCTGGTGAGTTCACTTTTGCGGGTGCTTGTCGGGGGTGGGGTTGGGCTGGCTGATTTGTTATGTACTCTGAAGGTTGTGTTAGCGAAGTTAGAGGATCAGACTGCTGTGGTTTCAGGTCGGAGGGTGTCTCCGGTTCGGGTAAGGAATTAGCCCGTTGGGCGTGCATGTTGAGGACGCAGTCAAGGAAAAGATTTTTTCAAATCAGTTGGTTGATTTCTGGACACTTGTGTCTGTGGATCAGCATACGATAGACAAGGAGCGTAGGCCCCATTCGGAGAAGCCTGCCCCTTTTAGGCCCAAGGTTTCTAGGACTATCGAAAATTGGTTGCAGGCATTTGCAGTTTTGGGCTGTATCATGAGAGAGAAGCATCCAGAGCGTTGTTCGGAGCTTTTTGTATATATGGACTCAGTCTACAGCGCCTATAAGTCACATGGGGGCTCTGCATGGTGGCGCTTCATCGCTGCCTGGTGTTGCAACCGGAGGTGGGTTGGGGAGTTAAGGCAACCGATGTTTGGTTGCGTTTGATGATGGTGCAAAAGGTGCCATCCTTTCAGCCCGGGGCCACTGGTCATTTCGGGGTTGCCGGACCAGTGGCCGTGCGTAGACCCGGGGCGTTCTGGTTGTTTAATGAGGGGCATTGTAGATTCCTCAGCTTGTGTAAATACAATCATGAGTGCTCCTCCTGTGGTGGAAGACACACAGCGGTGCGGTGTCCACGCGCTGCGAAACAGCCCTGCCGTGCGCCGTCAGCCGCTGAAGGGAAGGACCCCGGTGAACGTGTCTGCGATGTGTCCATGGTTTGAGCAGTACCCCAATAGGGATGATGCCTTGGTTTTGTCTGATGGTTTTCAGTTTGATTTCTGTATCCAATTTGTTCAAGGCCATGTGATGGAGGATTATGAGGATAGTCTCAAATCGGCCAGGGAACATCCCATGCGGGAAAAAATTGGGAAGGAGGTTGCCTTGGACCGTTTTATGAGTCCTTTCCCCCCCCCCCCCCCCCTTTTTTTTTACTTGCGTGTCTCTCCGCTGGGTGTGGTTCCCAAGAAGGGGGTTGGGAAGTTTTGCCTCATTTACCACCTTTCGCATCCAAAGGGTTCCTCGGTCAATGGCATTCCAAAAGAGGATGCTTCAGTTTTCTATGTCTCCTTTGATCGGGCGGGGGCCCTGGTTTTGGGAGTGGGGGCAGCGGCGCAGATGGCTAAATCTGATATTGAATCTGGTTATCTCATTTCTTGGTATTGAGATTGATTCTGTTAACATGGTTTTTTGGCTTCCGGGTGAGAAATTGGAGAATTTACTTTTGATGGTTGAGAGATTCTGTGGTGTGCGCAAAGTGACGCTCCGTCAGCTGCAGGTTCTGTTGGGGCACTTGGTTTTTGCCTGTAGGGTGATGCCTATTGGTTGGGTTTTTTGAACATGTTTGTCTTTGGCCACAAAAGGTGTTTTTTGTCCTGGCCATCATATTCACATTTCTAGGCAAATGTGCTCTGATGTTTTGGTGTGGAGGGAGTTTTTGCGGAGATACAATGGCCACACTTGTTGGCAGGCGGACGAGTTGTCTAATGTGGAGCTTCAATTGTTTACAGATGTAGCTGGTTCCTATGATTTTCGGGACTTTTTCCATGGGGAGTGGCGGGAATGTGGTTTGTGTCGCAACCTTACCCTCCTTGAGTTGTTTTCTATTGTAGTTGCCATGGAGTTGTGGGGTGATCGATTTAGTAATCGGTGGCTTTGTTTTTGGACAGATAATTTAAGTGTGGTTCATTGC
The DNA here is from genome assembly GCF_029499605.1 of Hyla sarda. Classification (NCBI taxonomy): domain Eukaryota; kingdom Metazoa; phylum Chordata; class Amphibia; order Anura; family Hylidae; genus Hyla; species Hyla sarda. Next base: position 100,790,488 of record NC_079195.1, on the reverse strand, counting down.
ATAAATGGTTTGTCTTCCTCTTCGCTTCCTGTTTTGTTCCTCATCAGGCATCTGGTCCTTCAGTGTTTGGAGTTGAATATTTGGTTCAAAGCTCGTCATGTGCCGGGGGTTTATAATGTGATTGCTGATTCTCTTTCTTGTTTTTAGTTCCAGGAGTTTCAGCGACTCTGTCAGGAGGCGGCCTTGGAGGGGCACCCCTGCCCCCCATTGGTTTGGGACCTGATGAGCGACGCTTGATGCCCCTGACTGATTCGTCAGTGGCGGCTGCCACATGGGCTGGACACGGTAAGGCATGGGCTGAATGGTGTGCGGTGATTGCGGAGCATGCAGTGGCTGATATTGTGGCTGACCGTTTATCTGTTACGGTGTATTTGCTCTCTTTGCACGCTTCTCAGGTCTCTGCTGTGGTTTATTTTAAACTGTTAGGGTGGGGAGAGGTTACTAATCAATTTTTAATTTTGTTGTGGGAGGATGTGGTGTGTTCCAACTGCGCTTTGCAGCTGCGTATCAGGCGATCCAGGACAGATCAATTGGGGCAAGGTGCCTGGGTGCGTATTTTAGCAGTGGGTGGGATGGCTTGTCCTGTCTGGGCGGTTATGGAATTTTTATCAGTTAGAGAGTCTGGGTCTCATTTTTTTGCGCATGTGGATGGTGTGCCTTTGATGCGTTTTCAATTCCAGGCTGTGCTTAAGCATTGTTTGGGGCTGGTAGGTGCCCCTGTGGCTGAGTTTGGTATGCATTCCTTTCGGATTGGAGCTGCGACGGTTGCCTTAAGGGCCGGTCTCTCGGTGGATGCTGTACAACGCATTGGGAGATGGCGATCTGGCTGCTATGCGGGATATGTGCGCCCAGAATTGTTGCTTTAACATGTTTTCTTTTGCAGATTCCCCAGGGGCCACGGTTTATTTTCTTGGGCATTCTTACTTCCACCGGGCGGCACAGAGGGCAGATTGTCGGCCCGATGGTAGGTCTTTGGGCTGTTGCAACGTCATCACGCACTGGAGAGGCATCTCAGGACTGCGGTGGCTGAGGGTCTTGACGGAGGTGGTGGATATCGCCAGAACGGTGGCTTCTGGGCTGATCCTGGTGGTGCATGCTGGTGGGAATGACCTGTGTTATTCCCGTGTTCCGGACCTGATAACGCTCTTGAAGGCTGATGTGGAACGGCTTTCAGGCTTCTTTACAGAACTGGTGCTGGTGTGGTCGGAGATTGTGCCGAGAGTCTCTTGGCAGGGTGCTCGCAATACCGTCACCATCGAGCTATCTCGCTGCTTGGTGAACTCGAGGATGTCTCGATTTGTGTGATCGAAAGGTGGAGTTTTGGTCCGTCATCGGGCGTTGGAGGGGGACAACAGACGGTTCATGATCCCAGATGGCGTCCACCTGAATTAAATTGGTTTGGACATATTTTTGTTGGGCCCGCAGGACGGTCTGGAGCAGGAACTGTTCCTTCTTGTTGGCGGTCGGAGCACCGTGTAGGGGTACACAGGCTCCTCAGTGGCCTGGTGAGTGAAGAGATTATGGAAAAGGGCCGATGGCACAGATGCCCGCCGGGAGTACAGTGGCTGGCATATTGCTTCGGCTGTAGCTGTACGCCAAGTTACAGTATCACAAATGTTAAGGTTAACTGCAATGCAGTTGTTAAAAGGTAAAATTATTATGTTGTTATAATAAATTACGCTGTGACCACCATCCAGCCCAGAAAAATGGAATGTGTCTGTGTCGTTATTATGGAAAAGGGGGGAGGGCTCAAGGTTTTTGGGTAAGGGGAAGTGTGTTCTATGCAGTCTGGTGGTTACCTGCCCGTTTAGGGACAGCTAACCCTGAATGCAGGGATGTAAGGGGTTAAAGGGGTTGTGCGCTGCCCTGCAGTTCAGAGCTCCGCTCACAGCGTCCGGAAGTTCATTACTCCGAACGCTGTGTGCGGGCTTTTGTGTTCGCGGCCGCCGGGCATGACGTCACGCCCGGCCCCTTCGTGACGTCTCGCCCGCCCCCTTGTGATGTCATGCCCGCCCTCTCTACCAAAGTCTATGGGAAGGGGGCGTGACAGCGGTCGCGCCCCCTTCCCATAGACTTTCGTTGAGGGGGGCGGGCGAGACGTCACGAGGGGGCGGGCGAGACGTCACGAAGGGGCCGGGCATGACGTCACGAAGGGGCCGGGCGTGACGTCACGCCCGCCGGCCGCGAACACAGAAGCCCGCACACAGCGTTCGGAGTTATGAACTTCCGGACGCTGTGAGCGGAGCACCGAACTGCAGGGCAGCGCACAACCCCTTTAAGAAAACCCAGAAGCAGTTTCCTTCTGTGTTTTCTCGGGGGGTAGGCAGGATAGAGGCGTATATGCCCAGGGTATATGAGGACCATCCCTCCCCCTGGTGTTTCCTTTTGGACTTACCAACACTGGGAGAAGGTAGCTTTCCCTTTCGCCCTCCCTTTATTGTATGCCTATTAGTATTGTTTTTGTTTTTGGCCTCGTAGCTGGTTGTAGGGTGCGATGGTCTTTGTTACCCCTTTTTAAATAAAAAGTAAAATAAATACAAAATTTATATAAGAAAAAATAGAAAAAGTGGACTTTATATATATATATATATATATATATAGATGAGCTAGTGGTAATGGAGCTGTTTCTGTCCAAGTGTTTTTGATGGTTTTTTGCAGGATGTTTAAGTCACAGCTGGCCTGGTGAGTGAAGAGGTGATGGAAAAGGGCCGATGGCACAGATGCCCGCCGGGAGTATGGCGGCTGGCATACCGTTTCGGCTGAAGCTGTACGCCAAGTTACTGTATAACAAATGTTAAGGTTAACTGCAATGCAGTTGTTAAAAAGGTTAAATTATTATGTTATTATAATAAATTGAGCTGTGACCACGACCTAGCCCAGAAAAATGGAATAAGTGTCTGTCGTTATTATGGAAAGGGGGGGGGGCAAGGTTTTTGGGTAAGGGGAAGTGTGTTCTATGCAGTCAGAGTGGTGTTGCTGACTCAGCATTTATCATCAGCAGCTTGGACACATTTCTCTACAGGGAACAATTTTCTTCACTACACTGGGCAGAAGATCAAGGGAGGTCCCAGCAGTCAGAGCCCTGCTATCAGACACTTATCCCTTATCCTGCTTGCACTTCATAGACCCCCTTGTGTCTATAAAGTGCACGCAGGGGCTAAGCTTGCTTCATAGGTGGTGAGTGACGACTACTTACAATACCTGGGCACTCACCACTCAGGAAGCAATGCCACCACTGCTCGTCATTAACCCTTTAGATGTCATCAATGGTGATCATGGTGTCTAAAAGAAAAAATGACAAGTGCTAATTAACACAGGGTGCTCATCAGACCCCCAGTAGTGAAATTGGGGTGCCAGCACATTTGAAAAGACTTCACCTCATCAGCTAGTAACTGCTCAGTTCATTTGTTGGTGCAGTCTACTATCAACTGGGCACTTTCAGGTAATGCAGGATAACAATAATACCAGGGTGGTTACACTATGCAATAGCATAGCATTGTACGGTAAACACAATCTAATGATTGCATATAATAGTCCCCTATGGCGATTTAAAAGGTTAAAAAATAATATTTATATACTTTAAATTATATAAATCCCCTCCCCTAAAAAAATTTTATATTACCCCTCTTTGCCATTTTACAAAATGAATCTTTAGTTACATCCTATATCAGAATTTTTTTTTATAAAAAGTGATCAAAAAGTCCTATCAAAAAACAAAACTAGTACAGATGAACAACTACAGATTTATATTTTATATATATATATATATATATATATATATATATATATATATATATATAAAAATATATATATATATATATATATATATATATATATATATATATGAGAAAATATTTGCAGCACTCAAAATAAGATTATAGTGAAAAAAAGGTGTAGCTTTATTCCATCCAAAGAAAGCGACGTTTCAGCTGACTCACTCGAGAATGGCTGAGTTAGTCAGCTGAAACGTCGCTTTCTTTGGATGGAATAAAGCTACACTTTTTTTCACCATAATCTTATTTTGAGTGCTGCAAATATTTTCTTTTGTATTTTAAGAGTCCTGGACCAAGACTGTTTTGTTTGCTGGCACCTACTTTTGTGCATCTCTGGTAGTGCTGTTTCTGATCCGTCTTGGGGATTAGCTCTGGGATCGTCCTGGACCACGCCACAGGATGCGTTTCTTCTCAATAAACCAGCAAACAAACGCTTATAATGCAAATCTGGCACCTTGCCAGTTTTATTAGACAGGTTGCAGGGAAAGAAATAAACAAAAAGCAGGAACAAAACAAAATCCTAGACCGTCTGGTCACTGACTAAACAGATCAGCTTGTCCTGACTAACAACCGATGAGCTTCCCTCAGTCAGTTAAACATATGTCCCCTGCAACCTTCTACTCACAATTCATGTCACTCTCTTTCAGCCACTCATAGCTCGGGCTGTGTACTCCTCAGCAGGCTCTGTCTCTCCCCTACAGCCCACATGCTGTCTCCTAGGAAGAGCCCACATTAGACTGAGTCTCCATCTCATATACACACCTCCCTTCCCTCCTGCCTCATTACTTAAGAAGCAGGTGAGAGCTTCTGCAGGGTGAGCCAAGGAAATACACCCTTTCCTTGCCACACTGCCACAATATATATATATTTTCAGTTACTGCAAAGTACAATTGGTCATACATGAGTCTTTAGATGAAAAAAAAAAGCATAATAGCTCTGAAAAGGAAATAAATGAAAACCTGAATAACACAAGAAGTTGTTTACTGGGATAGGGTCTAGTCAATATTATTATTCCATAAATTTACTTTTGTTCTTAAATAAATATATCCCACCAGTATTCCAGATGAGAACAGAACATTGCATACTGTAATCTGTTCTGCTTTAAATTTTCTTCTGTTGCTTCATTGCTACAAAAATCTGCAGTTCTTTCATACTAAATATGATATTTGATATTCTACATGGCCCAACATGATTTTTTTCATTCGCAACTAATTCTATGTATAATCTAAAAAAGTATATTACAAAAAATATGATGCCTTGCACAAAAGACAAGTCATAATGTTCTTTTCCTGACATTAAGCCACAGCACAATGTTCTCATAGAAAAATGTTTAAAACTGCGAGATTAAGGGATGTTCAGTTAATTTGTTATTTTCTATCATTAGGTATTCCAGATTACCGTATTTATCGGCGTATAACACGCACTTTTTAGGCTTTTTAGGTTAAAAAGTCTATGTGCGTGTTATACGCCGATACACCCCCAGGAAAGGCAGGGGGAGAGAGGCCGTCGCTGCCCGCTTCTCTCCCCCTGCCTTTCCTGGGGTCTAGAGCCCTGCTGCCGGCCCTTCTCTCCCCCTGGCTATCGGCGCCGCTGCCCATTCTGTCCCCCTGACTATCGGTGCCGGTGCCCAATTGCCGTCGCCGATAGCCAGGGGGAGAGAAGCGGCGCCGACAGCCAGGGGGAGAGAACCCATTGCGGCACCCATTGCCGGCGCCGCTGCCCCGTTGCCTCCCCCCATCCCCGGTTGCATAATTACCTGTTGCCGGGGTCGGGTCCGTGCTGCTTCAGGCCTCCGGTGTGTGTCCCCTGCGTCGTTGCTATGCACTGCACGGCGTGGCGCACTGACGTCATTTCTAGACCCCAGGAAAGGCAGGGGGAGAGAAGCCGGCAGCAACGGCCTCTCTCCCCCTGCCTTTCCTGGGGGTGTATCGGGGTATACACGAGCACACACGCACCCTCATTTTACCATGGATATTTGGGTAAAAAACTTTTTTTACCCAAATATCCTTGGTAAAATGAGGGTGCGTGTCATAGGCCGGTGCGTGGTATACCCCAATAAATACGGTACTTGTGTTCTTATTTTCTGCTGTCAGATACAATAATAATAATTTTATTAACAAAAATTTCAATGTAGATGCATTATGCCATGTATACAGGGAAAACATAAATCTTACCTGGCTATGCACTTTACCATATTTTATTGTAGAAATGCGTCTGCAAAATTGCAAGAAATATTACCTCCACATTTTTAACATCAATTTGCTCCTTGTAAATCTATGGAAAAGTGACTATATATATGCACATAATGGCTTAAAAAATTGACAGATTTTTTCTATCCATGTAAATAAGTGAGACTATATAAAAGACATTACCAGGAGAGCAAGGAGCATTGGGGAGAAATACAGTGCAAATAAACGAGAGTAAAAACAAAATGTTAGTAATTGTCACGTATGCAAATATCCATTCAAAGATGGTAACATCAATATAGTAGCTATGCAAGATGTGTGGAATGATGGTCACATGTGCAGCTTCAGTCTGCAGTTTACCTCCTAATCAGAACAAACCTCTTAAAGCAATTTTTTAAATTTAAAAATTTGTATTTGGAGCTCTGCTCTAGAGATGAGCGAATTGAAGCTGACGAACCCGAATTCGTTACGAATTTCATGAAATATTCGATTCGCAATGAATCGCTTCATTAAATTCCATTTTACAGCGTTCACGGCTAAAGGAGACCTAAAATGGCGGATCCACATGTGAGTACATGGGGCAGGGGATTATGGGAGGGCGGGAAGGGAGGTAGGTGGGATGACCCAGAATCACATGCGAGATGCAGTCTATCAGCATTCATTGACCCCTGTGATGTCACAGCCCTATATAATCGGCAGCCATCTTGCCTCTCTTCATTTCATCCATGTACTCAAAGAGAGAAGACGGGCTGCGCGTCTGTGTGCGAATTGCTTATACCACAGTGTACCACTGGCAACTGCTAGTCACATCAGCATTGTGGACAGACAGAAGTGCAGTGCTTTGGTGTTCTCACTGAGAAGGATCTTACGACATAAACCTCCCATTCACGTTATTGACCATTGCATCAGAGAGGGGCAGATAGCTTTTCGTTGCCTCATACATATCAAAACGCTGCCTGAACTTTATGAACCATCTCATCACCTTATTTTTCAGCGCAATTCTGTGCTTTTTTTGCTCCACAAATCATCTGTTGCTTAGAATTGTGTGTAGACTGTATAAAAACCAGTGCACACCATTCTTAACACTCTGTGACAGAGTGCAATTTAGGGTTTAATTCCTGCTTTTATTTTATTTTTTTATTTTTTTGTGGTGCTGCACTGTTGTGTCCTGCTGCTGTTCACAAATACGTTTTTTTCAGCGGACTGTAGTGTATTTGTCTGCCCTCAAATGAGCATACCACAAACCTACATCAAAGCAGTCTACTATTTTGTCTCTGTAACAAGTCTAGATACAGTGAAAGTCCTGGCAAAAGTAGTCACCTGCTGGTGTTAGTAGTGTACAATTTTGTACTTTTTAATCTGTCAAGGGCCTACATACTGTGAAAGTCCAAACAATAGTACTCACCGGCTGGTGTTTTACCAAAATACAGATTTTTTTCTGCGTATTGTTGCGCATTTTTCTGCCCTCATCAGTGCATACCGCATACGTACATCCAAGTAGTGTACCATTTTGTGCCTGTTAATCTGTCAAGGGCCTACATACTGTGAAAGTCCAAACAATAGTACTCACCGGCTGGTGTTTTACAAAAATAGTGATTTTTTTCTGCATATTGTTGCGCATTTTTCTGCCCTCATCAGTGCCTACCGCATACATACATCCAAGTAGTGTATCATTTTGTACCTGTCAATCTGTCAATGGCCTACATACTGTGAAAGTCCAAACAATAGTACTCACCGGCTGGTGTTTTACAAAAATACAGGGTTTTTCTGCGTATTATTGCACATTTTTCTGCCCTCATCAGTGCATGCCGCATAGGTACATCCAAGTAGTGTACCATTTTGTACCTGTTTATCTGTCAAGGGCATACATACTGTAAAAGTCCAAACAATAGTACTCATCAGCTGGTGTTTTACAAAAATACAGATTTTTTCTGCGTATTGTTGCACATTTTTCCCTCCTCATCAGTGCATATCACATGCGTACATCCAAGTAGTGTACCATTTTGTACCTGTTAATCTGTCAAGGGCCTACATACTGTGAAAGTCCAAACAATAGTACTCACCGGCTGGTGTTTTACAAAAATACAGATTTTTTCTGCATATTTATGGACATTTATCAACGGGTTTAGTCAGGTTTTCTTTACTATAATTGTCTCAAAATTGTCGCAACTGCGACTACACGATTTTTCGTGCGACATTTTGACTGGAAAGCGAGAAAAGCAAGTTTTCCTAAAATTTACTATGTAGTAATAATTTTAAAATGGACTACGGGTAGTCAGGTATTTATTAACTGCGACAGTCGCAACTGCGCAAAAAAAAGTCGCAACAGCGTTAAAAATTGACTAAATTTACTCCAGCTCAAACATGGAGCAGAAAAAGCTACTATCAAAGTAAAAAAGGAAAAATTGCTTACGTGAAAGAAAATTATCAACAGGCTGAAACCAGTTGATAAATACGTCACACATAAGCAAAAAAAAAGTAAGGAAAAAATTACTAAAAAAAAGAATACATAAGCAAACATTGATAAATGTCCCTCAATGTTGCTAATTTTTCTGCCCTCATCAGTGCCTACCGCATATGTACCTCCAAGTAGTGTACCATTTTGTACCTGTTAATCTGTCAAGGGCCTACATACTGTGAAAGTCCAAACAAAAGTACTCACCGGCTGGTGTTTTACAAAAATACTGATTTTTTCTGCATATTGTTGCGCATTTTTCTGCCCTCATCAGTGCCTACCGCATACGTACATCCAAGTAGTGTGATAAGGTGAATGGGGTGGTCTGTGACGGAGTCTATGTCTCGACAGAATTGTTCAGAGAGGCTTATGATTTTTAACCCCAGGGGGAGTGTATGTTTCTATGTATGTCACCAGAATGAATATTTAGTTATGAGCCCCTGGGGTGGAGCATTTGGAGAGTAGGGTGGCCAGTGCTCCACCCCGCAGTTTAGCGGTTTTCTTTGAAGACATAGATCCAGCCCAGGGTTTTGGACTGTCTCACACCTATTGCTCAGGTGCGGGTAATCGGCTGCCCCAGTGGGAATAAATCCCTTCCTGCTAGGCAGATAAGGAGGGGAATGTTTTGTTTCTCTATGAAAAGGCTGGAAGCAGCAGGCTGGAAAAAGACTTGAGTGCTGAGAGTGGACAAAGACAAAACCAATATTGTTTTGTTTAGTTTAACCCTGAGAGATAGGGAACCTAATGTCAGTTAGTGCTCAGACGAGCTAGGTTTTTGTTTGTTTATGTTTTCATTTACTGCTGTATCCTGTGTGGATTACAAATACAGTGCCTGGAGTATATGCAATTACAAGGACTGTGCCTATTGTTTACCCTAGAGGACCGTGCTACCTGCAAACAAGGATCACAGTAGTGTACCATTTTGTACCTGTCAATCTGTCAAGGGCCTACATACTGTGAAAGTCCAAACAATAGTACTCACCGGCTGGTGTTTTACAAAAATACAGGGTTTTTCTGCTTATTATTGCGCATTTTTCTGCCCTCATCAGTGCATGCCACATACGTACATCTAATTAATGTACAATTTTGTACCTGTTAATCTGTCAAAGGTCTACATACTGTGAAAGGACAGTCAAAAGTATTCACCTGCTGCTGTTCTAGACAAATACTGTTTAAAGAGTAGTGAAGAGTATTGTAATACCCTTATATACGCACTAAGTATGTCAGGCAAAGAAGTGCCAGGACGTGCACAGAGGAGTGGCAGAGGCCTAAATACTTCAGACAGAGTTGGCAGCAGACTAGGGGTGAGTGGCAGTAAGAGTTGGAGCAAGAGGCCTGAGCTCCCGTTATCAGCCAGCAGTCGTGTCTCGACCAGCAACCCGTCTGCCGTCGCCGATTGGTTAACACGCTCCTCCACTTCATCACAAGTGACATATGACACCCCCAGTCAACAGTCGGTGGGTTCCTTAGACACAACCCTCAGTTGGCATGGCCCGGGAGCAGTCCCTGTCCTCCCATTGCTTTTGTCCTATGCTGTTCCCTCTCCTAGAGAAGTATCTTATGCTGTGGGTTCAGCTCCACTATTCACTGAGGACGATCTAATAGAGGACAGTCAGCAGCTACTGCCCAGCCAAGAAGGGGAGTGGACATGCGCCGCTTGCTCCACTAGGCGGCCAAGTAGTGATGAGGAGAGTGACGTGGGAGGCGGTGTTGCCAGGGTTCAGGGTCCTGAAGCAGACACTGTTGGGGAACCTGAGGAGGACATCAGTGACATGCAGACATCTGTTGATGATGAAGCCGAATGCAATTGGCAGCCGGGTGCAGAAGGGGCTTCATCATCATCAGGAGAAGAGAGTTGCAGGTTGCCCTTGAGGCAGCAGCTGAGCCAGAAAGGTGGTAGTATGGTTGGCGGTCAGCATGATGGCAGGAGTGGAAATTCTGGAGCCAAATGTGCCCGGGGGAGACCACCTGCTTCTCGGAAGCTTACCTTTCTGGGAGGTAGTGGAACAGGGGTTCCTGGAGACGGCGCCAGTAGCAGTCAATTAGTGCGGACTATAGGTGGGAAAATCAGCTACTCGGCGGTGTGGACGTTTTTCATCAGGCATCTGGAGGAGGTTCACGTAGCCACATGCAAGATATGTCGGCAGAAGGTGAAGCGTGGCCAGGGTCCCAATGTCGGCACCACGGCCCTGCGTCAACACATGCTTCACCACCATAAAGCAGCCTGGGAGAACCGTGGCTCCGATGTAGTGGTCCAGCCTGCTGCATCACCCAGTGGCCATCCGCTCCCTCCTTCATCCAGCCAATGCTCCACCACCTCAGCCAAAGGGAGCTGTGTGTCAAACCTTCCTTCTGTCGCTCCAGATGCTCCTGCTTCTCCTGCTTTTAGTCAGCCATTCCGCCAACAATCCATCAGCGAAGCAATGTCCAAGAGACAACAGTATGCGCCCACTCATCCAACAGCGCAGAAGTTGAATGTGATCCTGTCCAAGTTGCTGGTGCTGCTGCAGTCCCTCCCTTTTCAAGTGGTGGACTCTGCACCTTTCAGAGAATTGATGGCTTGTGCCGAGCCGTGGTGGAGAGTCCCAAGCCGTCATTTCTTTGCGAATAAGGCAGTACCAGCCCTGCATAAGTTTGTACAAGAGAAGGTGGGCCAGTCCTTGAGCTGTAACTATGGGCAGGGACAATACTTGTCTCTTACAGCCCACTGGGTAAATGTGGTTCCTGCACAGCCACAACAGCAACATGGACAGGTCACACCGCTTCCTCCTCCACGCTCTCGCTCTCAGGCAGTTTGTCCTGTGACAGTGTGTGGCTCCGCCTCCTCATCCTCCACCGTGTCCTCGGCCTCCACTGCACATACACATCTCGGTGGCCCTTCATCGTACCAAGTGTGTAGAGCACGGCGGTGTCACGCTGTTCTTCACATGGTTTGCCTTGGCGAACGGACTCACACAGGGGTGGAACTGCTAAAATTCATACGTCAAGAAATCCGAGTATGGCTTACTCCACAAAATCTGGAAATGGCAACCATGGTGACCGACAACGGGAAGAACATCGTGTCCGCGCTGCGACAAGGAAGTGTGAAACATGCGCCCGGCACACGTGTTGAATCTGGTTGTCAAGCACTTCCAGAAGTCTTCACCCCATTTGCAAAACATCCTGACAATGGCAAAGAAACTGTGCAAGCACTTCAGCCACTCGCACACCCTCCTTGAGCTGCAGTATCAGAACGGTATTCAACAACATAGTATTTTTTGTGACATTGCCACATGTTGGAATTCCACCCTCCATATGTTGGACAAACTATACGAACAAAGAAAAGCCATCACCGATGTCTTGATGATCCAAGCAGATAGGAGTACTCCCCTGTGTAACTTCAATGTGAACCAGTGGCAGCTCATACGTGACACCGGCCGTTTGCTGAGGCCCTTTGAGGAAGCCACATTATTTGTAAGTCGCCTGGATTACGGCATGAACGACGTTATTCCACTCCTACATTTCCTACAAAAAATGATTGAAACCATGGCTGGTCACGGCAATGGAGATGTTGCACCTACATCTCAAGGCTACATGAGCCCTGTGGGGGCTGAACTGGAGGAGGAGGATGAGGGGCAGAGTGGAGCACAGTTTAGGTTGGATGAGATGGCAGGTGTTTCTAGTCATCAGACAGGAGAGGAGGAGCAGCCAGAGGAGCTAGAGGGTTATGAGGAAGGCGAGACAGAGGGCCCAGACACACCGTGGCAGTATGCAGTGGAGATGGAGGCAGGTAGTCCCTCCAAGTCACTGGAGCAAATGGCACGATGCATGCTCAGTTGCTTGCGTAGTGACCCCCGAATTGTCAAAATTCGTCAGCGGGATGACTTCTGGCTCTCCCCCTTATTGGACCCTCGCTACCGTCCCAGAATGGGGGCCTTTTTTACACCCACTGAGAGGGAGGACAAACTGACCTACTACAGAGAGATCCTACGTAGTCAGTTGGCCGATGCCTATCAGCGACATGGTCCATCCACTCGCAGGTCTGACTCGGGGGGGCCCTCTGCGCTCACCTTCCACTGCCATGGCTGCTGGGGAGGGGAGGGGTGGCAGGAGCAGTACCGGCTCAATCAGCAGCAGCCTGAGTCTACAGTCGCTGTTGAGTAGCTTTCTTCACCCACATAGTGAAGCAACTCATCAGCAGCAGGTAGACATGGAGCAGGACCTGAACCAGCAAGTGGTGGCATACCTTGACATGGCCATGCCAACAAACATTGAAGATCCACTAGACTTCTGGGCAGCCAAACTTGATTTATGGCCGCAACTAGCATAGTTTGCCCTGGAAAAGCTGTCCTGCCCGGCCAGTAGTGTGCCATCAGAGCGGGTGTTTAGTGCGGCCGGGGCCATAGTCACCCCAAGGCGAACTCATCTGTCCACGAAAAATGTGGAGAGACTGACCTTTGTGAAGATGAATCAGGGATGGATCAGCCAAGATTTCCACCCATCAATGCCAGATGCCTCAGAGTAGATTGACCATGCTGTTACACCAACACTTCACAATTATGGTTATGAAACCATCTTGGGTTATCAATTAGGGTTATGAAACCCTCTTGGCTACTGGGAATGCCTGCTCCTGACTCATCCTGTGTCTTTCAGGAACTACTTGCCTCACGGATGCCTTGGGCCTTTAATTTTTGGATGTTTAGCAGTATGTAAATACATGCTTAATGCAAATTTCAACATTGATCTTTTAATGTAAGCGGTTTGGAAACCCTCTAGGGTATTGTGAATGCCTGCTCCTGACTCATCCTGTGTCTCTTTCAGGAACTACTTGCCTCACTGATGCTTCTGGCCTTGTGCCTTTTAATGTTTTGAAGTTTAGCAGTAGCTAAATACATGCTTAATGCAAATTTCAACATTGATCTTTAAATGTAAGGGGTTATGAAACCCTCTTGGATACTGCGAATGCCTGCTCCTGACTCATCCTGTGTATCTTTCAGGAACTACTTGCCTCACTGATGCTTCGGCCTTGGGCCTTTAATTTTTGGATGTTTAGCAGTAGCTAAATACATGCTTAAAGGGGTACTCCGGTGCTTAGACCTCTTATCCCCGATTCAAAGGATAGGGGATAAGATGCCTGATTCTGGGAGTCCCGCCACTGGGGACCCCCGTGATCTTGCAAGCGGCACCCCTCAATGCAAGCTGTCACGCCCCCTCCCCTAGGCTTGCATTGAGGGGCGGAGCGTGACATCACACGGGGGCGTGGCATCACACGTCGCCCGCCCTGTAGCCGCTGGTAATCAGTCCCGGAGCAAACACACTGCAGGGACTGATTACAAATGGGGTGCCGCGTGCAAGATCACGGGGGTCCCCAGCGGCGGGACTCCCGCGATCAGGCATCTTATCCCCTATCCTTTGGATAGGGGATAAGATGTCTAAGCACCGGAGTACCCCTTTAATGCAAATTTCAAAATTGATCTTTAAATGTAAGGGGTTGTGAAACCCTCTTGGGTACTGCGAATGCCTTCTCCTGACTCATCCTGTTTCTCTTTCATGAGCTACTTGCCTCAGTGATGCTTCGGGCCTTGGGCCTTTAATTTTTGGATGTTTAGCAGTAGCTAAATACATGCTTAATGCAAATTTCAACATTGATCTTGCAATGTAAAGGGGTTATGAAACCCTCGGGTGTACTGCTGATGCCTGCTCCTGTGTCTTTCAGGAATTACTTGGCTTACTGATGCTTCTGGGCTTGGGCCTTACATTTTTGGATGTTTAGCACGAGATAAATACATGTTTAACCCCTTAAGGGTTTTCCGTTTTTGCATTTTCATTTTTTCCTCATCACCTTTTAAAAATCATAACGCTTTCAATTTTGCACATAAAATTCCATATAATGGCCTATTTTTTGCGCCACCAATTCTACTTTGCAGTGACATTAGTAATTTTACCCAAAGATCCACGGTGAAACTGAAAAAAAATTAATTGTGCGACAAAATTGAAGAAAAAATTTTATTTTGTAAATTTTGAGGGCTTCTGTTTCTACGCAGTACATTTTTCGGGAAATATAACACCTTATCTTTATTCTGTAGGTCTATCCGGTTAAAATGGTACCCAACATATATAGGTTGGATATTGTCGTACTTTGGAAAAAAAATCATAACTGCATGCAAGAAAAATTATATGTTAAAAATTCTCATCTTCTAACCCCTATAACTTTTTTATTTTTCTGTGTATGGGCCGGTGTGAGGATGCATTTTTTGCGCCGTGTTTTTAAGTTTTTATCGGTACCATTTTTGTATTGATCTGACTTTTTTGATCGCTTTCTATTCATTTTTTCATTATATAAAAAGCGACCAAAAATACGCTATTTTGGAATTTGGAATTTTTTTGCGCGTACACCATTAACCGTGCAATTTAATTAATTTAATTTAATTTAATAAATTTTTATAGTTCGGACATTTCCGCATGCGGCCATACTACATATGTTTATTTTTATTTACACAGGTTTTTTTTTAATGGGAAAAGGGGAGTGATTCAAACTTTTATTAGGGAAGGGGTTAAAGGGGTTATCCAGGAAAAAACCTTTTTTATATATCACCTGGCTCCAGAAAGTTAAACAGATTTGTAAATTACTTCTATTAAAAAATCTTAATCCTTTCAGTACTTATGAGCTTCTGAAGTTTAGGTTGTTCTTTTCTGTCTAAGTAATCTCTGATGACACGTGTCTCGGGAACTGCCCAGTTTAGAAGAGGTTTGCTATGGGAATTTGCTTCTAAACTGGGCGTTTCCCGAGACAAGTGTCATCAGTGATTACTTAGACAGAAAAGAACAACCTTAACTTTAGAAGCTCATAAGTACTGAAAGGATTAAGATTTTTTAATAGAAGTAATTTACAAATCTGTTTAACTTTCTGGAACCAGTTGATATATAAAAAAAAGTTTTTTCCTGGAATACCCCTTTAAATGACCTTTGTTAACTTTTTTTTTTTTTTTGATCGCTGCGTCCGAAGGGTTAATAGCGCGTGGCACAATGATTGGTGCCGCGCGCTGTTAGCCCAGGGTCCCGGCTATGAATAGCAGCCGGGACCGACCCGGTGTAACCCCATTTTAAACACTGGGACCGGGCATAGGGCGTACAGGTACGCCCTACATCCTTAAGAGGTTAATAGAAATTTAAATTTTGATCTTTCAATGTAAGGGGTTATGAAACCCTCTTGTATACTGCTGATGCCTGCTCCTAATTGTGTATTTCAGGAACTACTTGGTTTATTGATGCTTCTGGGCTTGGGCCTTAAATTTGGATGTCTTGCACTAGCTTACATACATGCTTAATTGAGATTTCAACCTTGATCTTTCAATCTTAGGTGTTATGAAATCTTCTTGTGTACTGCTGATGCCTTTTCCAGACTGTGTCTTTCAGGAACTACTTGGATTACTGATGCTTTTGGGCTTGGGCCTTAAATTTTTGGATGGTAGCACTACCTAACATGCATCTTCAATAGAGATTTCAAAGTTCACCTTTTAATTTTAGGGGTTGTGAACCCCTCTTGTGTACTCATGCTGCTTCCTGCTCTACTCTGTCAGCCCATTGGTCCTGTGACAGTGTGCGACTCTGCCTCCACATCCTCCACTGTGTCCTAAGCCTCGACTGCCCGTACAAGTCTCAGTGGCCCTTCAGCATACCATGTGTGCAGGGCACGGCGGTGTCACGCTGTTCTTCAATTGGTTTGCCTTGGCGAAAAGTCTTGGAACAATGGCGGTCAGGGCAATGGAGATGTTGTGCCTACATCTCACGGCCACATGAGCCCTTTTGGGGCTTGTTCGATTTGGTCCCTTCTACCCACACGCTGGGGTCCGGGACACTCAAACTTTGATTTAAAATTCAAATAAAAAAATGAGACATTTCAATGGTCTACTCATGCTTCAGCCAACTCCAGGCTGTGTCATTCAGACAATATATGGTTTACTGATGCCGCTGCTGGGAGTGGGAGGAGGGGGAGTGGTTATCACCTGAGGAGAAGAAAGGGACCCGCCCCACCGGTTCTGGTCAACAACATTAAGGTAATTCAGAAATAAAGCTAATTCTGAGAGAAATATAGGTCATAGACACATACACATGATATGTACATGATCAGGAAGAGATACTGAGCAACATATAACAGTTTTGATTTTTTTGGGTGATCTGACAGGTACGCTTTAAAGGGGTTATCCACCATAAGGTGATTTTAGTACTTACCTGCCAGAGAGTAATGGACATGCTTAGGTAGGATCTGTGCTTTCTTGGGGCTAAATGACTGTGTTGCGAGTCCTACATAACGCTGCTGTTTTCATTTTGTGAAATGGCTATTTCCTGTTAAGAGTTCCCTCCCTCCAACTACCCATATCCCAGGGTTCCTTGTTTGTAAATGTGAGGTCACTCTTCTCCCTCCCATACAACAGCCAACCCCCCATCCCCCCATCGAAGTGCACCTGGGATAATTCCCTGCAACAATGGGGAGAATCTTCTCTTAACCACCAAGCAGTTGTTTCACCCATTGAAGCAAAGACAGGCTCCCACTGAACACCCGACTAATGATGTAATCTCAGGCCACACTGTGCAATATGGGAAAAGCTTAGACAACACTTATTTTGTATGCTGTTAAAAATAAACAACAGGACAAAGATCACATGAGAATTGAAAAGTCAGCCATCAAAGACAGGTACAGACTCTATGTTATAAACTACAATAACTTTACCGCCCCTATTGCATAGACAAATAAAAACAAATTCTTGGAATACCCCTTTAAAATAGTGTCCCGCCAAATGATTGGCTGAGCAGCAATGTGACATACTGGGCTTGGCAAAAGGAAGAAGACCAAGGGCCGGGCAAAATATGTCACATTGGAGCGCAGGAGGTAAGTAAAGGTTTATTTTTCTTTAATGCAGGCAGCCTGGGCATATAGGACCCATATTAGTAGTGGAAACCATGTTTGGAATAGGCTAGGTAACAGAGACAGTCTCTTTCTGGTTCTCTACTCGCTCTCAACTCGTACAAAAAGGGGTTATCCAGGATGCAAAAAGAGACATAATTTCTTTCAAAGATGGCTCTCTATCTGTCTCCAGGTTCGGTGTGGTTCTGCAGCTCAGTTCCATTGAAGTGAAAGGAGCCGAGTTGTAATACCACACCCAAAGTGGAGAGAGACAGGGAGCGGTCTTTGAAAGAAATTAAGTCTGTTTTTCAATTCCTGGATAACCCCTTTAACTTGAGACATGGTCTTTTATAGACTCTAACTCGACTGCACCTGCCATGTGCTTGGACCCTAAGGCTCAGTTTTGGCATTTAGGTTTTTATTCTTTTTTGTACTTTAGTGATCATACAACGTGATGGAGATGCCTTTTTTAATGACATTTTGTAGAGTACCATTAAAAAATATATATCTATATATAGAAAACTCAACGGGGGACATGTATCAAATATTTTACCCCTGTTTTGAGTATTTTTTTGCGCAAAATTTTGCGCAAGCCCTTTTTTTGCGCATTTTTTTGCGCACGTTTTGGTAGAGCATGTCCTCCAGATGTGGCTGAATCGGGGTACCTTGGAGTGACATCTATAGTACACATGGATTTATTAACTGCGTACTTTTCCTTTACATCAAAAATGTTGCCGCAAGAGCATTTTTTTCCCCGCAAATATAAGCCATCTTGGACTAAACGTAGCAAGATGCTCAAAATCATCGATTCTATTTTCCAAAGAGTGGATTGAGGAGATTACTATATTTACCCGCTATTTATGAAGATCATTGATTGATAAATTTAGCGCTTCTTCACTTAATTTAGAATTCGGGAAAAGGGGTAAAATGCTTCTACCATACACAAATAATGATACATGCCCTCCAATGTGTGTGTATGTATGTATGTTCCAAAAAAACGTCCAAACGGCTAAAGATATTAACATGAATCTTGGCACACATGTTACTTATATGTCAACAACAAACATAGGATAGGAAATTTAACCCTTACTCACCCCCATTTGCCAGGGTCAGCGTTTTTGGTCAAGGTCCCATACAAGTCTATGGGAAATATATGTTACTGCGTAACTTTCAAACGGCTGGAGATATTACGATACTTGGTCACATGTTACTTATATGTCCACTTAAAATATAGGATAATTAATTTAACTCTTAACTACCCCCATTTGTGAGGGTCGGGGTTTTTGTTTAAAGTCCCATGCAAATCAATGGGAAATGTACAGTACAGACCAAAAGTTTGGACAAACCTTCCCATTCCCAGTTTTCTTTATTTTCATGACTATGAAAATTGTAGATTCACACTGAAGGCATCAAAACTATGAATTAACACATGTGGAATTATATACATAACAAAAAAGTGTGAAAATATGTAATATTCTAGGTTCTAGACACCTTTTGCTTTGATTACTGCTTTGCACACTCTTGGCATTCTCTTGATGAACTTCAAGAGGTAGTCACCAGAAAGGGTCTTCCAACAGTCTTGAAGAAGTTCCCAGAGATGCTTAGCACTTGTTGGCCCCTTTGCCTTCACTCTGCGGTCCAGCTCACCCCAAACCATCTCAATTGGGTTCAGGTCCTGTGACTGTGGAGGCCAGGTCATCTGGCGCAGCACCCCATCACTCTCCTTCTTGGCCAAATAGCCCTTACACAGCCTGGAGGTGTGTTCAGGGTCATTGTCCTGTTGAAAAATAAGTGATGGTCCAACTAAACGCAAACCGGATGGAATAGCATGCCGCTGCAAGATGCTGTGGTAGACATGCTGGTTCAGTATGCCTTCAATTTTGAATGAATCCCCAACAGTGTCACCAGCAAAGCACCCCCACACCATCACACCTCCTCCTCCACACCAGCACACCTCTGAAGTGAAAACCATTTCAGGTGACTACCTCTAGATGCTCATCAAGAGAATGCCAAGAGTGTGCAAAGCAGTAATCAAAGCAAAAGGTGGCTACTTTGAAGAACCTAGAATATGACATATTTTCAGTTGTTTCACACTTTTTTTGTTATGTATATATTTCCACATGTGTTAATTCATAGTTTTGATGCCTTCAGTGTGAATCTACAATTTTCATAGTCATGAAAATAAAGAAAACTCTGAATGAGAAGGTGTGTCCAAACTTTTGGTCTGTATTGTATGTTCTCACATAACTTCTCTACGACTGGAGATATTTCAATACCTGGTACACATATTACAGGTCGGGATATGAGGATGGGAGGTCAAGATAGGAGGTCGAGATAGGAGGTCAAGCTAGGAGGACAGGATGGTCGGGATAGGAGGTCGAGATGGGAGGTCGGGATATGAGGACTGGATAGGAGGTGGAGATAGGAGGTTGGGATATGAGGACGGGATAGGAGGTCGGGATAGGAGGTCAGTATAGGAGATCGGGATAGGAACTCGGTATAGGAGGTCAGGATAGGAGGACAGGATAGGAGGTTGGGATAGGAGGTCGGGATAGGAAGACGGGATAGGAGGTCGGGATAGGAGGTCGGGATAGGAGGTCGAGATAGGAGGTCGGGATAGGAGGTCGGGATGGGAGGTCGGGATGGGAGGTCAGCATAGGAGGTCGGGATAGAAGGAAGGGATAGGAGGATGGGATAGGAGGATGGGATAGGAGGTCGAGATAGGAAGTCGAGATAGGAGGAGGGGATATGGGGTTGGGCTATGACAACAATATATGGGGATGGGATATGAATTCAAAAGCTTCCTCGTTTGTTGATTTTCCTCCCCCACAAGGATGAGGAAGGAAAAACCGGGCAAAGCTGGGTACTCAGCTAGTTAGTAAATAAAAAAGATACAGTAGTGAAGGAAAGAATTATATTTAACAAAATTTTTCTTTTTCATAACAACATTTTTATAAATTTTTAAACAGGGAACAATTTATGTGTGTGGGCAGGGAACAAAAAATGTCGCCAACAATAATAAAAATGTGTACTCAAAAAGAAAACAGACATGGTGCACATCTACAATCTTGCACAATGATCCAATTGCTTCTCAGCATAATTTCAAAAACTGACAGGTTGTTAGTATATACGTTTTGATCAAAAAGTACAAAGCCCACTCGCCACGTCAAGACCACCTATTTAGAGTGGGTCCCTAACGTCCCTAGCATAAAATGGCGTAGCACTAGGCAGCGACCACCACCGCCGCGACACCAGTGCCCATAGGGGGAACGATCCACTGGCAGAGCGGCCCCAACGGCACTCAAACCAGTCCATGGGTCGCACCTCCCCGCAGACACGGCGCCATGGCAGCAACGGATGCTGCACAGCACCACACCAGTGTGAACAGTATGTTATAGCACACTTACCATGCTCTCCCAGTCAAACTGGGAGGCTGCCAGGAAAGAAAAGGCCCATGTGTAGCTAACTACTACTTATATAGGGTTGGGCTGAGGGGGTGGGGAAGAGTGCAGACAACATGTTCAAACAAAAAAAAAGAGGGGATAGAAAACACAATGTGTACTCAAGTAGAAAACAGACATGGTGCACATCTACAATCTTGCACAATGATCCAATTGCTTCTCAGCATAATTTCAAAAACTAACAGGTTGTTAGTATATGCGTTTTGATCAAAAAGTACAAAGCCCACTCGCCACGTCAAGGCCACCTATTTAGAGTGGGTCCCTAACGTCCCTAGCATAAAATGGCGTAGCACTGGGCGGCGACCACCACCACCGCGACACCAGTGCCCACAGGGGGAATGACCCACTGGCAGAGCGGCCCCAACGCCACTCAAACCAGTCCATGGGTCGCACCTCCCTCAGACACGGCGCCACGGCAGCAACGGACGCCGCACAGCACCCTACCAGTGTGAACAGGATGTTATAGCACACTTACCATGCTCTCCCAGTCAAACTGAGAGGCTGCCAGGAAAGAAAAGGCCCATGTGTAGCTAACTACTACATATATAGGGTTGGGCTGAGGGCAGGGGCGGACATATCACTTGTTCAGCCGGTTTGGCTGCACAGGGGCCCAGCATGTTAGGGAGCCCACCTAGTGGCCCAGGTCACAGCCTGGGCCTCAGTCTGGGCCACTGCAGGGCCCCCTGCCAGTACTTCATACTAAATGCTGCAGCAACAGGTCCCGGACCTGCCGCTGACAGCAGTAATTTACCTTTAAACCAGCCGGGCGAGACGGACAGGCCAGGGGCTGATGGGAACAGACGTGCCCCGCGCAGGCACGCACGTCTGTTCCAAGCCCCTGACGTCAGGTGTCATGACCTCTGACCCCAGCAGAAGTGACAGGAGCAGCAAACCCTCCCGCCTCACACGGCCGCATCTCTGAGCAGATAAGGTGAGGAGAGCGACGGTCGGGTGCAGGGCTGTGCGGGGGGGATTGTAATGATGATGAAGAGGACAGGATGGGTGTTGAAGAGGTTGGTGTAATGATAAGGAGGATTGGGGGTCTGGGAGAGCGTAGTGTTGATAAGGAGGACCAGAAGGGGGGTCAGGGGTGTAGTGATTAGGGGGTTTAATGTTGATGAGAAGGACCGGGGGGTGGGGTTGTGTCAGCTGTGTAATAATGGTGAGGTGCTTAAGGTATATGGGGTGATGAGGAGACTGAGGATGGAGTGCATGGGGTGATGAGGAGACTGAGGATGGGGTGCGTGGGGTGTATGGGGTGATGAGGAGACTGAGGATGGGGTGATGAGGAGACTGAGGATGGGGTGCATGGGGTGATGAGGAGACTGAGGATGGAGTGCATGGGGTGATGAGGAGACTGAGGATGGGGTGGGTGGGGTGTATGGGGTGATGAGGAGACTGAGGATGGGGTGATGAGGAGACTGAGGATGGAGTGCATTGGGTGCGTGGGGTGTATGGGGTGATGAGGAGACTGAGGATGGGGTGATGAGGAGACTGAGGATGGAGTGCATGGGGTGATGAGGAGACTGAGGATAGAGTGCATGGGGTGATGAGGAGACTGAGGATGGGGTGCGTGGGGTGTATGGGGTGATGAGGAGACTGAGGATGGGGTGATGAGGAGACTGAGGATGGGGTGCATGGGGTGATGAGGAGACTGAGGATGGAGTGCATGGGGTGTATGGGGTGATGAGGAGACTGAGGAAGGAGGGCATGCGGTGATGAGGAGACTGAGGATGGAGTGCATGGGATGATGAGGAGACTGAGGATGGAGTGCATGGGGTGCATGGGGTGATGAGGAGACTGAGGATGGAGTGCATGGGGTGATGAGCAGACTGAGGATGGAGTGCATGGGGTGATGAGAAGACTGAGGATGGGGTGATGAGGAGACTGAGGATGGGGTGCGTGGGGTGTATGGGGTGATGAGGAGACTGAGGATGGGGTGTATGGGGTGATGAGGAGACTGAAGATGGGGTGTGTGGGGTGTATGGGGTGATGAGAAGACTGAGGATGGGGTGTATGGGGTGATGAGGAGACCGAGGATGGGTTGTGTGGGGTGTATGGTGTGATGAGACTGAAGATGGGGTGCGTGGGGTGTATGGGGTGATGAGAAGACTGAGGATGGGGTGTATGGGGTGATGAGGAGACCGAGGATGGGTTGTGTGGGGTGTATGGGGTGATGAGACTGAAGACGGGGTGCGTGGGGTGTATGGGGTGATGAGGAGACTGAGGATGGGGTATATGGGGGTGATGAGGAGACTGAGGATGGAGTGCATGGGGTGATGAGGAGACCGAGGATGGAGTGTGTGGGGTGTATGGGGTGATGCGAAGACCGAGGATGGGTTGTGTGGGGTGTATGGGGTGATGAGACTGAGGATGGGGTGCGTGGGGTGTATGGGGGTGATGATTAGACTGAGGATGGGTTGTGTGGGGTGTATGGGGGGATGAGACTGAGGATGGGGTGTATGGGGGAGATGAGGAGACTGAGGATGGGTTGCGTGGGGTGTATGGGGTGAGTCAGTGGTTGGTACAGTGGTTGGCAGTATTATATTCAGGGGGTACAGTGGTTGGAAGTATTATATTCAGGGGTACAGTGGTTGGCAGTATTATATTCAGGGGTACAGTGGTTGGCAGTATTATATTCAGGGGTACAGTATTTGGCAGTATTATATTCAGGGGTACAGTATTTGGCAGTATTATATTCAGGGGTACAGTGGTTGGCAGTATTATATTCAGGGGTACAGTGGTTGGCAGTATTCAGGGGGTACAGTGGTTGGCAGTATTCAGTGGTACAGTATTTGGCAGTATTATATTCAGGGGTACAGTGGTTGGCAGTATTATATTCAGGGGTACAGTGGTTGACAGTATTCAGGGGGTACAGTGGTTGGCAGTATTATATTCAGGGGTACAGTGGTTGGCAGTATTCAGGGGGTACAGTGGTTGGCAGTATTATATTCAGTGGTACAGTGGTTGGCAGTATTCAGGGGGTACAGTGGTTGGCAGTATTCAGGGGGTACAGTGGTTGGCAGTATTATATTCAGGGGGTACAGTATTTGGCAAGGTTATAATGATTATTGTCATCATACAGAGGATGAGGATCTACTGACAAATTAAGGAACCAATGATGTCCAGGTGTCAGACTCTGCATAGAAGATGGAAGAAATCCTGGTGTCTGGACCAGATGAAGAAGAAAAGTAAAGACAACAGAGAAGACGTCACTCAGGTCAGTGATATCATTGTGTATTTTCCTAACTGTCCCATCAGAGCTTTAGTCACTGATATCATTGTGTAGTCTCCTGACTGTCCCATCAGCTGTAGTCACTTCAGACATGATGGGAGTTGCAGCTTTCCAACATCTGGGGAGCCACTTGAACCAAGGTGATTGGTGGGGGTCCCATGAGTCAGACCCCCACCATAAAAATGGGCTGTTTATTTTAAAATTCCTGAGCCTATTTTTGGTCCCAGTCTGGCCCTGCCTGTAAGTCACTTCTATCACTAAGGATAAGAAGCCAAGGAACCAGGGGGTGCCAAGGGGTGTCGTGCTAAGTCCAGGGGTGCGAATGTAAAGGGGAGCACTGCCCTCTGCCTCCCAGCTAGATACGGGTCAGGCTGACCTGGGGGAGTACTCACGGGGCCTGGGCCGCACACTGAGAGGGACAGGGGCCACCCGGAGCCCACCTCAGGAGCCATTCCATCCACCTGTGGTGGACAAGGCAAGTGGCGACACTACACATGCGGGGTAAGTGGAGGCCCCCCCCGGTGGGGTCTATGTACATGAGGGGGCACAGTGCTGGGGGGGGGGGCCCAGGCACATTCTTTGCACAGGGGCCCTCTGCTGTCTGTGTCCGCCCCTGGCTGAGGGGGTGGGCCTTTTCTTTCCTGGCAGCCTCCCAGTTTGACTGGGAGAGCATGGTAAGTGTGCTATAACATCTTGTTCACACTGGTGTGGTGCTGTGCGGAGTCTGTTGCTGCCGTGGCGCCGTGTCTGCGGGGTGGTGTGACCCATGGACTGGTTTGAGTGGCGTTGGGGCCGCTCTGCCAGTGGGTCGTTCCCCCTGTGGGCACTGGTGTCGCGGCGGTGGTGGTCGCCGCCCAGTGCTACGCCATTTTATGCTAGGGAAGTTAGGGACCCACTCTCAATAGGTGGCCTTGACGTGGCGAGTGGGCTTTGTACTTTTTGATCAAAACGTATATACTAACAACCTGTTAGTTTTTTAAATTATGCTGAGAAGCAATTGGATCATTGTGCAAGATTGTAGATGTGCACCATGTCTATTTTCTACCTGAGTACACAATAATAAAAATGTAGTGTGTGTATTTTCACTTTTTTCTTTATTTTTTAAATTTTTTAAGTAGTACTACTACTCCCAGCCCCAGCATAGAACACACTTTTCCGTGATGGGAGTACCTGTACTAATTGACAGATCACCCCGGGTCCGTTGCGTTCCTTCTGTATAATGTATAGATGCGGCCGGTCGCTCTTCTATGGTCCCCTGCACTGCGCTATATATATATGTATGTATGTGTGTATATATATATATATATATATATATATATACCTATTCATATTTCCCGCAGAGAGTTGTGATTGACCAGATGGTTCCAGCCAATCACAACTCTCTCTGGGAAATATGAATTGGTGTATATATACGTCAGTGCAGGGGACCATAGAAGAGTGTCCGGCTGCATCTATACATTATACAGGAGGATCACAGTGGGTGTCAGGAGTGACATCCGCAGTGTTCTTTCCTTAACTGCAGGTACTACTACTCCAAACATGGAGCACACTCTGCTCCATGCTGGGAGCTGTAGCACCTGCATTAATAGACAGATCGCAACAGGTGTCAGAAGTTACACTCACTGCGATCTGTCTATTAATGCAGTTACTACAGCTCCCAGCATGGAGCAGAGTGTGCTCCATGCTGGGAGTAGTAGTACCTGCAGTTACGGACAGATCACAGCAGATGTCACTCCTGACACCCAATGTGATCGTTTTATCTATTGCAGAGCTACGGAGTGGCTTTCTTCTGCGCTCCGCATCTCTGCACTATACCATTGTCGGCCAGTGAAATGAATAGAACATCACTCATTCATATTTCCCACTGAGAGCGGTGATTGGCTGCAACCATCCGGCCAATCCCCACTCTGGGCAGAAAATATGAATGAGTGATGTTCTATTTACATCACTGGCCGGCCAGAGTACAGAGCAGAGATGCGAGCGCTGCATCTCTGAAATATTATGGACAATCACATCGGGTGTCAGGAGTGACACCCAGGGCTATATGTCTTTTAGTACAGGTACTACTACTCCCATCATGGAACAGTCTGTTCCATGCTGGGAGTAGTAGTACTACCTAAAAAATTTAAGAAATTGAGAAAAAAAGTGGAACACACACACAAAAAATTTATTAAAACTTCTTTATAAAAAAAAATGTTGTTAAATAAATGTTTTCCCATCCCTACTGCATTCCACGCAGTGAAAAAAAAAACAAGTGGAGTCCCGTTCAGACAGCAGAATTATTCAGCTGGAAATTCTGCTTTCTGCATTCTGTCAAAATATATTTTGTGGATTTCCATGACAGAATCCCATTGAAATCAATGGGGTTTGAATTTTAGCGGAATTCTGTGTTTAGATAAAACAGAATTCCAATTGAACTCTGACGCAATTTCTGCAGAATTGCACAATTCCGCAATTCCCTTAAGCAAGCTTTGCTGAACGGAATTCCTGCAGAATTGCAGAAATTCTGCTACATGAACATGCCCTTAAAGGAGACCTAACTCCTTTGTGTAACCTCTGCAGCATGTGTGTTTGTGGTGCATTAACCCTTCTGATAGCTTGCAACATCAGATAAACCGTCCAAAATACACAAAATCATACATTTGGACTAAAGACATATTTAAGATGTTTTTTACAGCAAACTTTGCATTGCAGGGAATGCAAAACAAATTGAATTACTCCATTTACATCAGTTCTGCATGAACTTTATATTAAATATACAACTGCAGAGCAAAACAATGCAGCAAACATCAAGATGTTTCCATAATATAAATGAAGAACATATTGGCTATCAGTGGCTACAAAATAAATCCAAAGTAAATATCCAACATTACAATTCTCTTTCTATCCCCTGTGTCCTCTTTAGGTAAAGTGTGTTGGTGCATGGAGAATTACAGGGAGGGGCAGAGTGACGTCGGCCCCTCCTGTCCCATTGAAAACTCACACACTTAATGCCCCCTTCTATACAGTCTTCCCCTGGTACTTTCCAGCTTGTCTGGTAAGATTCCTTGTATTGCTTCATATGCCTTATTTTTCTGTTGTATTGTTGCACTTTATGATACATATTATGCTGCTTTTATTTATTTTTTATTGTTAGATTACAACAATAATGCTACTTTACTGAGATATATGTCTTGTTACATGTTACTAAAAGGTAAAAAAAACAACCTAATCATTTGTGCATTTGTATACATTGAATGTTTTCTATGACACGTGTAGTCCTGTGTGGATGTAGTGCGCTTTTTTTATAACTTTGTCTGTTTTTGTTCACATTTTAAATTGTTTTTTTATTTATCATGAAAGAAAATGTTCCTTTTTCTATTCCCAAAGTGAGATATTCAGCTTTGTGTGGCTCCTTTATATGCTCTGCATGTTCAGTAAAAGATGTGATTTGCAAGTGAAACCTGTCCTAGGCTTCCTTCACTCATAGTTTATTTATGTCTTTCTTTTTTTTTGTAAGAAATTCATAAAATGAGTGTCATTTTTTTCAAGTGCATTTTACTATAGAGAATCTATGAGGCCGGATTCACACTGCATAAAGTTTGCCAATGTATTTTATTTTATCTTATGTGCGTCTGTTACAGACTATGGATGAAAATGTGAATGTCAAATAAAATATGTCTGCAAATTTGTTTGCAGTGTAAACATGACCTGAGAAAGTGTTAATAAAAATCTATAAAAAAAAAAGCATGCTGCATTAAAAAATGGACCTGAAAATGCCCCAAAAATTTGAAAAAAAGCACTAAAAGATGTTTGTAGCAAACATCAGACAGTGACAATTTTTGCTGGAAAAAAACAACAATTAATGCAGCATTAAAAAAAATTATGAACTTATGCCAGTCATTTGCGTGTGCTTAGAAGTCTTTAAAAACTTCTTAGGTTTCCGCAAAGTCTTCATTCAGATCCTGCAGGTGGTCAGTCATAGCCTATATTGTGTGTAACCTTCACAACTCTTGGGATATCCCAAATATCTCACTCTTCTTTTTGAGTCCATGTTTCACAGCTAGCCTATGTTTTGACTCAAGTTTTATTTTTCTCCCTCTGCCTTTCAGGAATTTCGGAATGCTAAATAGTTTCTCCTCCAGAGCTTGTACAGATTACTGATGCTTGGACGCCTTTGAATTACAAACCATCCAGCAGCATTGACCTAATGAGATGAAGCGCTCCAGTGTTATTTCATTCATTTTTTGGGTGAATTGCCTAAGCGCTTTACAACTAGCATATGGCAAAAATGACAAAACAGCCAGCAAGAGGGGAGAGGCACAAGCCTTCCTGCGAGCAGGGAAACTTTCAACCAAACACAAACATGAATGCTCCTGGGAAATTGTTGGAGATACCACTGTAAGCCTGTTGGTAACCTGTACTGTGCCAAGTAGTAGCACCTACAATTGTACTTATGAAGGGGAGCCACAAAAGTGCCCACTGTATGCTACAAAGGCAAAGCAGTACTGGAAACAGATCTTTGGTAAATTTAAGAAAATGAAAAATGTCTGTGAGGAGAAGACATTAAAATCACGTCTGTGTAAAAAAACTGAAGCTGTAGAATCCCAACTTCTGAAATTAGGTGGAGAGGTTTTGGTCGACAAAGCCAAGGGAAAGATTCGCACTAAGGAACCTGGAAAGGTGCCAGAAGGAAGAGAGAAAGATCCAGAAGGGAATGAAAATGTAGGCGCTGAGAAAAAATCTGGTACCAAAAAGAGGAAGCCTGACACTAAATCCAACCTGAAGCCAATTCCCTCCCCTTCACCATCTGGGCTTGACCTCACTACAGTCCAGGAGGTTAATGATGATATAGTAGAGCTGAATGAGAACCTGGCAGAAGCCTACTGTGCTGAGAAGTGGCATTCACTGTGTTCTTTCTTTGTTAATTTTTGGAATGGCTAAATCAAAGCTCTCCGTGTGGTAGAAATGTTAAAGTAGGGCTGTTTAACGTAATGCTATAATGCAGGAATTTTTGCCTAATTCCTTTGGACGGCTTGATACCTAATAAATACAACTGACAAATCCCCAGTACTAAAGAAAACAAGTGTTGACTTGTCTGCATTCACAATGTGATCCCAGAATATTTTGTGTAGGATATCTTACACTTGGACTTGAAGTTAATAAACCATTAAATGAACACATGGGCCCAGATTTATTAAACTTTGTGAGAGAAAAACTAAAGCAGAGTGATTTTTCCACAGCAACCAATCACAGCTCAGCTAACGAGCTCTGGTAAAGTGAAACCTGAGCTGTGATTGGTTGCTGTGGGTAAATCCCTTTACTTTTCCTCTCACATAGTTTGATAAATCTGGGCCATGGTAACTGTTTTCATGATTATCTTATGAATTCTAGTGTGTCCATACAAATGAATTGTCTTTAAAAAGTCTTTGATGTATCCTATAGTATATAATAATAAAACATTTTTTTTGGTATGTAGTGTGCTTGTTCCTGCAACTTTATAGATATGTGTGTGTGTGTATATGTGTATGTGTGTATATATATATATATATATATATATATATATATATATATATATATCCTTATTCACATAACATTTTTGTTTATGTTTAATAGCATATACACCAGGAAAAATTCCCAACTGATATGTTAAAGGGGAACTCCAGTACACATCTTATCCCCTATCCTCAGTAGAGGGGATAAGTGCCTAATCAGTGTCTGATCGCAGGGAGAGGGGGTTCCATTCACTGTAACCCCCCAGTGATCTCCTGCCTGGCACCCCAGTGTTCATAGAGGGGATGTGTTGACTATAGCTTCGTGCAGTGGTCGACAGTCTCCTTGCATGGCGCTCCGTGAATAGGGAGAGCCAGGGCACCAGGCAGGAGATTGCAGGGGTCCCAAAGGTTGGACCCCCGGGATTAGACACTTAACCCCTATGCTATGAATAGGGGATAAGATGTTGTGTACCGAAGTTCCCCTTTAAATGGACGTTGTGATACATTACTCACAAATAAACTAATATGTAATAACAGATGCATTGTGAGTCTTTTCATTACATATTTGTTAAAGGAGTTCTCTAAGCTAAAACTTTTAACCCCCGCTGTGCCCGGGCTGTAAAACTATACATAATAAACTTTCACTTACCTGCCTACGATCCCCCGTTGTTCCGGTATCGCCATCCCATTCTCCGGTCCCGGTCTGTTCCACTTCCTGCGGGTCGGTGACTTCACTCTGCGCACAGCCTATCAGCGGCCGCAGCAATGTCCCGTCGCGGGCGCTGATAGGCTGAGCGCAGAGTGAAGTCCCCGACCCGCAGGAAGAGGAAGCTGACAGGGACCGGAGCACGGGCGGCGATATCGGAACAACGGGGGATCGTAGGCAGGTAAGTGAAAGTTTATTATGTATAGTTTTACAGCCCGGGCACAGCGGGGGATAAAATATTTCAGTTGGAGAACTCCTTTAAAGGGATGCCATTACAGTCTATGGGTAATGGATGCTTATAAAGTTTGTTTTAACAGATGTCCATAAGCCACACTGGTTTAAAAAAAAAATGTATGTATATATATATATATATATATATATAATTTTTTTTTTTTTTTTTTTTTTTTTTTTACTTGACTATGTGAAATGGAGTAGCATGATCTACTCTGTTATTACACACCTTTCTTTTAGGGTATACTGTCATAAACCAGTCATAATATAAAAAAACAATCCTTTGGCCTTAATCTGTCAATAGGAGACAATGAATGTGTTTATTGTATAAGTTGGGAAGCTTTCTAAGGGTACAAGTTAAACATAAACAAAAAACATGAAATGAACAGTCCCTAAACTAGGCTTTAAAATGTCTGTTCTTAGGGCCTAGGAAGTTGTGTAGTTCTTTCCAATCAGATCACAGTGCTCTCAGCTGCTATCTCTGTCCATGTCAGAAACTGTCCAGAGTAGGGGCAATCCCCCAGCTCCGACAGTTCCTGATACAGAGGTGACAGCAAAGAGCACTGTGATCAGACTGATAAGAACTACACAACTTCCTTTGTAGCATACAGCAGCTGATAAGCACTAGAAGGGTAATTTAAGAATCTGAATAACTTTCTGACACCAGTTGATTTTTCCCTCCAAAGGAAAGCTGGTACTCCCACTAAAAATACAAGCTAAAAGGGATATTTCCATATTTGCTATTACTATAGGTACATATCCCACATCTGAAATGCTAATGTATCAGGAGTATGGGGGACAAGTGATATATACTTCATTGGAAAGGACAGTATGCTCAGATACTTATGGAATATTCCATAGTTAAAGGGGAACTCCGGTGGAAACAAGTAGAAAACAAATGTTTTCAAAACTGGTGCCAGAAAGTTTTAAAGATTTGTGAATTACTTCTATTAAAAAATCTTAATCCTTCCAGTACTTATTAGCTGCTGTATAAAACTGAGAAATTTGGGAATTTCTATTCTGTCTGACAACAGTGCTCTCTGCTGACACCTATGTCCGTGGTCAGGAACTGTACAGATTAGAAGCATTTCCCCATAGAAAACCTATCCTGCTCTGGACAGTTCCTGACACGGACAGAGGTGTCAGCAGAGAGCACTGTTGTCAGGCTGGAAAAAACTTCACAAATTTCTCTGTAGTATACAGCAGCTGATAAGTAATAGAAGGATTAAGATTTTTAAATAGAAGTGATTTACAAATCTGTTTAACTTTCTTGCACCAGTTGATTTAAAAAAAAAATAATAATCCATTTGAGTTCCCCTTTAAAGGGGTTGTGCGCTGCCCTGACTTTCGGAGCTCCGCTCACAGCGTCCGGAAGTTCATTACTCCGAACACTGTGTGCGGGCTTCCATGTTCGCGGCCGCCGGGCGTGATGTCTCACCCGCCCCCTCAACGAAAGTCTATGGGAAGGGGGCGCGACCACTGCCGAGGGGCCAGGCGTGACATCACGCCCGGCGGCCGCAAACACGGAAGCCCGCACACAGCGTTCGGAGTAATGAACTTCCAGACGCTGTGAGCTCCGAAAGTCAGGGCAGCGCACAACCCCTTTAATTCATAAATGTAAATGAATAATTTCTATAAGTTTGAATTGGCTTCCTTTAAGAGACAGGCATAAAAGATACATGGTTACTTCCTCGGTGCAATATTTTCCACACTACCAGCTTAAAATCTAATCAGATGCTTTTGCTCTAATCAGTCTCAATTCTACAAAATATATAACAACTTAAGATGAGTGAACCTCACAAAATTAGTTTCAGGAGGATTTTTGGTAAATTGGCCAGCCAGGGGACCATATTGTGTCTGCAGGGTTCTGGGGGGGGGGGGGGGGGGGGGGAGTACTTGCATAGGTTGATGAGGTAAAACCTACGTAAGAACCTGCTAAGGTAATCTATATATATATATATATATATATATATATATATATATATTTATATATATAACTCAACGTGTGTGTGTGTATATATGTATGTGTGTATGTTCCACAAAAACTTCCAAACGGCTAAAGATATTAACATGAATCTTGGCACACAAGTTACTTATATGTCAGCAACAAACAATGCAAAGGTGATTTAACCCTTACTCACCCCCATTTGTGAGGGTCGGGGTTTGTTTAAAGTCCTATACAAGTCTATGGGAAATATATGTTACTGCATAACTTCCAAACGGCTGGAGATATTTCGATAATACTTGGTCACATGTTACTTATATGTCAACAACAAACATAGGATTCAACCCTTACTCACCCCCATTTGTGAGGGTCGGGGTTTGTTTAAAGTCCTATACAAGTCTATGGGAAATATATGTTACTGCATAACTTCCAAACGGCTGGAGATATTTCAATAATACTTGGTCACATGTTACTTATATGTCTACTTAAAATATAGGATAGTTAATTTAACCCTTAACTACCCCCATTTGTGAGGGTCGTGGTTTTTGTTTAAAGTCCCATGCAAATCAATGGGAAATGTATGTTCCCACATAACTTCTGTACGGCTGGACATATTTCAATACCTGGTACACATATTACAGGTCGGGATATGAGGACGAGATGGGAGGTCGAGATAGGAGGTCAAGATAGGAGGATGGGATGGTCGGGATAGGAGGTCAAGATAGGAGGATGGGATGGTCGGGATAGGAGGTCGAGTTAGGAGGTCAGGATATGAGGACGGGATAGGAGGTGGAGATAGGAGGAAGGGATAGAAGGACAGGATGGTCGAGATAGGGGGTTGAGATAGGGGGTCGGGATAGGAGGTCGGGATAGGAGGTCGATATAGGAGGCCGGCATAGAGGTCGGCATAGGAGGTCGAGATAGGAGGACGGGATAGGAGGTTGAGATAGGAGTTTGAGATAGGAGGACGGGATAGGGGGTTGAGATAGGAGGACATGATAGGAGATCGGGATTGGAGGTCGAGATAGAAGGACGTGATAGGAGGACGGGATAGGAGGTCGAGATAGGAGGACGGGATAGAAGGACGGGATAGAAGGACGGGATAGGAGATCGAGATAGGAGGTCGAGATAGGAGGTCGGGATAGGTGGACGGGATAGGAGGTTGGGATAGGAGGACGGGATAGGAGGTCGGGATAGAAGGACGGGATAGGAGATCGAGATAGGAGGTCGGGATAGGATGTTGAGATAGGAGGACGGGATAGGAGGACGGGATAGGAGGTCGAGATAGGAGAACGGGATAGGAGGTCGAGATAGGAGGATGAGATAGGAGGTCGAGATAGTAGGACGGGATAGGAGATCGGGATAGAAGATCGGAATAGGAGGTCGGGATAGGAGGTCGAGATAGGAGGTCGAGATAGGAGGACGGGTTAGAAGGACGGGATAGGAGATCGAGATAGGAGGTCGAGATAGGAGGTCGGGATTGGTGGTCGGGATAGGAGGACG
Source organism: Hyla sarda (assembly GCF_029499605.1). Classification (NCBI taxonomy): domain Eukaryota; kingdom Metazoa; phylum Chordata; class Amphibia; order Anura; family Hylidae; genus Hyla; species Hyla sarda. Next base: position 100,756,635 of record NC_079195.1, on the reverse strand, counting down.
GGATAGGAGGTCGGGATAGGAGGACGGGATAGGAGGTCGGGATAGAAGGACGGGATAGGAGATCGAGATAGGAGGTCGGGATAGGACGTTGAGATAGGAGGATGGGATAGGAGGTCGAGATAGGAGGACAGGATAGGGGTCGAGATAGGAGGACGAGATAGGAGGTCTAGATAGGAGGACGGGATAGGAGGACAGGATAGAAGATCGGGATAGAAGATCGGGATGGGAGGTCGGGATAGGAGGTCGAGATAGGAGGTCGAGATAGGAGGACGGGATAGGAGGACAGGATAGGAGAACTGGATAGGAGGTTAGGATAGGAGGACAGGATATGGGTTTGGGATATGACAACAATATATGGGGATGGGATTTGAAGTCAAAAGCTTCCTCCTTTGTTGATTTTCCTCCCCAACAAGGATGAGGAAGGAAAAACCGGGCAACGCCGGGTACTCAGCTAGTAATAGATAAGCATGGTCAACTAGCTGGCTCAGTAATAGTGAGGTAAGTCAAACTTAGGACTGAGGTCAGAGCCAGTAGGATAAGTTAAATAACAAAGTAAGGAGACAAACAAGAAAACCCGGTAACTGGGCAAATGGTCCAATACACATTAAATTCAAACTCAGGTAGAAGCGCTTCTAAGTACAATCCAATCCAACCAAGCATCAGAATACCCTTTCTAATATACTTTTTATAGAAATCATTATTACATACTGCGCTCCAGCCACATGCGCTGGCCGTGAGTGCATTGTCCCCCTCTCCCCTGCTGCCGGTGGGACTGGGATTCACATCCGGCATGCATGTCCCCGTCAACTAGGGCACACACGTTGGAGCTCTGAAATTTAAAAGGCCAGAATGCCCATAATTATGTGCAACACCTAACACTACTCTATAAGTCCCTGCACCTCCCACTCTTCCCTGCCGGATCTTCAGTGCCATTTGCCTGAGATTGAGCGTACCCTTTTTCTGTTTGCCTAGCTTGTGTTTTGATCCTTTCGCTACGTTATTTGACTACACATCTTTGCCACCTACCTTGACCTTCTGCTAAGTCCGACCACGTCTCTGCCTCGTCCTACTGTACTTCGCCTCACCCAGCTACCTGGGCGGGCTCTGGTGAAGACCAGCGGCATCTTAGACTCCGCTCCTCGATGCAGCCCGTGTCATCAGCCACACAGGTCAGTGGATCCACATCCACTATCATTACAGCAAGATCCGGTCATGGATCCCGCTGGGGTAACTCTGCCCGAGAATCCAGATCTCGCCACTATAGTGGCTCTCCAGTCGCAGCAGTTGGCCCAGAAGGGGCAACAGTTAAACCAGTTGTCTACCATGATGCAGCAGTTACTTACTGCCCAGCAACAACCACAGAAGCCACAGCCTCCTCCTGCTCCGGTAATGCCTCCCACTCCTGCAGTCACCACACGATACAAGCTCCGATTGTCTCTTCCCGAGAAGTATGAAGGGGATCCCAAGTCCTGCCATGGATTTGTGACACAGTGTTCCATGCACATAGAGCTTATGGCGGAACAGTTCCCTACAGAACGAGCAAAGGTGGCCTTTGTCATCAGTTTATTAACTGGAAGGGCTCTGGCTTGGGCAACTCCGTTATGGGATCGCAGTGTCCCACTCACAGCCAGTCTTCAGGCTTTCCTGACGGAATTCCGAAGTGTGTTCGAAGAACCTGCACGGCTTCTTCTGCTGAAACGGCTTTGCTGAGCCTTTCTCAGGGTAACTCCTCTGTGGGCGAGTATGCTATCTGATTTTGTACCCTGGCTTCAGAGTTATCCTGGAATAATGAAGCTCTTTGAGCCACTTTCAAAAGAGGACTCTCTAGCCATATTAAAGATGTCCTTGCTGCCTGAGAATTGCCATCTACCTTAAATTATGTTATACAGCCGACCTCCCGGATTGATATCCGTTTCTCTGAGCGACACGAGGAACAACGCCAAGAAAGGGAGTCTGCACGACCTCTGCACTTTCCTCGCCTGGCACCAGTCTTCCAGCAACCACCGCAACCTTCCTCGTTGCCTCCCGCAGTGGAGGCTATGCAGGTAGATCAGTCTTGCCTGACTCTGCAGGAAAGAACTCGCCGAAGAGCTGAGAATCTTTGTCTCTACTGCGCCAGTGCAGATAATTTCCTCAAAGATTGTCCTGTATGTCCACAGTCACAGGGAAACGCTCGCACCTAGGGTTTGTGGGAGAGGCCTCCCAAGGTGTGAACACTTCTCCATGCTTGAATTTGTCAGTCCAGCTTTCTCTACCCTCATAACAGATCATTTCCGTTCTTGTCTTCATGGATTCTGGTTCCGTGGGAAATTTTATTGATGCCTCCTTAGTACATAGGTTTCATCTGCCGGTGTCTCGCCTGTTGAAACCATGTACATCTCTACGGTCAATGGAGAAAATCTGGACTGTACTGTATTATACGCACAGAACCGATATCAATACAGGATGGAGTCTCGCATAAGGAGAACTTGTCCTTCTATGTACTTCCTCTCTTTACCTCTCCTCTCCTGCTTGGCCTTCTGTGGTTGCAACTCCATGCCCCACAGCTGGATTGGAAAACTGGAGAAGTTCCCTGTTGGGGACCTTAGTGTGACACTCACTGTATTCATATTCGTCAGTCTAAGTTGGTGCCTCCTTTTACTCCTCAGACCGCTTTGCCTACGTATCTTCAGGACTATGTTGATGTCTTCAGTAAGAAACAATCTGAAGTATTGCCACCTCAACGTCCCTACGATTGTCCCATAGACTTATTGCCCGGGACCACTCCTCCTCGGGGAAGAATTTACCCTTTGTCTATTCCCGAAACTCAAGCCATGTCTAAATATATACAAGAAAATCTTCAAAACGGCTTTATCAGGAAGTCATCTTCCCCTGCCAGAGCCGGATTCTTCTTTGTAGAGAAAAAAGACGGTTCTTTGCGACCCTGCATTGACTATCACGGATTGAATAAAATCACCGTTAAGAACCGCTACCCACTTCCCTTGATCTCGGAGTTATTTGATCTAGAAAAAGGAGAAAAAGAATTCACTGATTCAGTAGCACACCAAAATTAATTAATTAAATTTTTATTCAGAAAAACATCAATAAATACACAAAAGAACCAAATTACACACATAATGACTAATTAGTGCATGACACAAACACATTAAAAACATTAAAGGGGTTATCCAGGAAAAAACTTTTTATATATATACAGTGGTCCCTCAACATACGATGGTAATTCGTTCCAAACGACCCATCGTTTGTCGAATCCATCGTATGTTGAGGGATCCGTGCAATGTAAAGTATAGGCATCTGTACTCACCTGTCCCCGTCGCTCCGGACCAGGTCCTCACCGCTCCCGCTGCTGTCCCAGGGGCTCCCGATGCTGTCCTGCTGCTCCGGTGTCTTCTTCGGGATCCTCCGGCTTCTTCCGCATCTTCTGCAGGGTCCGGGCCTTGCTTTCCGGTGACGTTATTACGCTGCTGCGCCGGCGCGGCGTGGGTAGTGACGTAATAATGACGCCGGAAAGCAAGGACGGGACCCTGGAGAAGATGTGCAAGACACCGGAGGATCGCGAAGTGGACCCGGAGCATCGGGAATAGGTAAGTGAACCTGCTGGGGCACATTACACTGCTATCCGACAGCAGCTTAAGCATTTTGCGCTGTCGGATAACAGTTAATGCGATGGCCCCGACATATAAAAGCACTGTCTAAGTGCTCTCTGATGACACGTGTCATCAGAGAGCACTTTCTCGGGAACTGCCCAGTTTAGTAGAGGTTTGCTATGGGGATTTGCTTCTAAACTGGGCAGTTCCCGAGACACGTGTCATCAGAGAGCACTTAGACAGAAAAGGACAACCTTAACTTCAGAAGCTCATAAGTACTGAAAGGATTAAGATTTTTTAATAGAAGTAATTTACAAATCTGTTTATCTTTCTGGAGCCAGTTGATATATATTAAAAACAAGTTTTTCCCTGGATAACCCCTTTAAAATTCTGGCTTACACATGCCAGTGCACAACTTAGGGGAGGGGCCATGAACACCCTCACCTACACTGACACCCGTCCTCATATGCAATGAATAAGATCAGTATTCCATAGCCCTAATAAAAGCACCAGTCTGAGTGAAAATATGCAATATAATATTAAGAGATGCAACTCATAAAGTACAAAATAGCAGCAAAGAGAATCATCTAAAGTGACCAGTGCCTGTGCAGAAAATACAAATCAGGGAATGATCATACACAGTGACCCCTCGACCTACGATGGCCCCGACATATGATAATTTCAACATGCGATGTCCTCTCAGAGGCCATCGCATGTTGAAGGCAGCATCAACATACGATGCATTTTTATGTCGGGGCCATCGCATAAACAGCTATCAGGCAGCGCTGATGGCTTCAGCTGCCGCCGGATAGCTGTTTACGATGCCCCGTGAGCTCCGGTGATGGTCACTCACCTATCCTCGGGGCTCCGGAGCGTCCTCTTCAGGATCCTCTGCATCGTCGGCGCTCTCCATCGATGTCATCACGTCGCTGCGCACCCTATCCCGTCATCCAATAGGAGCGGCGTGCGTAGCGACGTGATGGCGGCGACGGAGAGCGCGGATGCCGGGGAAGCAGAGGCCTTACCGGAGCGTCGGGGACACCTCGGGGACGCGGCGGCAGCGATGGCCAGCGACATCCCGGGCAGCAGTGGCGAGCGGTGACAGTCCGGAGCGGCGGGGACAGGTGAGTACAACTTCCTCTAACAGTGGTCTACAACCTGCGGACCTCCAGATGTTGCAAAACTACAACACCCAGCATGCCCGGACAGCCGTTGGCTGTCCGGGCATGCTGGGTGTTGTAGTTTTGCAACATCTGGAGGTCCGCAGGTTGTAGACCACTGTCCTATACTTTACATTGCAAGGATCCCTCAACATACAATGGTTTCAACAAACGATGGTCCGTTTGGAGCGGATTACCATCGTATGTTGAGGGACCACTGTAATGATAATACCAAAATGAATAGAAATGAAGGAAGTAAACTCCAGCTCGGTTCAGGAACATGTGGCTTTATTAACATCAACGAGGCAACAGGTACAGAGAGGAAGTGACGCGTTTCGGCCAGGTGCTGGCCTTAGTCATACAATGATTACAGGTTCCAAGAACTCTTTTATATGGAACCGGGGGTGAGGGGAGACACCCAAAGCTAATTAGCCAAGAGTGGCTCCCGTTCACACCCGGATCCATTCACATAGAGAACATGAAGCACTTGTACAAAAATTACATCAATCGCATGATGTGAACAAATGGTTAAAAAGAAACAAATGTATAATCTTTATTAACTATATGCTAATATAAAAAAAAACACAAGTGCAAATATAAGAAAGTGATATATTAAAAACCAGTGTGATTGAACATTAGTAGCCCATGAGAAACATGGGCTTACCTAGCGCGCACCCACACAGTAGTATAAGTAGTTCTCCAAAGCACTGTGTGAACAACGGTATGGTGATAAAAAGAAAAAAATATTTATATCAAATATTAGAATAATGAAAAATGAGAAATATAAAAACACAAATGTCGCCGTTCACACAAATGCATAGAAGGAATTGCAACACATAAAATTCTGAATAGCAGAAATTAATGCATAAATGTCATGACTGTGATCTCATATATTGCATAAATAAAGAACAAATTCCTTAGGCAGGCGATGGTGGAAAATATAGTCTGATATAATAAAAGTAATAAATACCACAGAACAAAGCTAGAAAAAGAACATTATAGAAGAAAACCCCCATAAATGGACCAGTAAGGTACCGTACATAGAATAATAGGTAAGGAATGGAATATAGCCACTACAGGATATTCAGGTATAAGATAATCTGCAATTTTTTGCGACAATATTCCATTCTTCACCCCCAACTGAACAAGGTCGACAAGGACTCTTTTAAAAGCGGGTGTCGGATTCCTCGGCAGGGGCCTGTATGTTGTGATGTCTGAAAGCATGACGGTATTTAACTTGCAATACAGGCCACTGTCAAGGAGAATGACACCCCCTCCTTTGTCCGCCTGACGAATTGTCAAATCATCCCATTTCTCTAGTTGCATAAGAGCCTTGCGTTGCTTTTTAGTAAGATTATCTTTATGATGCATATCTTTCACAGAGTGTGTCAGCATGACAAGTTCACGCTCAACTGCATCCTGGAACATGTCCAGGGATGGGGTTCGTGATGCAACTGGGTAGAATTGGGGATTAGACAGCTTGAATGTAGGCATATCATCTGTTTCTGTGTGGTCCTGCAAATCATGTAAATTTAATAAAACAACCAAATCATTAAACAAAATGTTAGTACCACTATGGTTACTCATACCATACAGATATGAATCAGATGCAAAAATGTTATGCAAATTAGGTATTTCATTTACTGTATTATTATCATCAAATTCAGTTACATCATGTGCAAATTCTATACAGTTATGAAAATGTTTTTTTTTACTGTAATATTGCGGACAAATTTATTAAGGTCCATCAATGTTCGAAAAAAATCAAAGTCACATTTAGGAGAAAAGGACAAGCCTTTAGAGAGAAGATTGAGTTGATCATGAGACACAATTTTGGCCGATAAATTAAAGACAGGCAAACAGGTTACCTCTTTTTCCCGTCTTTGCGAGCAACTGTGGTTTGATTGATGTTTTCGCCCAGCCCTCCGTTTTTTGAAGATGATCTTGTGAGAACAATGTCCCTTGTATTTGGGAGGGGTGAGGACGCTGCGCTGGGTCTGCTGATCCCTGAATTCAGGGACCGATCCTGGGCTTCTGAGGTAGAAATTACCGAGTCCGTATCCTGTGAGGTGAAACTGACTCTTAAATCCTTCTTGTTTCTAAGGTGTTTATATTTGTTTCTGTTGGATTTCAGGATAGATTTAGGGGTATGTGCGTTTCCAACGTTAGACGGCCATTGATAGACAGTTCCAGTTTTGTAGTTCTGGAGATCTCTTTGAAACTTGATTTGCTTTGTTTCAGTAATAGTGGACTCTGTTTTAGCCAACTTGTCCATAATAGAAGTGTCCAGGGCTATAAAATCATTATGGTTGTCGAACACAGAGGCTTGTGCTTGCAGGTCTTGTATCTTTTTGCTGATATCCTCCAATGCCTTTTCTTCATATGACATAATAAGAGCCATAAATTTCAGTGAAGAATCGGTCATTAAGGCTTCCCACTCTTGTTTGAATGTTTCACAATATATCGTTGTGGGGAATTTACGCAAGCGAAGACCTCTTGGAACCATCTTTTGTTCTGTATATTTTCTGAGCGTTGCCAGGTCCCACCAAACTTTTGCCTCCGAGATCAATGCATTGTGCAATTCATTCATAAGAATTCTTAAATCAACCGTACCTTGTGCCTCTTTTGTTGTTGCATTAAAGATGTATTGCATCTTAGCCGACCTGTCCAGACGCTCCTCCACCGGTTTGAGACTGCCGCCCCATAAATGGACCAGTAACGTACATAGAATAATACAACAACAGAGGGAACAAAACAAAAATGGAGGGGAGAAAAAGTACAATGGACCATTAATAATGAAGCACTACGTCCAGCCTTTTGTTAAGACCTCTAGGAACCCTAGTATCTAGCCTGAGGATCCAATATATTTCTCTGTCTAAAAGTTTATTTTTATGATCTCCTCCTCTCTTTTTATATTAGCATATAGTTAATAAAGATTATACATTTGTTTCTTTTTAACCATTTGTTCACATCATGCGATTGATGTAATTTTTGTACAAGTGCTTCATGTTTTCTATGTGAATGGATCCGGGTGTGAACGGGAGCCACTCTTGGCTAATTAGCTTTGGGTGTCTCCCCTCACCCCCGGTTCCATATAAAAGAGTTCTTGGAACCTGTAATCATTGTATGACTAAGGCCAGCACCTGGCCGAAACGAGTCACTTCCTCCCTGTACCTGTTGCCTCGTTGATGTGAATAAAGCCACATGTTCCTGAACCGAGCTGGAGTTTACTTCTTTCATTTCTATTGTTCTGGGTGAGGTCCACACCTTCTCCCTGCTCGGGATCCAGACCAGGGATAGAGCCGGAATACCTCTATTTTCTACCAAAATGAAAGCAACAGGTAAGTAAAAGTCAAATCACTCTAAAAGAATTGCAACTAATAAATGTATTAGATGGTAAAAGAGGACGGGTCAACCAAAAAACCCACTCGTTCTGTTGCCTAAGATGGCAACTTCCTCAGGGGACGGAACGTGGGGTTTTTGGGTGAGCCCGTCCTCTTTTACCATTTAATACATTAGCTCCGCTCCAGTCTGGGATGCTCGCTTCTGATCAAGGATATCTTTTGCTAAGTATCAGAGTACACTTATTAGTTGCAATTCTTTTAGAGTGATTTGACTTTTACTTACCTGTTGCATTCATTTTGGTATTATCATTATATGATCATTCCCTGATTTGTATTTTCTGCACAGGCACTGGTCACTTTAGATGATTCTCTTTGCTGCCAATTTGAACTTTATGAGTTGCATCTCTTTATATTATATTGTATATTTTCACTCAGACTGGTGCTTATATTAGGGCTATGGAATACTGATCTTATTCATTGCATATGAGGACGGGTGTCAGTGTAGGTGAGGGGGTTCATGGCCCCTCCCCTAAGTTGTGCACTGGCATGTGTAAGCCAGAATTTTAATGTTTTTAATGTGTTTGAGTCATGCACTAATTAGTCATTAGGTGTAATTTGGTTCTTTTGTGTATTTATTGATGTTTTTCTGAATATAATTTGAATGAATGAATTTTTGAATCCTTTCACTTAGTAGCACCCATTAATAGTATTAGGTTGAGCCCCCCTTGTTCTTTTTCTGGAGTTGTTTGATCGTCTGCGTGGGGCGAGGAACTTCTCCAAACTTGACCTTCGCGGTGCCCAAGTTATAGGCACCCCAAGAGAAGGTGATGAATGGAAGACTGCATTTACTACTCAGGATGGACATTTTGAGTATCTTGTGATGCCGTTCGGACTCTGTAATGCTCCAGCAGTCTTCCAGGAGTTTGTCAATGACATCTTTCGTGGCCTCTTATACACCTGTGTTGTGGCCTATTTGAATGATATTCTGATCTACTCACCCAAATTTCAGGCTCATCGTTCCCACATCCACCAGGTCTTACAACGTCTCCGAGACAACCATCTTTACGCTAAACTTGAGAAGTGTGTGTTCGAAAAATCTAGTCTTCCTTTTCTGGGTTACATCGTCACAAGTCAAGGTCTACAGATGGATCCTAATAAGTTGTCTACTGTACTGGATTGGCCCCGACCTACCGGCTTAAAAACTATTCAGCGCTTTCTTGGTTTTGCCTATTACTATTGGCAATTTATTACTGTTAGGATTCGGCAGGCTGGATGTGGATCCTCTGTGTCAGCGAGGTATTGGCGTGGACCGTGTCGGTGGACCGGTTCTAGGTTGCTACTGGTATTCACCAGAGCCCGCCGTAAAGCGGGAAGGTCTTGCTGCGGCGGTAGCAACCAGGTCGTATCCACCGGCAACGGCTCAACCTCGCTGACTGCTGAGAAGGCGTGGGACAGAAGGACTAGACAGAGGCAAGGTCAGACGTAGCAGAAGGTCGGGGCAGGCGGCAAGGTTCGTAGTCAATGGGGATAGCAAGAGGTCAGGAACACTGGTAAGGCAAACACTGTAAACGCTTTCTCTGGCACAAAGGCAACAAGATCCGGCAAGGAAGGGAAGGGGAAGTGAGGTTATATAGACAGGTGCACAGGTGGAAGCTAATCAGACTGATTGGGCCAGGCACCAATCATTGGTGCACTGGCCCTTTAAATCTTAGAGAGCTGCCGCGCGCGCGCCCTAAGGAGCCAGGACGTGACATTGGGAGCGATTGTAGAGTTTCCTTCTGGAAGACAGAGAAGTCCCGGGTATACTCATCAAAGGCAGGCAGTTCAGAAGGAGTGGGAATGGGGAGGGGGGGGCAGAGGGTGAAGCTTGGCACGGGGCAGAGTGTTACCAGGACGGGGGCTATGAGGAGGCACGGCATAGTCCTGATAGGCCTTGGGGAGACCAGGTGTAGGAGGAGGCACTGAGGTTTGACTGACGGGACTGGGAGCAGACCTGAGGCATTTTTTGTGGCAAGAAGTACCCCAGCACTTGATCTCCCCGGTGGTCCAGTCAAGGGTAGGAGAGTGGCGTTGGAGCCATAGCAGACCGAGGAGGACTTCAGAGGTGCAGTTGGGCAAAACAAAAAATTAAATTTTTTCGTGATGCAGTCCAATGCTCATGAGCAGGGGCTCTGTGCAGTAACGCACGGTGCAGTCCAATTTAACGTTGACCGAGGAAATGTAGAGCGGCTTGACGAGACGGGTCACAGGGATGTTGAACTTATTAACAAAAGAAGCCAAAATAAAATTTCTCGCAGAACCAGAGTCCAAGAAGGCCACAGCTGAGAAGGAGGAGTTGGCAGAAGGAGAAATCTGCACGGGCACAGTGAGACGTGGAGAAGCAGACTTCATACCAAGAGACGCCACTCCCACGTGAGCTGGGTGCGTGCGTGTGTTTCCCAGACGTGGAGGACGAATAGGGCAATCCACCAAGAAATGTTCGGTACTGGCGCAGTACAGACATAAATTTTTATCTCTGCAGCGAGTCCTCTCTTCATGGGTCAGGCGAGACCGATCCACTTGCATAGCCTCCTCGGCGGGAGGCACAGGGGTAGATTGTAAAGGATACTGTGAGAGAGGTGCCCAGAGATCAAGGTCTTTTTCCTGGCGGAGCTCCTGGTGTCTCTCAGAAAAATGCAGGGACACGGGGAGGAGCAGGGACCCGGAGCGCTCGGCGTAACAATTCCTCATTACTCCACCTTGGTAGTGTCCATTGTCTCTCTCACCAAGAAGACCTCTAATTCCAAGGTCTGGACTCCAGATGCTGAAGATGCTTTTAAACAGTTAAAGACCGCCTTCACTTCGGCCCCGATCCTGTCTAGACCCGACTCTGACAAGCCTTTTCTTTTGGAGGTGGATGCTTCTTCAGTTGGAGCAGGTGCTGTCCTAACACTAAAATCCTCTAAGGGAAGAATTGTAACCTGTGTTTTTTTCACTAAAACCTTCTCTCCCGCGGAGAAAAACTATACCATAGGAGCTGGCCTTGGAAGAATGGCATCATCTCTTAGAGGGTTCTGTACATCCTGTTACTATATATTCTGCACTTCCGTTCTGCAGAGAAGAATATACGAGCTGATATTTTTTCCAGGTCTTCGGATGTGCATGACCGATAATCTCCATCTCAGCATCTCATCTCTGCAGCGCCAGCAAATCTTCAGAATCTGCCTTCTGGAAAGACTTACGTATTTCCCCGTTTAAGACTCCTAGTCTTGAAATGGGGCCATTCCTCTCTTCTGACTGGTCATTCTGGAACTCATAAGTCTCTACAACTCATCTACAGACAATATTAGTGGCCTAGTTTAAAACAGGATGTCATTGATTTTGTCCGTTCCTGTTCGGTCTGTGCCTGGGATAAAACCCCTTGTTCTAAACCTGCAGGTCTTCTACAGCCTCTGCCAGTTCCTGAGCTTCCCTGGACCGATATTGCCATGGACTTCATTACTGACCTTCTGTGTTCCTGATGCAATACAGTGGTCTGGGTGGTAGTGGACCGATTTTTTAAAATGGGTAATTTTGTGCCGCTGCCGGGACTTCCATCGGCAGCACAGCTTGCTAAACCATTCCTTTGCCACATCTTCCGTTTACATGGTTTGCCTTCGCATATTGTATCCGACTGTGGGGTCCAGTTCATCTCCAGGTTCTGGCGGGCCCCCTGCTCACGTTTCCAAGTCAAGCTGGATTTTGCCTCAGCCTACCATCCTCAATCCAGTAGACAGGTTGAGAGGGTGAATCAGGTCTTAGGAGACTATCTTCGTCATTTCATTTCTGCTTGTCAAGACCACTTGGTCGATTTACTTCCTTAGGCAGAGTTCTCATACAATCATAAGGATTCTGAATCCACTGGAACTTCGCCTTTCTTCATAGTTTATGGACTTCATCCTCGTCCTCCTCTTCCCTTATCCTCTTCTTCTGGTGTTCCTGCGGTGGATGAGCAAGTGCGGAACTTCTCCACCATCTGGCAGAAGACATGTTCATCTCTTTTGCATGCTGCGTGTCGTATGAAGTCTCAAGTGAACAAGAAAAGACATTCTCCTCCAAAGTTCTCTCCTGGTGACAAAGTCTGGTTGTCAGCCAAATATATCCGCTTCAAAGTACCCAGTTATAAATTGGGCCCCTCTCTATCTTGGTCCTTATAAAATCAAGAAACGTTTAAATCCTGTGGCCTATTCTCTCCATCTGCTGTCCTCTCTCCGGATCCCAAATTCCTTCCATGTCTCCCTCTAGAAACCTGTCATCCACAACCGCTTTTCTAAAAGAGACATCTCACCTACTCCCATCTCTGGTACCTCTGATGTTTTTGTTGTTAAACAGATTTTGGACTCCAAGTTTATCAGAGGGAAACGCTTTTTTCATGTGAATTGGGAAGGATTTGGTCCGGAGGAGAGATCTTGGGAGCCAGAGGCAAATATCCTGGACAGTGACCTTGTCAGTAAATTTCTGCACCGCAAAAGGAAGAGGAGGCCAAAGGGGGGGGGGGGGTACTGTTACATACTGTGCTCCGGCCACATGCGCTGGCCGTGAGCACATTGTCCCCCTCTCTCCTGCTGCCGGCGGGGCTTGGATTTGCACCGCGGGATGTATCCGCATGCGAATCCCAGCCCATCACTTACCATGATCCTCTGCTGTCTCTTCCTCTCCCTCTCAGCTCCGGAGTGCATGTCCCCGTCTCCAAGGGCTCGAGCTCTGAAATTGAATCCCTTTGGGATGGAGCCCATTATGACCCTAAGGAGGGGAGCATTTTTTTTTCAAATCTGACCTCTATCACTTTATGCATTAATAACTCTGGGATGCTTTTACTTATAAATTTGATTCCAAGATTGTTTTTTTGTGACATATTCTACTTTATGTTAGTGGTAAATTTTCGTCGATACTTGCATCATTTCTTGGTGAAAAATTAAAACATTTCAGGAAAAATTTGAAAAATTAGAATTTTTCTAACTTTGAAGCACTCTGCTTGTAAGGAAAAGGGACATGTCAAATAAATTACCTATTGATTCACATATACAATATGTTAATTTTATGTTGGCATCATAAAGTTGACATGTTTTTACTTTTTGAAGACATCAGAGGACTTCAAAGTATAGCAGCAATTTTCCAATTTTTCACGAAAATTTCTAAATCTGAATTTTTCAGGGACCAGTTCAGTTTTGAAGTGAATATGAGGGTCTGTTGGAAATCCCCTATAATGGACCCCATTATGAAAACTGCACCCCTCAAAGTATTCAAAATGACATTCAAAAAGTTTGTTAACCCTTTAGGTGTTTCACAGGAATAGCAGGAAAATGGTGGAGAAAAATCTAAATCTAAATTTTTTACACTTACATGTTATTCTAGTCACATTTATTTTATTTTTACATGGGTTAAAAGGTAAAAAGGCCCCCCAAAACCTGTAATTAATTTTCTCTTGAGTAAGGAAATACCTCATATGTGGATGTAAAGTGCTCTGTGGGTGCACTAGAGGGCTCAGAAGGGAAGGAGCGACAATGGCATTTTGGAGAGCAAATTTTGCTGAAATGGTTTTTGGGGGGCATGTCACATTTTGGAAGCCACCATGATGCCAGAACAGTAAAAAAAAAAAACACATGGCATACTATTTTGGAAACTACACCCCTTAAGGAACAAAATAAGGGGTAAAATGAGTACCCCACAGGTGATTGACAAACTTTCGTTAAATTGGGACGAAAAATAAATAAATAAAATGCTTGTGTTACCCCAAAGAGAGAGAGAATTTGGTTGGAATAGAAGTCGGGGGCCATGTGCGTTTACAGAGCCTCCGTGGTTCAGAACAGTGGACCCCCCACATGTGACCCCATTTTGGAAACTACACCTCTCACGGAATGTAATAAGGGGTGTAGTGAGCATTTACACCCCACTGGTGTTTGACAAAACTTTGGAACAGTGGGCTGTGCAAATGAAAAATTTAATTTTTCATTTTTACAGACGACTGTTCAAAAAATCTGTCAGACACCTGTGGGGTGTTAATGCTCACTGTACCCCTTATTACATTACATGAGGGGTGTAGTTTCAAAAATGAGGTCACATGTGGGTGTTTATTTTTTTGCTTTCATGTCAGAACTGCCACCTCTGTGCAAATCACCAATTTAGGCCTCAAATGTACATGGCGCTTTCTTACTCCTGAGCCCCGTTGTGCGTCCGCAGAGCATTTTGCATCCACATATGGGGTATTTCCATACTCAGGAGAAATTACATTACAAATTTAGGGGGTAATGAAAAGTATGGGACGAATCCAGCATGTTAGTGTAAAAATGTTTCTTTTTTTACACTAACATACTGGTGTAGACCCCAACTTTTCTCTTTCATAAGGGGTAAAATGAGAAAAAGTCCCACAAAATTTGTAACTCAATTTCTCCCGAATACCGAAATATCCCATATGTGGCCCTAAACTGTTGCATTGAAATACGACAGGGCTCTGAAGTGAGAGAGCGCCATGCACATTTGAGGCCTACATTACGAATTTGCAATAGGGGCGGACCCGGATACAAGAATGGCGCTTCTCTCCACCAAATCCCTACGGCAGTGTTTCCCAAACAGGGTGCCTCCAGCTGTGGCAAAACTCCCAGCCTGCCAGGACAGTCAATGGGGGTTGTTGTTTTGCAACGGATGGCGGCTCCGCTGAGGAAACACTGCCGTAAGAGATGTTTTTCATTTTTATTGTGTGTGTGGAGGGGGGGGGGGGGGGGGGTAGGGGGAGGGGGAAAAGTGTAAGGGGGTGTACTTTTTATTTTGTGTTAGTGTAGTGTAGTGTTTTTAGGGTACATTCATACAGGCGGGAGTTCACAATGAGTTTTCCGATGAGAGTTTGAGCTGCGGCAGAAAATTTGCCACAGCTCAAAAGAATACTCACTGTAAACCTGCCCGTGTGAATGTACCCTGTAGATTCACATGGTTAGGTGGAGGGGGGGGACCTTCAGCTGTTGCAAAACTACAACTCCCATAATGCACTGACAGACTGTACATGCTGGGAACTGTAGTTTTGCAACAGCTGTAGGCACACTGGTGGGGAACCACTGAGTTAGGAAGCAGACTCTAGCTCAGTGATTCCAACCTGTGTGCCTCCAGCTGTTGCGAAACTACAACTCCCAGCATGTACAGTCTGTCAGTGCATTCTGGGAGTTGTAGTTTTTCAACAGATGGAGGCACATGGGTTGGAATCACTGAGTTAGGAAACAGACTCTAGCTCAGTGTTTCCCAACCAGTGTGCCTACAGCTGTTGCAAAACTACAACTCCTAACATGCACTGACAGCCGAAAGGCATGCTAGGAGTTATGGTTATTCAACAACTGGGGAAGAACAGTTTGGAGACCGCTATAAGTAGTGGTCTCCAAACTGTAGCCCTCCAGATGTTGCAAAACTACAACTCCAAGCATGCCCAGACTGTCCTGGCATGCTGGGAGTTGTAGTTCTGCAACATCTGAAGGGCCAGATATTGCAGAACTACACTGCCCAACATCCCTGGCTGTCTGGGCACCGTATAGTGGTTTCCAAACTGTGCCACTTCAGATGTTGCAAAACTACAACTCCCAGCATGCCCAGACAGTCAGTGCATGCTGAAAGTTGTAGTTTTAAAACATCTGGAGGACCACTGTTTTGAGACCACTACACAGTGGTCTCCAAACGGTGGCCCTCCAGATGTTGCAAAACTACAACTCCAAGCATGCCCAGACAGCCTTTGCTGGGCATGCTGGGAGTTGTAGTTTTGCAACTTTTAGAAGGCCACAGTGAAGATGACTTACCAGCGATCTTCACTGCAGCCTCCTCCACGCTGCACTTTCCGGCCGCACTCCTCCTGCCGCGCACGACGTCTCTGCTGCCACTCCTGCTCCATGCCGCCGCTGCTCTGTCGATAAGCCGGCTGCCCCCTCGCCACACTTGCTCCCCCCGCTCTGCCCGGACTTCAATCGGTGGGCAGAGTGGGGGAAATGTATTTTAACCCCTCCGCTTCCAACTGCTATTGGTCGGTTAGTCCTGACCGACCAATGGCAGGGGATAGGTGGAGGTGGCACCACTGCCACCTCGCTCCTATCCTTTAGCATGAATAGAAAAGAAAGAGAAGCGCTCCATAGTGCATTAACCGGGCAAGTTAGTATTCACAGTGGTTAACTGGAAGCGCTTACCCGGTAGTTTGTGCTAGTATACCAGGCACAACACTGTTAAGAGTTTCCAAAATGCAGCCAGTCCTGCCACCACATAGGTGTAACGAATACAGCAACCTCCAAATACTCCCAAAGGACTTCAAAAGGCGCAGAAAAGATGAGGAGTTATAGGTACATGAGCGATATAATTTATTTGCAGAACAACGCGTTTCGACGAAAGGACGGGCGTCTTTCTCAAGTTCTTAAGAAACATGTTGTTCTGCAAATAAATTATATCGCTCATGTACCTATAACTCCTCATCCTTTCTGCGCATTTTGAAGTCCCTTGGGAGTATTTGGAGGTTGCTGTATCCTTTAGCATGGTCGGAGCTGTCTCTGCCCGTGTCATCAGCCACACAGGTCAGTGGATACACCTCCAGCATTGTTGCAATCATGGCATAAAAAAAAGACCACTAGGGTTCCCCATGCCATCCAGAACATAATCTTGTCCAGCTGCAACTTCATTTTTGTTCCAGCTGAAGCACAGGCTGAGACAAAGGAACTAGCGCTCCTTTGTGCTCACTCTTGACTACAGCATGGAAACATGTTAGGGTTACAGAGCAGCCTGCAGTAATTGGATAAAGAGACACAGAACAGCACAGAAGACTCAGTAAGGAAGTGAATGCATGGTGAGTAAGGGCAGGCTTAGTGCTCAACTGGGACAGGCCCCTTCCTAAGCAATGGATGTCAGAATGAGGGAGCAGCAGAACGGCATATATAAGTTCTTAAGAAACATGTTGTTCTGCAAATAAATTATATCGCTCATGTACCTATAACTCCTCATCCTTTCTGCGCATTTTGAAGTCCCTTGGGAGTATTTGGAGGTTGCTGTATCCTTTAGCATGGTCGAAGCTGTCTCTGCCCGTGTCATCAGCCACACAGGTCAGTGGATACACCTCCAGCATTGTTGCAATCATGGCATATAAAAAAGACCACTAGGGGTCCCCATGCCATCCAGAACATAATCTTGTCCAGCTGCAACTTCATTTTTGTTCCAGCTGAAGCACAGGCTGAGACAAAGGAACTAGCGCTCCTTTGTGCTCACTCTTGACTACAGCATGGAAACATGTTAGGGTTACAGAGCAGCCTGCAGTAATTGGATAAAGAGACACAGAACAGCACAGAAGACTCAGTAAGGAAGTGAATGCATGGTGAGTAAGGGCAGGCTTAGTGCTCAACTGGGACAGGCCCCTTCCTAAGCAATGGATGTCAGAATGAGGGAGCAGCAGAACGGCATATATAAGTTCTTAAGAAACATGTTGTTCTGCAAATAAATTATATCGCTCATGTACCTATAACTCCTAATCCTTTCTGCGCATTTTGAAGTCCCTTGGGAGTATTTGGAGGTTGCTGTATCCTTTAGCATGGTCGGAGCTGTCTCTGTTATTTTCTGGGCAATCGGGTCACCAGTGACCCGATTGGCCCAGAATCACCGCAAATCGCCGGTCTGAATTGACCAGCGATTTGCGGCGATCGCCAACATGGGGGGTATCAGTACCCCCTAGGCATTGCCACGGGATGCCTGCTGATTGATATCAGCAGTCATCCCGGTCTGATCACCACTGCTTGCCCTCCGTCCCCAACAGGTTAAAGGGCCAGTACGCCCATAATTATGCGAAACCCCTAACACTACTTTATAAGTCCCTGCACCTCCCACTCTTCCCTGCCGGATCTTCAGTGCCATTTGCCTAAGATTAAGTGTACCCTTTTTCTGTTTGCCTAGCTTGTCTTTTAACCCTTTCGCTACGTTATTTGACTACGCACCTTTGCCGCCTGCCCTGACCTTCTGCTAAGTCTGACTACGTCTCTGCCTCATCCTACTGTACTTTGCCTCACCCAGCTACCTGTGTGGTCAAGTCATATTGGGGGTAGCGACCTGGGTGTCGCCTGCCGCAGCAAGCTAATCCTGCCTTATGGCGGGCTCTGTTGAAGACCAGCGGCACCTTAGACTCCGCTCCCCGATACGGCCCGTGTCATTAGCCACACAGGTCAGTGGATACACCTCCAGCATTGTTGCAATCATGGCATATAAAAAAAGACCACTAGGGGTCCCCATGCCATCCAGAACATAATCTTGTCCAGCTGCAACTTCATTTTTGTTCCAGCTGAAGCACAGGCTGAGACAAAGGAACTAGCGCTCCTTTGTGCTCACTCTTGACTACAGCATGGAAACATGTTAGGGTTACAGAGCAGCCTGCAGTAATTGGATAAAGAGACACAGAACAGCACAGAAGACTCAGTAAGGAAGTGAATGCATGGTGAGTAAGGGCAGGCTTAGTGCTCGACTGGGACAGGCCCCTTCCTAAGCAACAGATGTCAGAATGAGGGAGCAGCAGAACGGCATATATAAGCCTCATTTTTCAGTGATATGACAGGTATTCTTTAACCCCTTAAGCACTCAGGGTTTTTCCATTTTTGCATTTTCATTTTTTCCTCATCACCTTCTAAAAATCATAACACTTGATAAAATGATACCTTACTTATATAGCTTTGATTTTGTATTACTAGTAAAAGAAATCATCATTACATGCTGGAAAATTTATACATTTAAAATTGTCATCTTCTGACCCCTATAACTTTTTTCTTTTTACGCATTTTTGCACTGTGATCTGAAGTTTTTAACGGCACCATATTTATATTGATTGGACTTTTTTAGCGCTTTTCATTAATTTTTTCATGATATGAAAAGTGACCAAAAATACACTATTTTAGACTTTGAAATTTTTTTGCGCATCCACCATTGACCGTGCAGTTTAATTAGCAATATATTTTTATAGTTCGTACATTTCTGCACGTGGCGATACCCCATATGTTTATTTTTTAATTTACACAGTTTTTTTTTATGGGAAAAGGGGGGTGATTCTTACTTTTATTAGGGAAGGGGTTAAATGATCTTTATTAACTTTTTTCACACTTTTATTTTTTTTGCAGTGTTATAGCTCATCCCAGTGGCTATTACACTGCACACACTGATCTGCTACAGAGAGCAAAGATCAGTGTTATTGGCGGCCGAATGCTCAAGCATGGATTTCAGGCTTGGAGTTAGGAGCAATCAATCGCCGATCTGATGCGACGGAGGCAGGTAAGGGGACCTCTGCTCGCGTTCTAGCTGATCGGGACATCGCAATTTCACCGCGATTGTCCCTATCAGCCTGACTGAGCTGCTAGGAAGCTTTCACTTTCATTATAGATGCGGCGATCAACTTTGAACGCCGTGTCTAAAGGGTTAATAGCATACGGCACAACCTTCAGTGCCAAACACTATTAGCCCAGGGTCCCAGCTATCATTAGCCGCCAGGACCGACCCGGTAGGACGCGGGTCACGGCGTAACCCCACGTTATGGACCGGGCTCAGGGCGTACAGGTCCGCCCTGCGTCCTTAAGAAGTTAAAATCAGGCTGCAGGAAGTATGGAACAAGAAAGCATGATTGGCCTAGTGTCCCAGCTCTCTGGATGCCATAGCTATAGCTGGGGCGCTAGAAACTCTGCTGGGTACGTGCAACTGGGTAAGTATTGCATTATGTTTTATAAAAATGAGTGAGCTGTGAGAGGCATACTTAATCTAAAACTGGTTCGCCTGTTGACTTACTTTGACCACTTTTGGTAGGTACTGGGCAAAACTGGTGTTTTAGGGATACATTGACCTAATTACCATGGCCATCACAATTTAGTCCATGTCAAAGTTGCTTAAATCTTTATGCTTGCCCATTTTCCTGCTTTTAACAAACGCATGGGTGTGAACTGACTGTTCACTTACTGTTTCATAAACTGCATCCCTTATAATATAGACCATCTACAAGATAATCAATGTTAATCCATTTACCTGTTGGGGATTTAAGTGTATAACTGATGTGTTTGTGTACATGGGTGCGTGCATGAGCATTTTTCAGACTGGCTTGTCAGAAATGTTATGAAAAGAAAAGGGGTATTCCAGAGGCAAAAAAAAAAAGTTTTTTTTAAATTGTATTAATAAGGTTATATCATTTTGTAATGTAACTTTATAAAAAAAAAAAAATATATATATATATATATATATATATATATATATATATATATATATACAATACAGGAATATGGGTGCACTACTGTGGTAGATGTATACAATGACATTGGCTATCCCTCAACACTGATGTTAAAATTGAGACATTCGCCATTGTATCCTTATATGAAGGACACACCAGAGCCCGCACACCAACGCCAAGGTTTCTCAAAGTGGCGCGGGACCTACGCTAAGCCTACCTGTGCTTGATAAACAAAACAGGGGCCAGTGGGCAATTACGGCAGCATACGGTCGACTCACCATTTTGTTTGTTTGTATATATATATATATATATATATATATATATATATATATATATACATATATACAATGGGGATCAAAAGTTTGGGCACCCCAGGTAAAAATTTATATTAATGTGCATAAAGAAGCCAAGAAAAGATGGAAAAATCTCCAAAAGGCATCAAATTACAGATTAGACATTCTTATAATATGTCAACAAAAGTTAGATTTTATTTCCATCATTTACACTTTCAAAGTAACAGAAAACAAAAAAATGGCATCTGCAAAAGTTTGGGCACCCTGCAGAGTTAATATCTTTTACTGCCCCCTTTGGCAAGTATCACAGCTTGTAAATGCTTTTTGTAGCCAGCCAAGAGTCTTTCAATTCTTGTTTGAGGTATCTTTGCCCATTCTTCCTTACAAAAGTCTTCCAGTTCTTTGAGATTTCTGGGCTGTCTGTCACGCACTGCTCTTTTAAGGTCTATCCGAAGATTTTCAATTATGTTGAGGTCAGGAGATTGTGAAGGCCATGGCAAAACCTTCAGTTTATGCCTCTTGATGTAATCCCCCCTGGATTTCGAGGTGTGTTTAGGATCATTATCCATTTGTAGAAGCCATCCTCTCTTTAACTTCAGCTTTTTCACAGATGGCATCAAGTTAGCATCCAAAATTTGCTGAAATTTTATTGAATCATTTTTCCTTCTACTCGTCAGATGTTCCCTGTGCCACTGGCTGCAATACAACCCCAAAGCATGATTGATCCACCCCCATGCTTAACAGTTGGACTGAGGTTCTTTTCATTAAATTCTGTTCCCCTTCTTCTCCAAACCTACCTTTGCTCATTCCGGACAAAAAGTTCAATTTGAACCTCATCGGTCCACAGAACTTGTTTCCAAAATGCATCAGGCTTGTCTATATGTTCATTTGCAAAGTTCAAACGCTGATTTTTGTGGTGAGGACGTAGAAGAGGTTTTCTTCTGATGACTCTACCATGAAGTCCATATTTGTACAAGTATCTCTTTATAGGGGAATATTGTACCACAACTCCACTGTCTGCTAGATCTTTCTGGAGGGATTGTGCAGTCAAATGTGGGTTTTTAATTGTTTTTCTCACAATCCTTATAGCCTTCTCCAGCTTTGTGAGCGTCAACTATTTTCAGTTTCAGATTTCTAGACAACTGCTTAGAAGAACCCATGGTGCTGATTGTTGGGGCAAGGTCAGATGAGTCTGGGCATTTAAAACCTTTGAGATTGACATCACCTGGTCTTCCCAGATGATGATTGAGAACAATCCATGACACTGGCTGGTCTCAGTTTGCAAAGGAGGCAGTGCATGCTATAAATTCTGGAGGGTGCCCAAACTTTTGCAGACACCATTTTTTTGTTTTCTGTTATTTTGAAAGTGTAAATGATGAAAAGAAAAAACTTTTGTTGACATATTATAAGAATGTCTAATCTGTAATTTGATGCCCTTTGGAGATTTTTCAATCTTTCCTTGGCTTCTTTATGCACATTAATACAAATGTTTACCTGGGGTGCCCAAACTTTTGATCTCTACTGTATACACAAGACTCTCAGCACTAATTACAGAGAACTTCCTCTAGGGTAACATATTGTGATGAACTTAAGCTTGGCATTGGAATATTAAATACACTGGGTGAGACTCTAATCCTCCACATTTCAGAGAACCAGAGAGAGATGTCAATTCTGTCACCTTACCTCTTCCATGCTGATAGTGTGTCCACTGCCCACTACACGTTTCAAGGAAGCTTTCAGGAGAAAGGCAGTAACCAAAGTGTCTGATAGCAAACATTAAAAAACGGGCATGCATGTCTCAAGGTCCTGATCTGGTTAGCAAAACCGGTTGCCGAGTTGGAGGATTCCCTTCTGGATGCACCAGATGGATCATGTCAAAGTAAAGTCAACGCCATTGGTATGGGATCCTGTGAAAAGTCTACAAAGTAGGGAATACATGATGTACCCTGGTGGGGTCACAGGCAAGTTAACAACTTCAAATTACTCAAGACCCCAGTGAAATGGGATCACTCTACCCTCTTGTTTACTCCACCTTAAACAGAACTTTTATTAGATATTTATTAAAAAAATGCTTGCTCAAAAACTCTTTAAAAAACCTATATCAACAGAGTATAAATACTAATGTGTTCCCAGGGCTGAATAGTGTATACCTCTATGGTGCTTATAACTGTACACTGTATTGCACAACCCTATCGGCCTCTTCTATTGTCTTAGCAAATTAGTAGCTGCAGTCCACCAGCCTGCTTAAGGTATTCTGGTGACACTAGACCTTAAAATATTAACACACCTAGCCCCCCCTGACATTTTTCACTTAGCAGAGTGTCTTCAGTGGTCTGGGCTAAAGGCTGTCAAAAAGCTGACAATGGGAGTACCACATAACATCCAATCATGTCCTCCCATGGATGCATCATGTACCAAGGTCCAATCAGTTATATCCACTCAGCAAGAAGTAGAACAGTTTCCATGTATCAAGTGGTTGTCTTTTTGATTCCAGGCTCTGCTGATAACATTTGATCCCATTATTTTACCCCATACAATAAACAGGGGGTAGTAGCGGATTTCTGCTCAAAGAAATTTGGGCCCAATATTCTCAACTGCTGCCAGTGGATATTAGGTGTAAATATTCCCTGGCATTGAAGAAGTAACATTCATTATTATGAAGTAAGATAACAAAGAAGAAACCTTGACATTATAGTCATAAAAACTTGCCATATCTGCCAACCAAGCCTATGGGGGACATTTATTATTGTTGCTTTGGTAAGCGAGTTCTATAAGCATTTTTTTTTTTGCTTTGGGTTTGCTTATGTGTGACATATTTATCATATCACAGGTGGTTGATAAATTTGGCTCACATAAGCAAAAACCAATAAAATCACTTTTGAATACCATTTTTTTTAGCATAAGCAAAAACCAATAAATGACTTCAGAACACCATTTTCTAACCCCACCTCAAGTCACAGCTGTGAAAACAATGTGCAATACACACACACACACACACATTATATATATATATATATATATATATATATATATATATATATATATATATATATTGTTTGTGTGTGTGTGTGCTTATTAAATTTTTTTTTACCACTTTTTTCTCCCTAAATGTACTAACCCATTATTTGTTTGTTTGTTTGTTTGTTTTTCTTCTCATTTCAGATCCATGTATCCTGCAGACTACTTCGGATATGGTGGAGTATGATGACCGGCGTTTTTTGGTTTAATATCAATAAAATGGTTAACGAGGGCTGTGGGGTAGTGTTATTTTTAAATAAAAGTTTTTTAAACGTGTTGTGTTTTTTTAATTTACTTTACATGCTTAGTAGTGGAAGCTGTCTTATAGACAGAGTCCATTACTGTTACGCCGAGCGCTCCGGATCCCCGTTCCTCCCCGGAGCGCTCGCCTCATCCTCGTTGCTGCAGCGCCCCGGTCAGATCCACTGACCGGGTGCGCTGCGATACCGCCTCCAGCCGGGATGCGATTCGCGATGCGGGTGGCGCCCGCTCGCGATGCGCACCCCGGTCCCCGTACCTGACTCGCTCTCCGTCGTTCCTGTCCCGGCGCGCGCGGCCCCGCTCCCTAGGGCGCGCGCGCGCCGGGTCTCTGCAATTTAAAGGGCCAGTGCACCAATGTTGGTGCCTGGCCCAATCTTCCCAATTAGCTTAATTGGCTTCCACCTGCTCCCTGGCTATATCTGAGCTCCTCCCTTGCACTTCCTGGCCGGATCTTGTTGCCCTTGTGCCTAGTGAAAGCGTTCCCTTGTTTGTTCCTAGCCCGTGTTCCAGACCTCCTGCCGTTGCCCCTGACTACGAACCTTGCCGCCTGCCCCCGACCTTCTGCTATGTCCGACCTTGCTTCTGTCTACTCCCTTGTACCACGCCTATCTTCAGCAGTCAGAGAGGTTGAGCCGTTGCTAGTGGATACGACCTGGTCACTACCGCCGCAGCAAGACCATCCCGCTTTGCGGCGGGCTCTGGTGAAAACCAGTAGTGACTTAGAACCGGTCCACTAGCACGGTCCACGCCAATCCCTCTCTGGCACAGAGGATCCACTACCTGCCAGCCGGCATCGTGACAGTAGATCCGGCCATGGATCCCGCTGAAGATCCTACACTGGTCGCCCAGCTAGCCCTAAAGATCGCCCAACGAGATCACCAGCTGGCATACTTGACCTCCGTGACACTGCATCTTCAGTCACAGATACAGCAGCTTCAGTCACAATTTCAGTCACAGCTACAGCTGCAACAACCATCTCCTCCGCCGGCTCCTGCAACTCCTCCGCAGCAACCGGTCGCTCCTAACCCCTGCTTGTCCCTGCCGGACAAATTTGATGGGGACTCTAGACTCTGCCGTGGTCTCCTTTCTGGAAAGGCCATGGATCCCGCTGAAGTTCCTACACTGGTCGCCCAGCTAGCCCTAAAGATCGCCCAACGAGATCAACAGCTGGCATACTTGACCTCCGTGACACTGCATCTTCAGTCACAGACACAGCAGTTGCAGCCGCAGATACAGCAACTTCAGTCACAGCTACAGCCGCAACAACCATCTCCTCCGCCGGCTCCTGCAACTCCTCCGCAGCAACCGGCCGCTCCTAACCCCTGCTTGTCCCTGCCGGACAAATTTGATGGGGACCGCAATGATCCTGCCACAGCCACAGTCCAGTCCTTCTTCGCTGAGGTCCGTGGTGTCTTCGAGGAGCCTGCCCGAGCTTCTTCTGCCGAGACTGCCCTGCTGAACCTGGCCCAGGGTGTTTCTTCCTTTGGCGAGTACGCCATTCAGTTCCGTGCTCTTGCTTCCGAGTTGTCCTGGAATAGTGAGGTTCTCTGCGCGACCTTTAAAAAAGGCCTATCCAGCAACATTAAAGATGTTCTGGCCGCACGAGAAACTCCTGCTAACCGACATGAACTCATTCATCTTGCCACTCGCATTGACATGCGTTCTTCCGGATGGCGTCTGGAGCTCCGCCTGGATATGGACTTTGTTCGCACGAGGCGTTTTTTCTCCCCGGCTCCTCTCTCCTCTGGTCCTCTGCAATCCGTTCCTGTGCTTCCCGCCGCGGTGGCTATGCAAGTTGACCGGTCTCGCTTGACACCTCAAGAGAGGACACGACGCCGCATGGAGAATCTTTGCCTGTACTATGCCGGTACCGAACACTTCCTGAAGGATTGTCCTATCCGTCCTCCCCGCCTGGAAAGACGTACGCTGACTCCGCACAAAGGTGACACAGTTCTTGATGTCAACTCTGCTTCTCCACGCCTTACTGTGCCTGTGCGGATATCTGCCTCTACCTTCTCCTTCTCTACTATGGTCTTCTTGGATTCCGGATCTGCAGGAAAAATTTTTTTGGCCTCTCTTATCAACAGGTTCTACGTCCCTGTGACCAGTCTCGCCAGACCCCTCTACATCTATTGTGTTAACAATGAAAGATTGGACTGTCTCGTGCGTTTCCGCACAGAACCCCTCCTAATGTGCATCGGACCTCATCACGGAAAAATTGAGTTTTTTTTCCTCAGGTTCTTTGGCCCCAAGAAGAGGGGGAGACCCAAGGGGGGGGGTACTGTTACGCCGAGCGCTCCGGGTCCCCGTTCCTCCCCGGAGCGCTCGCCTCATCCTCGTTGCTGCAGCGCCCCGGTCAGATCCACTGACCGGGTGCGCTGCGATACCGCCTCCAGCCGGGATGCGATTCGCGATGCGGGTGGCGCCCGCTCGCGATGCGCACCCCGGTCCCCGTACCTGACTCGCTCTCCGTCGGTCCTGTCCCGGCGCGCGGCCCCGGGTCTCTGCAATTTAAAGGGCCAGTGCACCAATGTTGGTGCCTGGCCCAATCTTCCCAATTAGCTTAATTGGCTTCCACCTGCTCCCTGGCTATATCTGAGCTCCTCCCTTGCACTTCCTGGCCGGATCTTGTTGCCCTTGTGCCTAGTGAAAGCGTTCCCTTGTTTGTTCCTAGCCCGTGTTCCAGACCTCCTGCCGTTGCCCCTGACTACGAACCTTGCCGCCTGCCCCCGACCTTCTGCTACGTCCGACCTTGCTTCTGTCTACTCCCTTGTACCGCGCCTAACTTCAGCAGTCAGAGAGGTTGAGCCGTTGCTAGTGGATACGACCTGGTCACTACCGCCGCAGCAAGACCATCCCGCTTTGCGGCGGGCTCTGGTGAAAACCAGTAGTGACTTAGAACCGGTCCACTAGCACGGTCCACGCCAATCCCTCTCTGGCACAGAGGATCCACTACCTGCCAGCCGGCATCGTGACAATTACTAAGCTGGTGCTTAGCCTTAGTCCTAAAAACAGCTAGCGCTAACCCTCAATTATTACCCCAGTATCCACCGCAACAGGGATGCCAGGAAGAGCTGGTACCAACAGGCCTGGAGCGTCAAAAATGGCACTCCTGGGCCTAGGCGGTAACAGGCTGGCATTATTTAGGCTGGGGATGGCCAGTAACAATGGTCCTCTACCCCCTGGTAACGCCAGGCTTTTGCTGCTTGGTTGGTATCTGGCTGAGAATAAATATATCGGTAACCACACATGTTTTTTTTTATAAATAATTAAAAATAAAAATAAAAAAACGCATAGGGTTCCCCCTATTTTTATTCTCAGCCAAATACCAACCAAGCAGCAACAGCCTGACATTACCAGGGGGTAGAGGACCATTGTTACTGGCCCTCCCCAGCCTAAATAACACCAGCCTGTTACAGCCTAGGCCCAGGAGCACCATTTTTGATGCTCGGGGCCTGTTGGTAGCGGCTCTCCCCAACACCCCTGTGGCGATGGGTACCAGGGTAATAATCGGGGGTTAGCCCTAGCTGTTTTTGTGGCTAACGCTAAGCCCCGGCTTAGTGATGGACTCCATCTATAAGACAGCTTCCACTACTAAGGCTGCCAAGTAAATAAAAAAAAACTTTTATTCCAAAAATCACGCCCCACAAGCCCTCATTAACCATTTTATTAATATTAAACATAAAATATGTTTAATATTAAATATAAAAACAACATCAACATAGTCCACCGCATCTGAAGTAGTTCACAGGATATAGGATCTAAAATGAGAAGAAAAAAAAACGGAAAATAGGTTAGTACATTTATTGTCACCCGCTCGCACATCTCCCATCTGCACCGCACGACCACAACTCCAAGCATGTTCTCACTGTTAGGGCATGCTGGGAGTTGTAGTCATGCGACGCGGGCTGGTGGGAGATGTGCAGGTGGGTGACAAGCAAGCCAGAGAAGCTTGTTACTTGTTCACACATCTCCTGCTGCCTGCGCCGCACGACTACAACTCCCAGCATGCCTGTCAGGATCCGGGTTGGTAGCAGGAAGAACACGGAAGTGGATCCTCTGTATCAGTGAGGTGATGGCGTGGGCCGTACCAGGGGAACGGAATCTAAGGGGTTACTGGTATTAACCAGAGCCCGCCGCAAAGCGGGATGGACTTGCTGCGGCAGGTAACCCCCAGGTTGTTCCACCCGATAGCGACTCAACCTCACTGATTGCTGAGACAGGCGTGGTACACAAGGACTAGGCAAAGGCAAGGTCGAACGAAGCAGAAGGTTTGGGCAGGCGGCAACGGTTCGTAGTCAGGGGCAACGGCAAAGGGTCTGGATAAACAGGCAATAGGCACACGGGAATGCTTTCACTGACACCAGGGCAACAAGATCCGGTAAGGACAGGAAGGGAAAGTGGGTTTTTATGTGCAGGGAGTGAATAGGAACTGATTGGGCCAGGCACCAATTAATGGTCCTTTAAATCTGAGAGACCCGGCGTGCGCGTGCCCTAGAGAGCGGGGCCATGCGCGCCGAGACTGAGCAGGAGAACGGGGCTGGTGAGAAGATCGAGATTCGGGCAGACACGTCCCGCCGGGGGACACAGAGCAGCGCTCCCGGTCAGCGAGTCTGACCGGGGCGCTGCAAGGATGAACAGGACGCCACGAGCGCTCCGGGGGAGGAGCGGGGCCTTGAGTGCTCAGCATTACAGTACCCCCCCTTAGGTCTCCCCCTCTTTTTGGAACCAAAAAATTTGTGGATAAGCTCCTTGTCCAAAATATTGGCCTACGTCTCCCAGGACCTCTCTTCAGAACCACAATTCTCCCAATCAATTAAAAAAAATCTTTTACCTCGAACAACCTTGAAGGTGAGGATCTCCTTGACAGAAAAGACATCAGAGGAGCCAGAAACAGGAGCAGGAACAGTGACCTTGGGAGAAAAGCGGTTAAGTACGAGAAATTTGAGAAGAGAAACATGGAAAGAGTTGGGAATGCGAAGAGAAGAAGGAATATGGAGCTTGTAGGAAACGGAATTGATTTGATTCTTGATCTTAAAAGGCCCGAAGTAACAAGGACCCAGCTTGTAGCTAGGGACCCGGAACCGAATGTATTTGGTAGAGAGCCATACTTTGTCACCAGAGGCAAAGACAGGAGGAATCCGTCTCTTCTTATCCGCATGTCTCTTCATGCGAGACGAGGCCAGTGAGAACGACTTTTGAGTCTCCCTCCAGATAGATGAGAAGTCCTGAGTTAATTCATCTATGGCAGGAACTCCAGATGAAGTGGGAATGGGGAGGGGGGCAGCGGGTGACGGCCGTACACTACAAAGAATGGAGATTTAACGGAAGACTCAGAATTCTTGAAATTGTACGAAAATTCAGCCCAGGGCAGCAGGTCAACCCAATCATCTTTGGTTCACTCTCTCCACTTGTCCATTGGATTGAGGGTGATAGGCGGACAAGAAATTCAATATGATCTTTAACTGAGTGCAGAGTGCACTCCAAAATGTTGAGATAAATTGAACACCTCTATCAGGGTCAATATGCGTAAGAAGCCCGTGGAGACGAAAAATGTGCAGAAAAAATTGCTTCGCCAACTGTGGCACAGAAGGAAGACCTGGAAGCGGGACAAAATGAGCCATTTTGGGAAAACGATCAATGACCACCCAAATGACGGTGTTGCCATGAGATGAAGGAAGATCCGTGATGAAGTCCATGGCAATGTGGGACCATGGTTGTTCAGGCACCAGCAGGGGGTGGAGAAGACCCGCAGGCTTCTGGCGTGGAGTTTTATCACGTGCACATACAGTACAGGCCCGTACAAAGTCAGTCATATCTTTTTCCATGGAAGACCACCAGTAGTGTCTGGAAATCAACTGTATGGATTTTTTAATTCCGGCGTGACCAGCCAGATGGGAGGAATGACCCCATTTGAGAGTCTGGATGTGAAGACGTGGAGAAACATAAGTTTTTCCTGGAGGAACAGGCACCAGAGAAGCAGGAACAGAAGAGATCAGGCACTCAGGAGGTATGATGTGCTGAGGAAGGGTCTCAGCTTCGGAGGCATCGGTGGAACGAGATAAGGCATCTGCCCTGATATTCTTGTCTGCAGGACGAAAATGAATTTGAAAGTTGAAGCGGGCAAAGAACAACGACAACCTGGCCTGGCGAGGATTTAAACGCTGGGCGGACTGGAGATAGGACAGATTTTTATGGTCAGTGTAGATGGTGATAGGATGAAGGGACCCTTCCAGGAGATGTCTCCACTCTTCAAGTGCCAACTTGATGGCCAACAGTTCACGGTCTCCTATAGAATAGTTTTTTTCAGGTGGCGAAAAAGTTTTAGAGAAGAAGTCGCAAGTGACGTTTTTTCCCTTAGCGGTTCTTTGAAGGAGAACAGCTCCGGCTCCAACTGAGGAGGCATCAACCTCGAGGAAAAAAGGCTTCAGAGGATAAGGTCTGGACAAAACTGGAGCAGAGGATAAGGCAGCTTTGAGATGGTTAAAGGCTTCCTCCGCCTGTGTCGGCCAGGATTTCGGATTAGCATTTTTCTTAGTCAGTGCTACAATAGGAGCAATGATGGTGGAGAAGTGGGGAATAAATTGACGATAATAATTAGCAAATCCGAGAAATCTTTGGATGGCTCGCAGGCCAGTGGGACGTGGCCAATCCATAACCGCAGATAGCTTGTCAGGGTCCATTTGAAGGCCTTGGCTGGACACTATGTAACCCAGGAAGGGTAGGCTGCTGC
Organism: Hyla sarda; assembly: GCF_029499605.1. NCBI lineage: Eukaryota > Metazoa > Chordata > Amphibia > Anura > Hylidae > Hyla > Hyla sarda. The sequence goes on along the minus strand of NC_079195.1, from coordinate 100,726,025 downwards.
GTTCAAAGAGACATTTCTCAATCTTGGCATAAAGATGATTTTTGCGTAGGCGCTGAAGCACTTGACGGACATGGAGGCAATGTTCTTCTAGGTTGGGGGAAAAAATGAGGATGTCATCTAGATAGACTACCACACAGGAATGCAGCATGTTCCGAAAGATCTCATTGACAAAGTCCTGAAACACTGCAGGGGCGTTGCAAAGTCCAAAGGGCATGACAAGGTACTCGAAGTGACCATCTCTAGTATTGAAGGCGGTTTTCTATTCATCACCTTACGGATGAGGTTATATGCGCCCCTTAGATCTAGTTTGGTGTAAATTTTTGCCCCACGGAGTCGGTAAAAGAGTTCGGAGATCAGAGGCAAAGGATAGCGATTCTTTACTGTGATTTTATTAAGACCGCGGTAATCTATACAAGGGCGTAAAGATCCGTCTTTTTTGGAAACAAAGAAGAATCCAGCTCCGGCTGGAGAGGAAGTGTCACGATGCCGGCTGGCAGGTAGTGGATCCTCTGTGCCAGAGAGGGATTGGCGAGGACCGCGCTAGTGGACCGGTTCTAAGTCACTACTGGTTTTCACCAGAGCCCGCCGCAAAGCGGGATGGTCTTGCTGCGGCGGTAGTGACCAGGTCGTATCCACTAGCAACGGCTCACCTCTCTGACTGCTGATGATAGGCGAGGTACAAGGGAGTAGACAGAAGCAAGGTCGGACGTAGCAGAAGGTCGGGGGCAGGCGGCAAGGTTCGTAGTCAGGGTGGATAGCAGAAGTACTGGTACACAGGCTTTAGACACACAAAACGCTTTCACTAGGCACAAGGGCAACAAGATCCGGCAAGGGAGTGCATGGGAGGAGGTCAGATATAGTCAGGGACCAGGTGGAAGCCAATTAAGCTAATTGGGCCAGGCACCAATCATTGGTGCACTGGCCCTTTAAGTCTCAGGGAGCTGGCGCGCGCGCGCCCTAGAGAGCGGAGCCGCGCGCGCCAGCACATGACAGCAGGGGACGGGAACGGGTAAGTGACCTGGGATGCGATTCGCGAGCGGGCGCGTCCCGCTGTGCGAATCGCATCCCCAACGGCCATGACAGTGCAGCGCTCCCGGTCAGCGGGACTGACCGGGGAGCTGCAGGGAGAAAGACGCCGTGAGCGCTCCGGGGAGGAGCGGGGACCCGGAGCGCTAGGCGTAACAGTACCCCCCCCCTTAGGTCTCCCCTTTTTTTTGTCCGGTGACTGCCTCCCCTGGGATGAGGACACCGGGAAGGAATGGATGGTTTCCTCAATGGCAGGCAGTACAGCAGGAGTGGGAATGGGGAGGGAGGGCAGAGGGCGAGGCCTGGCACGGGGCAGTGTGACACCAGGACGAGGGCCATGAGGAGGCACCGAGGCTTGCCTGAGTGGACTGGGAGGGGGGGAGAGGCATTTTCTGTGGCAGGCAGAGTCCCTAACGACCTTTGGGGGACCGGATACAGGAGGAACCACAGGGTCACGGCAGGGAGTATTGGGAACCGGTTTAAGGCAGTCCTTGGAACAAGAGGGACCCCAACTCTTGATCTCCCCAGTGGACCAGTCCAGGGTTGGGGAATGGTGTAGAAGCCAGGGTAGTCCAAGGAGAATTTCGGAAGTGCAATTGGGAAGGACCAAAAATTCAATTTTCTAGTGATGAGGTCCGATGCACATTAGGAGGGGCTCCGTGCGGTAACGCACGGTGCAATCCAACCTGGCTCCGTTGACCGCGGAAATGTGGAGTGGCTTGACAAGACGGGTCACCGGAATGCGGAATTTATTCACCAAGGACTCCCGGATAAAATTCCCAGAGGCACCAGAGTCCAGGCAGGCCACGGCTGAGAGGGAAGAGCTGGCTGAAGTAGAAATCCGTACAGGCACCGTGAGACGTGGAGAAGCCGACTGTCACGATGCCGGCTGGCAGGTAGTGGACCCTCTGTGCCAGAGAGGGATTGGCGTGGACCGTGCTAGTGGACCGGTTCTAAGCCACTACTGGTTTTCACCAGAGCCCGCCGCAAAGCGGGATGGTCTTGCTGCGGCGGTAGTGACCAGGTCGTATCCACTAGCAACGGCTCACCTCTCTGGCTGCTGAAGATAGGCGCGGTACAAGGGAGTAGGCAGAAGCAAGGTCGGACGTAGCAGAAGGTCGGGGCAGGCAGCAAGGATCGTAGTCAGGGGCAACGGCAGAAGGTCTGGAAACACAGGCAAGGAACACACAAGGAACGCTTTCACTGGCACTAAGGCAACAAGATCCGGCAAGGGAGTGCAAGGGAAGTGAGGTAATATAGGGAAGTGCACAGGTGAAAACCCTAATTGGAACCACTGCGCCAATCAGCGGCGCAGTGGCCCTTTAAATCGCAGAGACCCGGCGCGCGCGCGCCCTAGGGAGCGGGGCCGCGCGCGCCGGGACAGAACAGACGGGGAGCGAGTCAGGTAGGGGAGCCGGGGTGCGCATCGCGAGCGGGCGCTACCCGCATCGCGAATCGCATCCCGGCTGGCAGCGGGATCGCAGCGCCCCGGGTCAGAGGACGTGACCGGAGCGCTGCAGCGGAGGGAGTGAAGCGAGCGCTCCGGGGAGGAGCGGGGACCCGGAGCGCTCGGCGTAACAGTACCCCCCCCCTTGGGTCTCCCCCTCTTCTTGGAGCCTGAGAACCTGAGGAGCAGACTTTTGTCAAGGATGTTGTCCTCAGGTTCCCAGGATCTCTCTTCAGGACCACAACCCTCCCAGTCTACTAAAAAAAAATTTTTCCCTCTGACCTTTTTGGCAGCCAAAATTTCCTTGACCGAGAAGACGTCCGAGGAGCCGGAAACAGGAGTGGGAGGAACAGATTTGGGAGAAAAACGGTTGAGGATGAGTGGTTTGAGAAGAGAGACGTGAAAGGCATTAGGGATACGAAGAGAAGGAGGAAGAAGAAGTTTATAAGAGACAGGATTAATTTGACACAAAATTTTGAAAGGACCAAGATAGCGTGGTCCCAACTTGTAGCTAGGGACACGGAAGCGGACATATTTAGCGGAGAGCCATACCTTGTCTCCAGGGGAAAAAACGGGGGGAGCTCTTCTTTTCTTATCCGCGAACCTCTTCATGCGTGAAGAAGCCTGTAAGAGAGAATTTTGGGTCTCTCTCCATATAATGGAAAGGTCACGAGAAATTTCATCCACAGCGGGCAGACCAGAGGGCAAGGGGGTAGGGAGGGGGGGAAGAGGGTGACGGCCGTACACCACGAAAAATGGGGATTTGGAGGAAGATTCAGAGACCCTGAAGTTATACGAGAATTCGGCCCATGGAAGGAGATCTGCCCAGTCATCCTGGCGGGAGGAAACAAAATGTCGCAAATAATCACCCAGGATCTGGTTAATTCTTTCTACTTGTCCATTGGACTGGGGATGATATGCAGAGGAAAAATTTAATTTAATCTTGAGTTGTTTACAGAGAGCCCTCCAGAATTTAGACACGAATTGGACCCCTCTATCCGAGACAATCTGCGTAGGCAACCCGTGAAGACGAAAAATGTGTACAAAAAATTGTTTAGCCAACTGAGGCGCAGAAGGAAGACCAGGAAGAGGGATGAAATGTGCCATTTTGGAGAATCGATCAACGACCACCCAAATAACGGTGTTGCCACGGGAAGGGGGTAAATCAGTAATAAAATCCATACCAATCAGAGACCAAGGCTGTTCGGGGACAGGCAGAGGATGAAGAAAACCAGCGGGCTTCTGGCGAGGAGTCTTATCCCGGGCACAGATAGTGCAGGCTCGCACAAAGTCCCCAACATCCGTCTCCAGAGTCGGCCACCAATAGAAGCGGGAGATGAGTTGCACAGATTTCTTGATGCCCGCATGACCTGCGAGATGGGAGGAGTGACCCCATTTGAGGATTCCGAGGCGTTGGCGTGGAGAAACAAAGGTCTTTCCTGGAGGAGTCTGCCTGATGGAGGCAGGAGAAGTGGAGATCAGGCAGTCAGGTGGAATGATGTGTTGCGGAGGGAGATCAACTTCTGTGGCATCCGAGGAACGAGAGAGAGCATCGGCCCTAATGTTCTTATCGGCAGGACGAAAGTGAATCTCAAAATTAAATCGGGCAAAGAACAGAGACCACCGGGCCTGGCGAGGATTCAGCCGTTGGGCCGACTGGAGGTAGGAGAGGTTCTTGTGGTCGGTGTAGATAATAACAGGAAATCTTGATCCCTCCAGCAGATGCCTCCATTCCTCAAGTGCTAATTTAATGGCTAGAAGCTCTCGATCCCCGATGGAGTAGTTCCTCTCCGCTGGAGAGAAGGTCCTAGAGAAAAACCCACAAGTGACAGCATGCCCGGAAGAATTTTTTTGTAGAAGAACAGCTCCAGCTCCCACTGAGGAGGCATCAACCTCCAATAGGAAGGGTTTGGAAGGGTCAGGTCTGGAGAGCACGGGAGCCGAAGAAAAGGCAGACTTGAGTCGTTTAAAGGAGTCTTCTGCTTGAGGAGGCCAGGACTTGGGATCAGCATTTTTTTTGGTTAAAGCCACGATAGGAGCCACAATGGTAGAAAAATGTGGAATAAATTGCCTGTAATAATTGGCGAACCCCAAAAAGCGTTGGATAGCACGGAGTCCGGAGGGGCGTGGCCAATCTAAGACGGCAGAGAGTTTGTCTGGATCCATCTGTAGTCCCTGGCCAGAGACCAAATATCCTAGAAAAGGAAGAGATTGGCATTCAAACAGACATTTCTCAATTTTGGCATAGAGTTGGTTGTCACGAAGTCTCTGAAGAACCATACGGACATGCTGGCGGTGTTCTTCTAGATTGGCAGAAAAAATTAGGATATCGTCCAGATATACAACAACACAGGAGTATAACAGATCACGAAAAATTTCATTGACAAAGTCTTGGAAGACGGCAGGGGCATTGCACAGTCCAAAGGGCATGACCAGATACTCAAAGTGTCCATCTCTGGTGTTAAATGCCGTTTTCCACTCGTCCCCCTCTCTGATGCGGATGAGGTTATAGGCGCCTCTTAAGTCCAATTTAGTGAAGATGTGGGCACCTTGGAGGCGATCAAAGAGTTCAGAGATGAGGGGTAAGGGGTAGCGGTTCTTAACCGTGATTTTATTAAGACCGCGGTAGTCAATGCAAGGACGTAGGGAGCCATCTTTTTTGGACACAAAGAAAAATCCGGCTCCGGCAGGAGAGGAGGATTTACGGATAAAGCCCTTTTTTAGATTCTCCTGGACGTATTCGGACATGGCGAGAGTCTCTGGGGCAGAGAGAGGATAAATTCTGCCCCGGGGTGGAGTAGTACCCGGGAGGAGGTCGATAGGGCAATCATAAGGCCTGTGAGGAGGTAGAGTCTCAGCTTGTTTTTTGCAGAAAACATCCGCGAAGTCCATATAGGCCTTAGGGAGACCGGTTACTGGAGGAACCACAGAGTTACGGCAAGGGTTACTGGGAACCGGTTTTAGACAGTTCTTGGAACAAGAGGACCCCCAAGTCTTGATCTCCCCAGTGGACCAATCCAGGGTTGGGGAATGAAGTTGAAGCCAGGGAAGTCCAAGGAGAATCTCCGAGGTGCAATTGGGGAGGACCAAAAGTTCAATCCTCTCATGATGAGATCCGATGCTCATAAGAAGGGGCTCCGTGCGGAAACGTATGGTACAGTCCAATCTTTCATTATTTACACAATTGATGTAGAGGGGTCTGGCGAGACTGGTCACTGGGATGTTGAACCTGTTGACGAGAGAGGCCAAAATAAAATTTCCTGCAGATCCAGAGTCCAAGAAGGCCACTGTAGAGAAGGAGAAGGCAGAGGCAGACATCCGCACAGGCACAGTAAGACGTGGAGAAGCAGAGTAGACATCAAGGACTGTCTCACCTTTGTGCGGAGTCAGCGTACGTCTTTCCAGGCGGGGAGGACGGATAGGACAATCCCTCAGGAAGTGTTCGGTACTAGCACAGTACAGGCAGAGGTTCTCCATACGGCGTCGTGTCCTCTCTTGAGGTGTCAGGCGAGACCGGTCGACCTGCATAGCCTCCACGGCGGGAGGCACAGGAACAGATTGCAGGGGACCAGAGGAGAGAGGAGCCGAGGAGACGAAACGCCTCGTGCGAACAGAGTCCATATCTTGGCGGAGTTCCTGACGCCTTTCAGAAAAACGCATGTCAATGCGAGTGGCAAGGTGAATAAGTTCATGTAGATTAGCAGGAATTTCTCGTGCGGCCAGAACATCTTTAATGTTGCTGGATAGGCCTTTTTTGAAGGTCGCGCAGAGGGCCTCATTATTCCAGGACAATTCTGAAGCAAGTGTACGGAATTGTACGGCATACTCGCCAACGGAAGAATTACCCTGGACCAGGTTCAACAGGGCAGTCTCAGCAGAAGAGGCTCGGGCAGGTTCCTCAAAGACACTTCGGATTTCCGAGAAGAAGGAGTGTACAGAGGCAGTGACGGGGTCATTGCGGTCCCAGAGCGGTGTGGCCCATGACAGGGCTTTTCCGGACAGAAGACTGACTACGAAAGCCACCTTAGACCTTTCAGTGGAAAACAGGTCCGACATCATCTCCAGATGCAGGGAACATTGGGAAAGAAAGCCACGGCAAAACTTAGAGTCCCCATCAAATTTATCCGGCAAGGATAAGCGTATCCCAGGAGCGGCCACTCGCTGCGGAGGAGGTGCAGGAGCTGGCGGAGGAGATGACTGCTGAAGCTGTGGTAGCAACTGTTGTAGCATAACGGTCAGTTGAGACAGCTGTTGGCCTTGTTGCGCTATCTGTTGTGACTGCTGGGCGACCACCGTGGTGAGGTCAGCGACAACTGGCAGAGGAACTTCAGCGGGATCCATGGCCGGATCTACTGTCACGATGCCGGCTGGCAGGTAGTGGACCCTCTGTGCCAGAGAGGGATTGGCGTGGACCGTGCTAGTGGACCGGTTCTAAGCCACTACTGGTTTTCACCAGAGCCCGCCGCAAAGCGGGATGGTCTTGCTGCGGCGGTAGTGACCAGGTCGTATCCACTAGCAACGGCTCACCTCTCTGGCTGCTGAAGATAGGCGCGGTACAAGGGAGTAGGCAGAAGCAAGGTCGGACGTAGCAGAAGGTCGGGGCAGGCAGCAAGGATCGTAGTCAGGGGCAACGGCAGAAGGTCTGGAAACACAGGCAAGGAACACACAAGGAACGCTTTCACTGGCACTAAGGCAACAAGATCCGGCAAGGGAGTGCAAGGGAAGTGAGGTAATATAGGGAAGTGCACAGGTGAAAACCCTAATTGGAACCACTGCGCCAATCAGCGGCGCAGTGGCCCTTTAAATCGCAGAGACCCGGCGCGCGCGCGCCCTAGGGAGCGGGGCCGCGCGCGCCGGGACAGAACAGACGGGGAGCGAGTCAGGTAGGGGAGCCGGGGTGCGCATCGCGAGCGGGCGCTACCCGCATCGCGAATCGCATCCCGGCTGGCAGCGGGATCGCAGCGCCCCGGGTCAGAGGACGTGACCGGAGCGCTGCAGCGGAGGGAGTGAAGCGAGCGCTCCGGGGAGGAGCGGGGACCCGGAGCGCTCGGCGTAACACCGACTTAGCATCAAGAGACGCCACACCCACGAGAGCTGGGTGCGAGCGTGCGTTTCCCAGACGTGGAGGACGGATAGGGCAATCCACCAAAAAATGTTCGGTACTGGCACAGTACAGACAAAGATTCTCTTCCTTACGGCGATTCCTCTCTTCCAGGGTCAGGCGAGACCGATCCACTTGCATGGCTTCCTCGGCGGGAGGCCTAGGCGCAGATTGCAGTGGAGACTGTGGGAGAGGTGTCCAGAGATCTAAGTCTTTTTCCTGGCGGAGCTCTTGATGTCTCTCAGAAAAACGCATGTCAATGCGAGTGGCTAGATGAATGAGTTCATGCAGGTTAGCAGGAGTTTCTCGTGCGGCCAGAACATCTTTAATGTTGCTGGATAGGCCTTTTTTAAAGGTCGCGCAGAGGGCCTCATTATTCCAGGATAGTTCAGAAGCAAGAGTACGGAATTGTATGGCGTACTCGCCAACGGAAGAATTACCCTGGACCAGGTTCAGCAGGGCAGTCTCAGCAGAAGAGGCTCGGGCAGGTTCCTCAAAGACACTTCGAATTTCCGAGAAGAAGGAGTGTACAGAGGCAGTGACGGGGTCATTGCGGTCCCAGAGCGGTGTGGCCCATGACAGGGCTTTTCCAGACAGAAGGCTGACTACGAAAGCCACCTTAGACCTTTCAGTAGGAAACTGGTCCGACATCATCTCCATGTGCAGGGAACATTGCGAAAGAAAGCCACGGCAAAACTTAGAGTCCCCATTAAATTTGTCCGGCAAGGACAGGCGGAGGCTAGGAGTGGCCACTCGCTGCGGAAGGGGTGCAGGAGCTGGCGGAGGAGATGATTGCTGCTGAAGTTGTGACTGAAGTTGGTGCACAATGGTGGACATTTCCGACAGCTGGTGGGTTAGATGGGCGATCTGTCGGGATTGCTGGGCGACCACCGTGGTGATATCAGAGATATAAGGCAGAGGGACCTCAGCGGGATCCATGGCCGGATCTACTGTCACGATGCCGGCTGGCAGGTAGTGGATCCTCTGTGCCAGAGAGGGATTGGCGAGGACCGCGCTAGTGGACCGGTTCTAAGCCACTACTGGTTTTCACCAGAGCCCGCCGCAAAGCGGGATGGTCTTGCTGCGGCGGTAGTGACCAGGTCGTATCCACTAGCAACGGCTCACCTCTCTGACTGCTGATGATAGGCGAGGTACAAGGGAGTAGACAGAAGCAAGGTCGGACGTAGCAGAAGGTCGGGGGCAGGCGGCAAGGTTCGTAGTCAGGGTGGATAGCAGAAGTACTGGTACACAGGCTTTAGACACACAAAACGCTTTCACTAGGCACAAGGGCAACAAGATCCGGCAAAGAAGTGCATGGGAGGAGGTCAGATATAGTCAGGGACCAGGTGGAAGCCAATTAAGCTAATTGGGCCAGGCACCAATCATTGGTGCACTGGCCCTTTAAGTCTCAGGGAGCTGGCGCGCGCGCGCCCTAGAGAGCGGAGCCGCGCGCGCCAGCACATGACAGCAGGGGACGGGAACGGGTAAGTGACCTGGGATGCGATTCGCGAGCGGGCGCGTCCCGCTGTGCGAATCGCATCCCCAACGGCCATGACAGTGCAGCGCTCCCGGTCAGCGGGACTGACCGGGGAGCTGCAGGGAGAAAGACGCCGTGAGCGCTCCGGGGAGGAGCGGGGACCCGGAGCGCTAGGCGTAACAGGAAGATTTTTGGATAAAACCTCTTTCTAGGTTTTCCTGTATGTATTCAGACATGGCTTGCGTTTCTGGAGCAGAGAGTGGGTAAATCATTCCACGGGGCAGAGTGGTACCAGGGAGCAAGTTGATAGGACAGTCATAGGGTCTATGTGGTGGTAAGACCTCAGCTTGCTTTTTACAAAAAACATCTGAGTAGTCCTGATAGGCCTTAGGAAGACCAGACAATGGAGAAGCGATGGAGACTTGATTGACAGGAACCGACTTAAGACATCACTTGTGGCAGGAAGGTCCCCAACTCTTAACGTCCCAAGTGGCCCAGTCGAGGATAGGTGCGTGACGCTGGAGCCAGGGCAAGCCAAGAAGAATTTCTGAAGTACAGTTGGGCAATACAAAAAATTCTATTTTTTTCAAGATGGTGAACTCCAATGTTCATGAGCAGGGGTTCGGTGCGATAACGCACGGTGCAGACCATTCTCTCTCCATTCACCGAGGCAATGAAGAGAGGTTTGACGAGACGGGTAACAGGAATATTGTACCTGTAGATGAGTGAGGCTTCAATGAAATTTCCTGCTGACCCAGAGTTCAGAAAGGCCTCAGCAGGGAAGGAAGACTTAGTGGGCAAGGAAATCCGTACTGGAATAGTAAGACGTGAAGAGGAAGAGGTCACACCTAGTAACGCCTCTCCCACGTTCACTAGGTGTATGCGTTTTCCCTGATGTGGAGGACAAAGAGGACAGTCCTTTAAGAAATGCTCAGAGCTCTCACAGTACAAGCACAGGTTCTCGTTCCTACGGTGAGTCCTCTCATGTTGGGTCAGGCGAGACCGGTCCACTTGCATGGCCTCCTCGGCGGAAGGCACAGTAACAGGTTGCAATGGATGCTGAAAGAGAGGAGGCAGGCGCGGACTACGCCCTGTGTGAACAAGATACTTTTCCTGGCGAAGCTCCTGGCGTCTTTCAATGTAGCGCATATCAATGCGGGTAGCCAAATGGATGAGTTCAGTCAGGGAGGAGGGTATCTCTCGTGCGGCCAGACAATCCTTGATGTGGCTGGATAAACTTTTCTTGAAGGTCGCGCAGAGAGCCTCATTATTCCAGGCCAACTCAGAGGCCAGAGTACGAAACTGTACGGCATATTCGCCCACTGTAGAGTCTCCTTGGACAAGGTTTAGCAAGGCTGTTTCAGCGGAAGAGGCACGGGCAGGTTCCTCAAAGACACTGCATACCTCGGTGAAGAAGGACTGAATGGTAGCAGTGGCAGGATCGTTGCGGTCCCAAAGCGGTGTGGCCCAGGACAAGGCCTTTCCAGATAGAAGGCTGACCACGAATGCCACCTTAGACCGTTCAGTGGGAAAGTGGTCCGATATGATCTCCAGGTGCAGCGAACACTGGGTCAGGAACCCATGGCAGAGCTTACAATCACCATCAAACTTGTCAGGTAGAGACAGGCGGACTCTGGACGTGAAAGCGGCAGTTCGCTGTGGAGGAGATGCTGGAGCTGGCGGAGGAGATAGAAGCTGCTGAAACATAGCAGTCAATTGTGACAGCTGCTGTCCTTGTTGGACGATCTGCTGGGACTGCTGGGTGATCACGGTGGTGATGTCAGCGAGGCTTGGCAGCATTACCTCAGCGGGATCCATGGCCGGATCTACTGTCAGCATCCGGGTTGGTAGCAGGAAGAACACGGAAGTGGATCCTCTATATCAGTGAGGTGATGGCGTGGGCCGTACCAGGGGAACGGAATCTAAGGGGTTACTGGTATTCACCAGAACCCGCCGCAAAGCGGGATGGACTTGCTGCGGCAGGTAACCCCCAAGTCGTTCCACCCGATAGCGACTCAACCTCACTGATTGCTGAGACAGGCGCGATACACAAGGACTAGGCAAAGGCAAGGTCGAACGAAGCAGAAGGTCTGGGCAGGCAGCAACGGTTCGTAGTCAGGGGCAATGGCAAAGGGTCTGGATAAACAGGCAATAGGCACACGGGAATGCTTTCACTGGCACTAGGGCAACAAGATCCGGCAAGGACAGGAAGGGGAAGTGGGCTTTTATGTGCAGGGAGTGAATAGGAACTGATTGGGCCAGGCACCAATCAATGGTGCACTGACCCTTTAAATCTGAGGGACCCGGCGCACTAGAGAGCGGGGCCGCGCACTCCGGGACTGAGCAGAAGGATGGGGCAGGTGAGAAGATCGGAATGCGACCCGCGGGCAGGCACATCCCGCGGATCGCATCCCCGCCGGGGGACACAGAGCAGCGTTCCCTGTCAGCGAGTCTGACTGGGGCGCTGCAAGGATGAACAGGACGCCGCGAGCGCTCCTGGGGAGGAGCGGGACCCGGAGCACTCGGCGTTACAATGCCCTTGCAGTAAGGACATGCTGGGAGTTGGAGTCGTGCATCATGGACAGGAGATGTGCTGGCCTGTCACCTGCCCCTGCAGCACAAATACAATTTCCAGCATGCCCTTACAGTAAGGACATGTTGGGAGTTGTAGTTGTGTAACAGGGCAGGCAGGGGATGTGCTAGTCACCTGCCTCCGTTGCACAGCTACAACTCCCAACATGCCCTTACTGCAAGGGCATGCTGGGAGTTGTAGTCATGCAATGGTAGTAGTGCTGTGCGGGCGGGTGACAAGCTTGTCACTCACCCACATCTTGCACTCGCCCGCGCCACACCATTACAACTCCCAGCATGCCCTTAGTGTAAGGACATGCTAGGAGTTGAAGTAGTGCGGTGCAGGCGGGTGACAAGGAAACCAGGGAAGCGGGCGGCTTGTGCTCTCCTCCCTGGCTTCCCAGCAGGGAAAATTAAGTTACGGCTCTGTAACTTCATATTTCCCCCTGGCAGCTGTGATTGGTCAGGAGGTCTGGACCAATCACAGGTCTGCCCGGGAAATATGAAATTACAGTGCTGCAATTTCATATTCCTGCCGGCCGGCACCGTTTCTCGGCCATCCGCCATATCTATCACCTGCCCGCTAGGTATTTCAGAACAACAACTCCCAGCATGTCCTCACTGTAAGGGCATGCTGGGAGTTGTAGTCCTACAATAGCTAGAGGGTGCACATGCGACTTTTCATGCAACTTTTTCTAAAGCTCCGCTCCCCGGCCACCTGCCCGCATCTACCACCCACCCGCTAGCTATTGCAGGACTACAACTCCCAGTATGCCCTTACAGTGAGGACATGCTGGGAGTTGTAGTCCCAAGAGCTTGCAGGTGGGTGGTAGCTGTGAGCAGGTATCGGGGAGCGAAACTTTCCAAAAAGTCGCACAAAAAGTCTCAACAGTGACTTTTTTAAAATGCTGTCAAAAGCAACTTGGTACGCCTGACCTTACCTGGCTTACACTTGCGACTTTTTGAAGGGGGTTTGCGACTTGTTTTTGCTTACGTGTGACTTTCGCATTTGATAAATTCCCTTTATCAACTGACTGGTATTTTTTGCTTACCCACAAAAGTCGCATAAAAATTGCTTAGGCGCACGTGTGACTTCTGTAAGAAAAAAAAGCTTAAATCCCTTGATAAATTTCGCTCTATGGGGGACATTTATCAATGTTTGCTTATGTATTGCTTTTTTTAATATTTATTTTTTTACAATTTGTTTGCTTATGTGCGACTTATTTATCAACTGGTTTCAGCCTGTTGATAAATTTCTTTCATGTAAGCAATTTTTTTTTTGCTATGGAAGTGGCTTTTTCTGCTCCATGTCTGAGCTGGAGTAAATTTAGTAGGTTTTTTTCATGCAATGCGACTTTTTTGTGCCTTTCGCACTCCATAAACCTCTGACCACTGCCAAAGTCACTTTTCGATTTGGTAAGCAAGTTTCTTTTTTTTTTTTTTGCTTAGGGCACTACACAATCAAAAAGTTGCACAAAAAATAGAGTACAATTTTAAGCAAAAAAAAAAACTACTATATGCTTTGATAAATGTTGCACCTCCCTCTAGGCTTTGAAACCTCACATTTAAAGCCTAGACTTACTTGTTAGACAATTTAACTGATAGAAAACCGGAAAAAGAATCCATCACCACCCTGTATGCGGCCTTGTGCAATTGTTTATTTAAAGGGATACTCCAGTGAAATATTTTTTTTTTTAAATCAACTGGAGCCAGAAAGTTAAACAGATTTGTAAATTATTTCTATTAAAAAAATCTTTTTCCTTCCAGTACTTATTAGCAGCTGTATGCTACAGAGGAAATTCTTGTCAGGGTGGATGGAGGTGCACACCTGTCCTTTAAAGGGGTACTCCCACCCTAGACATCTTATCCCCTATCCAAAGGATAGGGGATAAGATGTCTGACCGTGGGGGTCCCGCCACTGGGAATCCCCGCAATGTTGCATGCGGCACCCTGTTTCTTGTCCAGAAGCGCTGGAGGGTCTCGGTCGCGACCACGGGAAAGGAAGTCTGTGACGTCAGGACTCTGCCCCCGTGTGACATCACGCCCCATCCCCTCAATGCAAGTCTATGGGAGGGGCTATGTTTACTGACCATATATTTTCATTGTCCCCAGTGGAATGACCAATGATCTTTCCGGAAATGTTCCTTCAAGGAAAAACCTGTTATGGATAAAACATATTTAATAAGAATGATCTCTCTGATCATCAGACTTTCTAGATTATTTATGATGTTGTACCATGCCTCCACTGAAACATATAGAAACATAGAATGTGTCGGCAGATAAGGACCATTTGGCCCATCTAGTCTGCCCAATAATCTGAATCCTATCAATAACCCCTGTCCCTATCTTATATGAAGTATAGCCTTATGCTTATCCCATGCATGTTTAATCTCCTTCACTGTATTTGCAGCGACCACTTCTGCAGGAAGGCTTTTCCATGCATCCACTACTCTCTCAACAAAGTAATACATCCTGATATTACTGCAGAAACCTTTGCCCCTCTAATTTAAAACAAAGTCCTCTTGTGGTAGTTTTTCTTCCTTTAAATATGCTCTCCTCCTTTACCGTGTTGATTCCCTTTATGTATTTAAAAATCTCTATCATATCACCTCTCTCTCTTCTTTCTTCCAAGCTATACATGTTAAGGTCCTTTCCTGGTAGGTTTTACCTGCAATCCATGTACTAGTTTAGTAGCTCTTCTCTGAACTCTCTCTAGAGTATCTATATCCTTTTGGAGATACGGCCTCCAGTACTGCGCACAATACTCTAAGTGAGGTCTCACCAGTGTGCTGTACAGCGGCATGAGCACTTCTCTCTTTCTACTGCTTATACCTCTCCCTATACATCCAAGCATTCTGCTAGCATTTCCTGCTGCTCTATTACATTGTCTTCCTACCTTTAAGTCTTCTTAAATAATTACTCCTAAATCCCTTTCCTCAGATACTGAGGTCAGGGCTGTGTCAAATAATCTATATACTGCCTGAGGGTTTTTACGCCCCAGGTGCATTATCTTGCACTTATCCACATTAAATTTCAGTTGCCAGAGTTCTGACCATTCTTCTAGTTTTCCTAAATCCTTTTCCATTTGGCGTATCCCTCCAGGAACATCAACCCTGTTACATATCTTTGTGTCATCAGCAAAAAGACACACCTTACCAACAAGACCTTTTGCAATATCACTAATGAAGATATTAAACAAAATTGGTCCCAGTAAAGATCCCTGAGGTACCCCACTGGTAACAAGACCTTGCTGAATATACTCCATTGACTACAACAAACAATTACTCTAAAATTTCAAGCAACAACAAATCCTTACCTTATGCAGGGCTACTCAAACTTTTTCTTCTGGGGCCTCACCAGACAGACCAATGGGATTCCTGGGTCTTACCAGACAGATCAAGAGGATGCCTGGGCCTCACCATCTGTGGTAGGGGGGAAATATAAATGAATTTCTTAAACTACCTCTCATTTTCCTCCTAAATTCTGTATAACAACAAAATAAGTCCAGAACTAGTTATATATGTTGACAGGGAAAAGCTGTGCAGCAATAATGCTGCGCCTCAAAAAATACTTAAAATTGCTTTTGGTTGGTTATTCTGTTCTGTTTGCAAAATATGTAATGTTGGTGTATAGACATTTTCTGTACTGTACATGAATTGTTACAATTCCTTCAGTTTAAAAAGAAAACATTGAAGAAAGTAATAATAAAATGTCTCTGTATTTTCAGCTTTCCAGATATTTATTATGGGTTTCCCTACAGAGTCTGGCACATCTTGTTTGCTCTTTGCTGACCAACTTTAAAGTTGTTATTTTTCCCATTATTGATGAGTTTGGTTCAATTTACAGATAGATAATAAATCTAATGGGTTGAGAACCGGCCTAAACCCTAATGTGGTGTCATTGTGAAAACCAGATATTAATAAATCTGGACTATTAACTATTTACATAAATAATGTTCTCGTCTTTTAGCTTAAAAGGTTACTCGATCTGGAAAAATATCCATATTCACACAACAGCCTGAAACAACTGAACGTTTAAATGATGTCCTTGTCTTTTTCTTATTCTTCTCCATGGAAAAATCCTTAATAAATAAAGATTTGTTCTCATATTGGAAAGATTCATATCCCCCCTATGTCCCCTAAAAGACTGAATAATGATATTACATATTTTATTGTTTTAGTCAAAAAAGGTCACCTGGAGTCACTTTTGATCAGATCAGCAAGGGGGCTTTATTTAAAGGAAAAACAAAAACCTACTTTTCCCATCTTTTCTACAGTTTTTTACAAACCTGAGATAGCACCTCATGGAGCCCAAAAATGGATCATCATTTGTAAAAACAAACTGTTTTTCAAAAGCTGCAACATAAAGATTGGCAAAAGTGCAAGCTACAGGGGTGCCCTTGAACCTGAGTGGTCCAATAAACACTGGCATCTCTCCCTCCAATCCGCTATGTGTGAATGCTTTATTGGAAAAAACTTTTTTTTTAGGTTGATCTTACGAACCGATTTAAATAGATCAACTTTCAGTCAGACAGTAGTTAAACCCTTTTTTCAAAAGAGATAACATCTCATCATCAAAACTATGGTCAGGCTGGGT